>NC_137206.1:16123391-16275891 GCF_960531495.2 Zeus faber | reverse complement strand
GTCCACCGTACTACACCACTCCACTTGATCTCACAGTGGTGTGGCTCGTTTGGCAAAGGAAGTAGCTCCCCAGACGTCAAAACCTAATTGGTCATACAGTTTGCAATGGGTGAGATTAATGGCCGGCCTATTAGCCAAAGGACTCCTGCGCCGAAACATCGGAGGAGGCGGAGGAGTGTTCGTATGCGAAGAGTGTACACGGAGTCAGCAGCACTCAGCTCGCTCCTTCTCACCAAACTATTTTAATGACTTTCCCACTTCAGTGTTTTGTCTCCAGTGCTCCGCGTATACTGCAGAGGACTCCCTGCGAGCCAAAAGGATCAATTATGCATGCTATTAAATATGCATATCTGTGCCTTTGTTTATTCGATCGGAGTATACTGATATTTCGCTGCTCCACCTCGCAACGATTTTACAATGAAAACCGAGCGACTCGGCCGCTTCTCCGGGACCGCGCCCGGCCTCCGCTCCCACCTGTCGCCGGAAAAAAAAACTGCCAGTCAACCGATCCATCCATTCGGGTCCCTCCTACCTCCTACCGCGCTCATCCCGGAGCCACCGAGGTTTTCAAATCCCTTTACGGTGAAACATTACAGCGGAACCCTGTGGCCGTCGGACTGACTGACGGTTGAACCGATGCCAGGTCGGTGCTCGGTGGAAAATCCTCCACTCATGCATACATATATATATATATATACATACTGTATATATATATATAGAGAGAGAGAGAGAGAGCCTCCAAACGCCGGCTTGGGACGGTGCCTAGTCTACTCATGATTCAAAGACGTGTGTGTGGGGGTTCGTAAGGTAGGGTGGGGGGATTAGAGAGCATAATAGATTTCTGCGCTACAGCCCCAATTCTAATACTGCCCGGGGCTTGTAAGCTTTCCTTACCAAAGATTGCGGCAGAAATAATGGTACGTTCCTTTTCCACTGGTGGGGAGACACTAATAGCCTCTTAAGAAAATCCCGGACCGGTGTCAGATGGACTAATTCCCTTTCAATGGCGAAGCTTTTTACCGTGGCATTCAAAGGACTCACCTCAACTATTTCCACGTCTCCTGGACTCCCTCCTCCATAGATGACTTCCAGAGAACGCAAAAGATTTAAAAAAATGTTTTCGGCTCTGGCCAAGAAACTATCCGCTCTTAAGTTTTTGCTTTCCATATTCGCAGTGGAAGTGAATTCACAAATAACCGGCTTACCTTTTTTTAATGATGCAAATAAAAGTGATGCACCGTTGTTGTGGTGCTTCTCTTTATTTTATTATTATTTTTTTTTTAAACAAAGCACCTTGTTTATTCCATGGCGTGTTGGTCACTCGGAGAGGCCCGTGGCATCCTAATGTAATCTGAGTACAGAAATTGGCCCCTAAGCGCTGACCCTAAACACCGCTCTGCCACATGGAGACAGATAGAGTGGTTAAAGCACAATAATGGAGGTGGAAACGTGACACCAATTAGATTAAATGTGCTGGATGTTCACCGTGCCCTTTTTCCTTTCTAATTTCACTTGGCACAGGACCGGAGAGCAACTCAAACTGGGACGACGGACGATAACGATCTCATTACGGTACTTACTGTTTCAAGGTAATGCGCACAACCTGAGAGAGGCAGGGGGCCTTGGCCGGGACCGAGACTATCTGTGGGACACGCAGACAAAGAGGCACAATAACCCACACAGCTTGGTGTGCAAACGGAAATAGATGGAGATGACACCTGCGACCCCCCCTTTACAACTCGTGTTGCGCGCTCATTTGAAGCATCCAGAGATGGGCTTTTACTCCACCGGAGGCGCACACCCATGCAAAATATTCCGTCCCAGGAAAGTCTGTCCGAGGCTATCCGAGAGGGCCAGAACATGGCGGAGCTGGTTCCTCCCTGAATTATTAACACTCGCAAATGCCCCTCGTCCTCAGAAAGTTCCCAGCGCATTAATTAGAAGGATCCCGGGCGGAGATGCCGCGTAGCCTCCCGCTTGATGCGGGGAGACAAGGTACAAGGATTACCGTGAGCTCCAGAGAATGTTTGCGCCCACGGGAGCTCCACGGCTGCGCATATGCGCCGGAATGTGAGAAAAAGAATAAATAGGGTACGAGACAGGATTCGACGAGAGACCGGAATGTCCGGAAAGTGGCGAGTGCAGCCCATCAACCCAGCTCCCAAACTGTGTTATTTTATACAGAATTTCACGGGGTTACATTTAACAGGGAAAAAAAGCATTTCTATACGGATTCATGCAATAAATTCACCAAAAAAAACAACCTTTTGAGGTATCACACTTGATTAAAGAGTGGCTGAAAGAAAATGAACTAAAATGTTGATCGATACATCGGCCGTACTGAGTTTCCCAAAAAATGATAATTCTGGGCTGAGTCGCGGAGCACAGAAAAAGGTCGACGCGGGTCGAAAAACAATAACGCTCGGCTCTCCCTGCTCTCCGGAAGACGCCGTGACCGTCAGCGTGCCATCCGTCACTCCGCGGCCGCGACGTGGAATTGTCGAGTTTGGGACTCATTACCGGGGCGGCTTATGCTTCGCCGACTCACTCCGTCGGGCGAGCTCGCCTGTGGACGCCGGCTACATGGGACGTGTGCACCTGAGTCTCCCTGTCTCGATGAATAAAGATTAAACACACGTGCTAATACAGATTTGCTGCGTGGAATTTGGGAACGGCGATCTGAAGAGGAGTGGGTGGTGGTGGGGGGGTGGGGGTGGTGTCTCAATTCCCGAACACTCGACAGGGTCTTAGCGGAGCTCGTGCAGCTCTGCTTTTCCAAATCCCGCAGATCAATGGCAATTTGGCAGGAGTCCAACCCCGTTGAGCCACAGTTTTGGCCACGGATTTGAATCACTACCCTGTGAAAAAAAAAACCCCAAAAAACAAAAAACAAAAAAACAAAAAAAAATGGAATCCAAAATGCGTAAATAGAAAGATATCAATGGACATGGTGAACCCCAGCTCTGGGATGGAAACCGAGCTGTGTTTGAATTTCTGGGGATGCTATAGAATGAGGCACTTTGTGTTGAGATTTAGAACAGCAGCTATTTTCTATTCTTCTCTCCCCGTAGCGCCGCTTTGATGGGCACTTCTAAGTAGCAAGTGGAGTGCAGACAGTTCGTTCACCTGCCTCCCATCTGCTTAACAAAGAAAATTGGGTATATATATATATATATACAATATATATATTTATCTTTCTTTTCTTTTTGAAACTTTTTTTTCTTCCAATCACATAATCAAAGTGATCCTGACATTAGGAGTTCAGCCTTTTATTCATTTGCTGTAGACTTTCTAGCCTCCCTCTCTCTCTCTCTCTCTCTCTCTCTCTCTCTCTCTCTCCCACCATTTTTCTCACATTTGGGCCTTTTCCCCCTTTCTTCCTGCCTCTCTCTCTTTCCAGTCTCACACTCTCTCCAGTCTCTCTCTCTCTCTCTCTCTCTCTCTCTCTCTCTCTCTCTCGCTCTGCACCAATCCCTTTCTCCGTATATTGCTCTCTCGCTGCCAATCGCTCCCTTCAGACTGTCAGTGAGAAAAGGGATAAGTGCAAGGTGGCGTTTCAAAGCTCACACATCATGCTAATCACGGCGGATGGAAAAATGACAGCGGAGAAAAAAAAAACCCACAAAAAAAACAAACGGTGATTCAGATCTAATCTTTTGACTTTTCTGTGGAAGCGAACCGGTGAGGCTTCCGGTCCCTTCCCGTGGCTTCATCCGCCGGAACGTCCGTGGTTCATCTTCGTGCACTTGTAGTTCTTTCAAACCTTTTTTTTTTACAAACATTTCAGATCTCCCGCATTTCATCTATGGATTGGACATCATCTATGGATGTCCGAATAGGCGTAGATTTCGGGCGTGTGCATTTTTTCCCCCCAATAAAAACATGAAAGAAGCGGAGGACACACTCCAACCGTAAACTGATGCAGAAGAGGCACAAAATGGTGCATAAAAATTCACCAGAATGCAGGAAATGAAGTTGCTCGAGATGCAAAAGAAACCAACATAGATTAAAATGCAAATATAAAAACAAAAATGAAATCACGCGTCTGCAACGTCAGAAACATTTAAGGGGAATTCCCATTTTCCAACAATTTCCAACTTTCACAGCAAATACCGTGGGTTTTGGCGACATTTCGAGCACGCAATATCACATCGAATCCTAAAGCGGGTGAGACATCTGCCATTCTGCTCTGAAACCGAGAGGGCGGAACTGCTGCAGGACAGGACGTTTCTCAAACCAACAGGAACGAAGAAATCAAACAAAGACCAACGCCGAGACACGAGTGTTTTTTCTTTCTTTTTATTTTTTAAATCATAGTTCACAGTCGAAGGGTCGTGGCGGCAGAACGAGTGTCTGCGTGCGACGGCCGTCCGCCGGCCGTTAGCCGGCCGTCCGCCGGCTTTGTCTCTCACTGGGGCCAGATGGCGTCAACCTCCGCGTCTCCCCGCTGTGGCCAAACAACCCGTCACAGCTTGGTCCCGCCTAACCGAAAAAAAACGAATTCTGCCAAGCGGTGATGTCCCGAGCGCATGAATTCCTCAAATCACATCTGCGCCCCGCAATCCGAACCCATCGGCCCGACGGTCAGCGAGAGGCCGGGGTGGAAAGAGGGTAGAGGAGAAGGAGAAGGAAAATAAATGCAATTGCTTGAAGGTTGCGGCGGTGTTCCCGTCTAATTCGAAGGCCTCCAACTAACTTTCATTAAAGGCCAAGTTGGGCCACACCTTTATCCCGGAGATTCGCTCTTTCAACGAAATGCGGAAATAGGGGAACGCTGGGCTGCATGGGTTTGACCAACCAATATGCTTTCCAATTAAAAACGGGCGAAAATAAAGATATGCAGGGCGGCAGAGATAGTCCATCCACTCGGTCCAAAAAATGTCTTTATGCACCGGGCAATCCCGCCTCCTCGTTTTATTTATTTTTTTCGGTTTGTCGTCCGTTTGTTTATCTCCAGACGGCAGATTTCGCAAATTCAAAAGGGGCTCGACCGATAGTTTCTAAGTCTGCGCCAATAAAATACCGAACGGGGGAAGGGGGTGGGGTGGAGGAGGGGGTAAAATAGGGGCGAAAGTATATTACGGCAAAGTGTTCCATTGACACATAAAGGAGAAAACGAAAAAAAAAAAGCAAAAAAGATCATCCATCTCATTTCCCTGCCGAGGAACCTCTATGAATTTTTTGAATGATGTGGGACGCAGATTCTCCCGTTTCAATCCCGCCGCTCTGGAGATGACCATAATAAGAGGGGCGGGGACAGGCCGCCATGGAATGCTCTGGAGTGCGTTGATAAGGAGGGTGCGCGTGCCTGTGTGCGCGCACGCGTGTGTGTTTGTGTGTGTGTCTGTGTGCGTGTATGTGTGTGTGTGTGTGTGTGTGTGTGTGTGCGTGCGCGAGGCGTTGATGTGCAGTTATATAGGAAGAGGGAAGTGTTTTGGAAATGGTCGTGTGTGTGAGAACGTGCAGGTGTAGGACATAAAGGAGATGGAGACACGTTAATGGCCCCGGCAGGGAACGATCGGAGTTATATCGCCGCTGCCCTTCTACCACTTCACTGTGGTGGAAACCCGTTGCCTCCTTTATCCTTTCTCTTTATGGATCGGACATTTTTGCTCACATTCAACTCCTTTTAGGGTCTGCGGGCTGAGGAATTAAGGAAATGAAAGAATTCAGGAAAAAGGAGAGAAATTCAACATACCGATCAACTAAACCGATACAGCAGGCCAGTTCAACCAAATTTTTCTAGAGAAAAAATTGTTGTTTCAGTATCTCCGGATAATGTGAGCGTACAATTCATTCATATCCTATTCCATATTTATCTGTTTTGGTTAGTGATTTCTTGAATAATCCTTGTAATGGCTTAAATAAATAATTAAATATAAATATAAATTTAATGCCAAAATGTGCCATTAGCAAGCCCTTCAAAGCCACAATGGAGAGAATTGAAAAGAAACTGTTTGATTGCCGTTGAGTGCTTCACTTTGCTTTTCATCATGGGTTGACTTTTGACTGAAATTGTTCCCCCCGGGAGGGGTACCCGAGGTTAAGAAATGACTTGGTCTTCAGATATACCGGCCTATACAATTCCGCCGCTCCATAGACTTCAGATGGACCCCCTCGCACGCCTCCATTACTTCACCTGCATTCAGAGGGGCAAATTAGCCCAATACGTTCTGTGATCTAGGTTCTGGTTCATGCATTAACTTTAGTGGATGCCTCAATTCCGGGTATACAGTCCTCAAGCCTGCAATATCGCCAGGCATCGAACCGGTCCATACGAATGCAAAACCCTTCTGCTTAGGTTAACGTATTTTTTTAAACTCATATAGCCGACTCCTCATGCCTCTTTCGCAATGATTATTAATAATTCTGCAATTGTAAAAATGCCTCCCCCATATCATTCATACCCATTAGATGTGTCGAGTATAATTAATGGTTTTTAATAAAGAAAAAGAAACTCCTCGCGAGGCGACGGGGGCAGGGGGAAAGAGGTGCGGTGCAACAGTGTATTAAAACATATTGCAATGCTGAGAAAGGGGGAAATAGCCATTCATCAAACGGCAGTAATGTCCGCGCTTCAGTCTCCACCAATACAGAGCTATTGCTCGCCGTGCGGGGCGGCGTGCGCGGGTCGTGGGGGCCGTGCGCGCACACCCACAGTGGGCCCGCTGCTATCTGAGCCGGCTGCGTGTGGCTGTGTATGATGTAGCTCCTCATTACCACATAATTGGCCGAGTGATAAAATGATCACAGTTAAGCTAAATCACCCTGCTCGTACACACACGGATATCGCTGCTACTGTGTAACGCCATTACGCCCAGAGAGAGAGAGAGAGAGAGAGAGGGAGAGAGAGAGGGAGTGAGAGAGGGAGAGAGAGAGGGAGAGAGAGAGAGAGAGAGAGAGAGAGAGAGAGAGAGAGAGAGAGCACCGCTGCTGCCACTGCCGCCGCCGCCGCCGCCGCCACTCCATCCACCAATACTCCAACGCTTGGCGGAGGACACCAGGAAAATGTATTCCAGCCCGAGGGCGACCGCTACCTTCCAACGCCGTCCCATTGACTCTGGTTTGGTTCGGTGCGGCAAGCGTTATTATTGGATCATACGTCTTATTTCCCTTTTCTTCTTTTTGGCGTTGTTGTTGCCGATGCAGAGGGGAACGACATTATCAGGCGACGGAACAATTAGAGGACGGGTCTTAATGACCGAGCAGGCTGACGGTCGCAGTGTGAATCAACCATTAACCTTAGTTATCGTCTCCATTTAGTCCATAAAGCGGCAAAAACATCATGTCATGTCATGACCCCGGGGAAAGCCACAAAAAATAAAAAATAAAAATTAAAATGGGAAAAACCCCCCCCGCCTCTTTTTCCAGTTTATTAAGCCGGTCTATTAAAGCGCGGTACAATTTGTGTCTGTGGTGCCGGCAGGTGAAGGCGGTGTTGGGGCGGGAGGAAAGTAAAAAAAAAAAAAAAAAGAAAATGAGAGAAAGACTCATTTCCTGACTTCTCTGTGTGCCGCCCGCAGCATAACCTATCGGGGTCCCAATAACCAATCCGTCGTCCTCCTATTCCAATCTTTAAAACGCCTTATCTTCATAGTTTGGAATAAAATAAATAAATAAATCAGTCAAAGCGGGATGTGGGTTTCAAATAAAACACACGGGTCTCCAACGTGTATTTGTAATGGCTTTGTGGTTTTCATTGTCTAGGAATAAAAAAAAAAGCATAATAATAATCATGTTTTTTTTATTAATAATAATAATAATAATAATAATAATAATAATAATAATTATTATTATAAGGTTTTCAACCGAAAAATAATCAATAAATGACATTACATGCCTTATGCTGATATAGAAAGCACCGTTATCAGTGGAGGGGGAGGACGGGGGTCGGTGGTTTTTTAAATAATGTTAATCAGCCTTGAATTTGTCGGCTCCGCACCCCGACGGGCGTCGCGCTCATCAAAAAACAAACAAGGTCTCCTCTCTGTCAGAGTGGCCTTCCTGATTTCCGAAATGCATTCAAAGGGATTTGCCATCCATATTGAATAGGTGCGCCTTCTCGGTCATCTTACCCTTCCGTGTCCCTCAATAGGCCTCCCCATGGCGGTGGAGCTCCTGGGAAAGAGCAGCCTCCATCTGCAGCAGGTGCAGGTCTAATGACGCTTTGATGCCATATGTCAAATCTCATCACTTGCTGAGTCGAGTGACATTTGCGATGATGGCTCCCAGCAACGGCGTTACAGGTGGACGCCGCTGAGCCCCGGGACGAGGAGGAGGGGATCGGATCGGCGCACTAGAAAAAGTGCTTCCAAGAGGTGTTGTTTAGTCGAGGAAAACAACAACAACAACAACAGCAGCAGCAACAGCAACAACAACAACGACAACAACAGGCTGATCTGCGTGGTGGGTGTCAAAGCTTCATGTCGCATTTGCATTTTTGTAGCACCGGGAAATATGCAATGCCTCGATAAAAGCAAGGTCATGTGATCGTTTACCGCTACCTTTCTTTGTTCTTGGCTCCCATCATTTAGAACTGTTCCAGCTGCTAGTAGTTTCCTGCTTTACTATTTAGAGACTTATTTAGAGACGTGCAACATTTGCGTGCACGCATATACGGCACCTGACCAGTTTTAGGCTACTGCATGGACACTACTGCAGGTCTATAATTAATAAGTCCTCAAAATATGTTCTTTTTATATGGCTCGGCGGTCTACAGTGAACCGGTTGAGTAACCAGTAATCACGTCGCTCTTGTGGGATGTGCGGGACACTCTGGTCGGGGCTCGACCCGCAGAGTGGAGTGGAGTGATTGCCTGCATCATGTCAGTGATGGAGGTGGGAGACGGTGCTTGTCCTTGTGTGGTAAAAAAAACAAAAACAAAAAAACAACAACAACAAAACGGAAAAAAAACCCTGGAAAAACAAACCGGGGCCATTGTGTCACGCTGGAGCACTCCGCACTTAAGTGCGATTTTGAGTTGTTCTACTTTGCTTGGTTTAAATACATTTTAAGGTCACTGTATTTTGTAACTTTTAACTATGACGTTTGAGATGATCAGTTAAATAAAGGGAAATAAATCTTGTGTTATCTTAATAATATCTATTTATCACCTTAATGACGGGGGCCAAAAACTGCACCATCAGCAGTTGAGGCTTGACCAACACCAGGCCATGATGTCATGATCATGTTGCGTCATTTCACTTTCACCGGGAGCGCTGTTAGTGAGGGTACTCACCCTCAGTCTTCCTGCCTTTGGTAAATGAACGGAAAAGAAAGATATTTAAAGTGTTCCCTTGGCAACAATGCCATATATTTTTGATGGCATTTTCTACGATCAAGTGAGCCGTAGTTAGAGAAACCGAAGTCCCCGTATCTCGAGCTTGATTTACTAGAGTGGGCAGAAAGGGTCCTCCCAAATCCCAGTTGAAGCCCTGTATATACCTCTTCTTAAGTAAAGGTTATGAAAACATATATAACACATAAACATTTAGACATCCACCGGACTCTTTGCCTACGTGTGATGCAAGATGCCTTGTGCTCTCGGTTCAGCCCCGGCCTCCCGCTCCTCTTCACACTCCTTCACCTTCATTAGATGCAACCGCCGTCTGGCGCCGCCCGGATCCGCCGCGCGGGCACCTGTTGTCACCTCTTCTCGGGCGGTCACAGCTAATATCACGAGGGCCCGATCTCGAAGACCCGCAGGCTCGCAAACCGTCCGTTTCTTTGTTTTTTTTATATGGCTCGGTGACCATGGAGCACGGCCCGCTCTGTTCATCCGCTGTGTAACTCCCAATTAGAACTGGCAAGGAGACGTGCTATTTATCAAAGGCTGGAAAAGTCTTGTGATATCTCGGCGGCAGAGAATACCATTATAATACAGTGCGAGTGCTGCTGTATAATTGACTACTAAACCTTGTGACTCAGACAAATGACAGCGTACAGTGCT
Organism: Zeus faber; assembly: GCF_960531495.2. Lineage (NCBI taxonomy): Eukaryota > Metazoa > Chordata > Actinopteri > Zeiformes > Zeidae > Zeus > Zeus faber. The sequence continues at coordinate 16,265,942 of NC_137206.1, read as the reverse complement.
CTACATGGCATATTGAATACCTCGCTGAAAGGTTTGCTAATAGGGCTTCGTTCAAAGCTCCGCATCAATTTTGTAAAAGGTGTATTCCCTCAATTGATGGCTTCCAATCAGCTCCGCTCAGCCAAGCCTTACTCCACCTGGAGAAGCGGCTACTGATTTTCTGTCAGTGTGAAACGCACGCCGTGATTACATCGCCCATTTGAAATTCCATCACTCTCCGTTTGCAAACAGGCGTGAGATGCATCTCGTTGGGATTTTGCGCGGGGCTGCTCGGGGGATATATTCTTGGTTAAACCTTGTCTTTTTAATTAAACACGCGGTGGCCTTGGCAGATTGCTTGTGACACAGGGAATGATCAGGGCACTTAGAGGGCTGCGGCGCGGGTAAACACGCCTCCCGACATCCCCGAGGATGGCTCCGGGGGCTGTGACCCGGCGTCTTTATAACGCCCGAGCTGGAAAAGTGTATTTTAAGACACACCGACTTCAATAAAACCCTGAAGGAAGTGGAATGTCATGCGAGAAAAAACAAGTAAAATATATAGGCATTGCATTTTTTTTTTTTTTTCATGCACATTTTCAGAGGTATAACATATATATATATATATATATATATATATATATATATATATATATATATATATATATATGTGTGTGTGTTGTGTAGCTCACGGACCTGTGGGATGAACAGCCACCAGTTAGTTCCCTGTGATATATGCATATTTGGGTCCCGCGTCACTCCCGCCCTGTGATTGGCGTCCCGATCTCCCGGCACGACTCTGATGTCTCTCTGTCGTCGCATTTTGTATCTCATTTAGTATTTCAGAGCCCCCCCTGAATACCGCAGCGTCAGACGCCTTATTCATCCGGAACCTCTCATTAATCCAGCTTTAAGATGAGAAGAATGAGGCAGAGAGAGAGAGGGGGAGAGAGAGAGAGAGGGGGGGGGGGGCGAGAGAGGGAGAGAGAGCGAGAGAGAGGGAGAGAGAGAGAGGGCGAGAGAGGGAGAGAGAGCGAGAAAGAGAGAGAGAGAGAGAGAGAGAGACAGAGAGAGAGAGAGAGAGAGAGAGGGGGTATAAAAAAAGACACCCGCATCGGTAATCCTAGAAAGACAAAGTCGTGTGACCTTGACATTTCAAATCAGTCAAATGCCAGTAGATTATTCAGTCGACTGAAGGGGGAGAAGGAGGGAGAGACAAAGGAAGAAAACAGTCGTATGAAATTGAGATAAAAAAAAAAAACAGGAGCGAGAAAGGGAAATGGACAAAAGGGAAGAAGGGGGGAAGGGTGGGGTGGTGAAGGAGAGGGAGATTACATCAAGGATATAATTATTCAGATGGAAATCAGTTGTTCCTAATGATATGCCATAAATACTGGGTATATTTATATATTTTTTACGGTTCAAATTTAGTGCAAAAGGCTTTGTCATCCTGGAGGGCGAAACGCTGATTGATTTAATATGCCACGTATAAGGACGTTTAATCAGCTGTTTTTACAAACCTTACAAACCTCCTCCTCCTCCCTCCTCCCTCCTCCGACCCCCGCCCTCCCCCTTCTCCCCCTCTGTCATTTCACACAATACAGAGCGGCAGGGTGAGTCTGTTAAACACTGACACCAGTAAATATGTTGCTAGAGCGCGCCACGTCTGCAACTGCCTGTGAGTGTGTGTGTGTGTGTGTGTGTGTGTGTGTGTGTGTGTGTGTGTGTGTGTGTGTGCGAGTGCATACACACGTGTTTGAGTTCATGTGTTTATGTGTGCGTGCGTGTGTGTGTGTGTGAGTTGGTATCTGCGTGTGTGTGTTTATGTATGCCTGTGTATGTGGGGGCGTTTTTTTTGTGTGTGGGTTTGTATATGTGTTTGTGATGTTGCTTTTGTACGTGTGTTTGTGTGCATTTTTGTGTGTGTATTCGTACATATATATTTGAATATGAGTGTGTTTGTTTGTGTGTGTATGTGTGTGTGTGCGGGCTTGTGTGTGTGTGTGTGTGTGTGTGTGTGTGTTTGTGTGCTTGTGAATGTGTACATGTTTGTTTGTCTGTGTGTGTATGTGTGCGCTTGCGTGTGTGTATATGTTTGTGTGTGTGTATGCTTGTGTGCATGTACATGTGTGCGCTTTCTTGTGTGTGTGTCTGCTTGTGTGTGTACATGTGTGTGTGTACTTGTGTGTGTGTGTGTGTGCTTGTGTGTGTGTATACGTTTGTGTGTGTACATGTTGTGTGTGTGTGTGTGTGTGTGTGTGTGTGTGTGTGTGTGTGTGTGTGTGTGTGCTGTGGGCGTTGTGAGTCAGCCGTTAGCCTCAGCTCTCCTCTCGCTCCACTGCTTCTCACCTCTCACCTGCCCCGTGGCTTGTGGCCCGCGGATCGAGGCTGGCGCTGGCTAATCTTATCCTCCCTCCTCCTTCTTCCTCTCCCTCTCCCTCTCTCTCCCTCCCTCTCTCTCTCTCTCTCTCTCTTTCAATCTCTCTCCGGTCGTCTCTCAAAAAAAAAACAGGACAGCCCACTTCACTCACTACATACATGATTTCCCTTGCAGCGAAAAAAACATGCTTTTGGCGCGGTGACTAAGTGTGAGTTGTTAACCTTGGTGGACATCGAGGCAGACCCGGCACGACTGCTTGACCTGACACGGAAAAATAATAATAATCACAGACGCCCGACCCAAATTGAAAGATTTCTCAAATCCCCTCCAATCTCTCAGATCCTACTTCCCGCAGTCCTACTTTTTCCTCCCCGTCCGTCCGCCTTGTTGTTCCTATGTCGCTCCGGCTCATCTCGCCGAAATGTGCATCTGCATCATCTGTCACCCACAGGGAGGGATGCCATGTGCCGCCTGATTGACGGCTGGATCTGCTCGAGGAGAAGGCACGCCCGACACGGTCGGCTGAGCCAAAATTTGTGTGAGAATTTTTTTTTAAGGGGTATGCGCTAATGAAAAGGACATGATGGATTTTTATTCGTATTGTTTGTGGTTGACATTATGCAAGTTTGTCCGCAGCGCCGATGCCCTCGACGTCTCATTTTCGGCAGTGCAGATGGCTGATTTAAGGTGTTTTTCCACAGAGGTCTTTAGTCCATATACTGTACACACCTGTGGCACACGAGAGTTCACACCTTATACGTACCCAGACAAATTCGGCCAATTTGTGGTCAAAATTGTACACACACACACACACACACACACGGCGCGCACGCACACGCGCACACACACACACACACACCCACATACACACACATACACACACACACACACACACACACACACACAATCACACTCGATTTATGCGCTTTGAATTATGAGGACGCAGAAAGTGTCCTCGTAAACCCCAGAGTCCTTGTAATGCTGGTGCGTGACCTGATATTATGTCCTTGTATACACACACACACACACACACACACACACACACACACACACACACACACACACACACACGCACAGACACACACGTGTAAATGCACACACATTAAATGCATGCCGGTGTATGTGTGTGTGTGTGTGTGTGTATGTATGTGTGCCTGTGTATGTGTGTGTGTGTGGGTGTGCGTGTGTGTGTGTTGATGTCTGTGCTAACATTTTATTTATTTTCATCATTTATTCACGTGGCCGACAAATATTCTTGAAAATAAGTTACTGATGGAACGATGGCAATTCTGTGTCAAATCAAAAATAAATTAAAATGACGAATCTCTCATCGTCGGATCCTCAATGGAGTGAATGTGAATTCATTCTACTCACCCTGAATTACACGGATAGAGATTTTATGAGCAAAACTAAACGTTTGGAGAGAGGTCGTGCAACCTCGGCAGGAGGTGGAGAAGCTGATCGTTGGTTTGCCGTGTTTTGGGACTTTGACGCTTCAGTCAATTAGGGATGCACCCGTTTAAGAAGAGTTTACCCTGCATTAAAACACTGACATCCACTCATGTTTATATCTCCCCCCCCCCCCTTATTCTCGAGCTCCCGTCCTGCAAGACACGTGAATAAGATAAGAGACAATTTTGCCAAACAGCTCAGACGCGTGCGTGTTTTATTTATCCCACAATCCACATTCTTCGACACAGCGAGGCCGTGTGTTTCGCTAACAGATTTTCGCAAAATTGGCTGAATCCACCCGACAACGGAGGGGAAAAAAAGGGAAAGGGAAAAAAAACCCCCAAAAAAAAACACACCCCGAAACGCTCACCTTTGGAAAAGATGATGTGTCGTTTGAAAATGGATCTCTGACAGTTGCAGAACAACCCCCCCCCCCTCCCCCCCCGCCCCACCCCCCCGCCGGATTTTTTGAAAGGGTGGAAACTTGACGGTTTTGTGACTGTCTCCATGGATACGGCGCGAGAGGGTCTCATTAGAATAGTGCCACAAAAATATGATCCAGGGAGAGGAAAACAAAAAAAAAAGAGAAAGCTGAGACTGGCGTGATTTCTAAAGCACCTTAGAAAAAAACAACAACAACAACAACAACAGACAACAATAGGCAACCGATAGGTTTAGTTTGAAAAAGTCTGGACTCGGAACAATTTAGTGATTTATTAAACATTTGCCGCGCTGTGGATTTGAAACAGAGTTTTCTGTTGCATCAGATTAAGCCGCTGATCCGCTTGTAAACACATCTGATGCAGTGAGTCAAACTACTTCACTGGCATCTTTTAGCGACTCAAGTATTTCCTGCTGCATCTGTCCATCAAGCTCCCACAGTGGATTTTCACACCTAGAGCCACTTTCCCTGCCAGATATTTCTATAGATGTCGCTTGAACCTATTTCGACATGTTTTTATATTCACTGCCTGTAATGGAGATGCACGACTGATCTACTGCAGCACACGCACAGGCACACACATGCACGCACGCACGCACGCACGCACCAACACACAAACACAAATTAGAGCCACTTTTTGTCAAAAAACACAAATTATTCTTTTCTTTCTATTTAACGACTTCATTTCACATGGAATAGATGGGGATGGCCAATGCAACACCAGTGCGGTCTTCTCATAGCGATATATCATAACTATATTTAGGAATTTCACCGCTGGTTTCTACCTCCATTATCCTTTACTAAGTCCTGTCAATTCCCTCAACTTGAAAGAAAACAAACAAAAACATATTTCAGGGCTTCTCCTCGCCACACGTAATTGCGAGCACATAGGCACACTTAAACGGAATTTCTCATATTACTTTCATTATCCCTTGTGCATCATAGAATAATATGTGTTTTAATAATATAATAATAATAATATGTGGGATTCATTATTGCTAAATTATGAACTAATATTCAACTTGCATTGCATATTTATTTTTTATCTCGGTGGAAATGCCTCTAGGACGCGGCATAATGCAAAATAACGACAACGCCGCGCCAGAGGAGGCTGCGCCAGGCCACGCGGAAACAACCGAGCCCCCAAACATCGGCTATTAATATTTCAGTCACTTCGCAGTATTCGGGGGGATCTTTTCACCCAATCTGACTTTGAGCAGATGGTGCCACTGAGGTAATGTATCTGAAGTTATCCGTCCGCAATGCCCAACGCCTTTCCCAAAGACGGTCCAGAAGAAAAGAAAAACACCTTTGTCCGCAATTTAATCCCAAATGAAGGATCTGGAGAAAAAGAAAAGACGGAGAGAGTTTGTTTTGTAGTTTACTCCGTCCAAGATCTTTATTTTTGGCTGAGTGCCCCCTTCACTGGCTTGGGCAAAGAAAATGAACATAGATTATGTACTGTATGTGCGTTTAATGTTGTTTTCCTTTAAACATTATATATAACCAGTATTTTTTAACACATTTTTTTTTAATTTTCAGAGTACACCCTGCATTATGGAGAAACACTGGTCTAGAAAACTTTGGTTGGAAGTGCATTTATTTTGTGAGCAAACAGACCAGCAGGACGCTGACCCGCTTCCTGGTTTCATTTGGGGTCCCTATGCAAATAGCCACCGCAATAGAAATCTATGGAGGCGATGGCAGGCGGCGTTTATTACCATAATTCGCTTTATCGCTTATCATAAAACAGTTATGATGATCAATAATTTCAGAGGAAATTAACTGCTTTTGTTGTTCCATTTTTTTCCTGCTTGATCTTCCCGCGATGAACACACAAAGGCCATTTACGTGCGCTCATTAACGCCTGGGTTCCGCATATCTTTCATCCTCTCCCACCCCACATACAACAGCCACATTAATGTTGAATTAAAAGTGAAAGGTTGTTGAAACGTTTGCAGTTTCCACATCCGGCCCGGGAAGCTCACACGCAGAGCAGAGCAGAGCAGAGCAGCGCAGAGCAGAGCAGAGACGAGCCTCGTGGAAAGCTGGGAATTGAGATGCAATAAGGCAGGAAGGGGGGAACTTTATTTTGGGTATCATCCGGAATAAGAAAGACGGAAATATGGCGGCGATACCTGGGGGACAAGTGCGTAGCGTTTGCGAGAGATCTCCCGTGGCAAACGTGGTAAACAGTGGCGGGGTAAGGCGGATCTGGCTCACGAGCGCGAGGTGTCTTCTTTAATTTGGGTATTTTTAAACCGAGAATATCAACAATAATGCAATCTATCTGTGAAAAAACAAAACATACATCATCCAATCATGCACGTTGCCACTGTTTAACGTGAGTATACTGTACTACTAGGCCAACTCTGGGAATGTTTTTTAATGCCTTTGTTAATATACCAGATGCGGAGGCATTATTCTTATCATATTGGGGGAACATAGGTCAGATAGGGCCCTGGGAACATAGAGCCGCGCCCTGCGCAAAGCATGATGTGCGTGCATGGAGCTCAGCAGTGAGTTTCCAGAAGTGAAAATCGCATTCATATATGAATCGAGGATTTTGATTATCAGCCACAGCGTGATAACCATCCAAGGTAGCCTGACCACGTGTATGAGATTGTGAAACGATGGTATATGCTCCTGTAGAAGCCACAAGTCCTTGTTTTAAGAAAAACATGTGGTGGGGTGTAGGGATGGGATGGTCTGAGCAGCCACACCTGACCCGGATCTAGGTGATTGGGTCAGGGTGGCTGCATACCTGTTGCTCATTGGTTGGGGCTACAAACAACAGGTTAAAACCCCCATCCACACACACACTCATATAGAAGAGCTGTCGTTCGATCTGCTCCTGGGCTCATTCCAGCTAGCCCACTCTCTCTAATAAACTGATGTCTACAACCCATTGTCGTCTGTGTCTCTGTGCCGGAGGGGCCTGGAAACGCCACTTGGGTGGTGTGTGGAAGGCGGAACTGCCACACATGTTTTATTCGCTGTGTCATGGAGAAGAACTGCACTACTCACAATCCTCGCTGTAACAGCGACGTCCCTGATTGGCGGAGCTCGCTGTTACCATGGAAATAATAACCGCCAACGTCATCTCCGGTTCAGGTGGAACATCATACATCATCACTTCATAAGCGGCCAGTGAATTTACTGCCACCACAGAACTCTATGATCGTTTATGTTACATTTACCACAGAGCAACCATGATTTCAATGCCATTATTAAGTCACTCTTAAAATAATTACAGTATGTACACAGTCTTGTATCTTTTTTTTTTTTTTTCCTGTTTTCCAATTTTATTTTTGCTCTGAATCAAATATTTTATGGTCAGGATTCACCTGGTAGTTGGTTGGCAATGTTCCAGGCTTAAAACTCTTCATAATAAGGATTTTCTGAAACGTCAATGGAGTGCATGGGAAATTCACTTCCGGAAACGGAGCCGTTCAGAAAGTCGTCACAGGTCACTGTTGAGCTCTATTAGTATGTAGCATGTAGCATGTGGTGTGTTTTGCAGCAGCATGACAGGAAGCAGCAGATGCCCCTCTTTACCTCACGTCATATCAATGACACCAGACGCCCTCGGTTTGTACCACTTCCCATCAAACCGACCGGAGATCCGTGTGGGAGCCGGGGTAACAGCCGTGCGCGGACTTTGTGCACGTGTGTGTGTGTGTGCGTGTGCGTGTGTGTGTGTGTGTGTGTGTGTGTGTTTGTGTGTGTGTGTGTGTGTGTGTGTGTGTGTGTGTGTGTGTGTGTCTCGTCGTGCGCATCAGTGTGTTTTTCGGCGTTTATGTCGCGTCGCCGCGTGCGTCCATGTGCGAGCGTGTTTATCTTGGTGCCTGTCCTCACAAGCGCGTAGAATGTAATTATTTCAGGAGAGACGCGTTGTGATGGAGGGTTTGGCAGATATTCACTCGTTTAACAGAAGGAAGGAGGGAGCGAACGGAGGGAGCGAACAGAGGGAGGGGGGTAGGGGGGTGCGGTGGCAAATGGAGGGTGGGGGTGTGGCGTAAAGACAGGAGCGGAGGAAGGGGGGATGTGGTGGAAGGCAAGTCCGAGACAGAGAGCAATGCCCCAATTTGGCAGCGCTCTCCTTGTCAATTCTTTGCCTCCTGACGTGGCCTTCAACCCAACGCGTTGGGCCTGATGGCCGCGCTATGAGTGGAGGCCCCCTACCACCACCACCAACACCACCACCACCGCCGCCACCCCTACCCGAGCCCGGTCTCAGCCTCTCCTGAGAACACATGACAAAGAGCATGAAGCGGCCGGCACAAGGATCCAAACCTTCCCAAGCCAAATTCCCCTGCCTGCCAGCGCTCACAGAAAAACAACCCCCCTAATATAAAAACACAAAAAAAAAAAAACTGCGGCCACAACTACGCCATCCGCCATCTCTTCCAGGCTATTTACAGTCTGTGGAGAGAGACAAACAAAATATTTACTAATTTTTGGGGCTGAAATGTAAGTGGGAAAGTACCATATGAGGCTTGACAGCAAATTAGTTCCCTGCCCTGACACATGTGCTAGTGTGGCTCGACAGGTCCCCTCTTTCCCCATTTTTATTATTATCCATGCTTGAATTATTCAGAGGCAACCATTAGCATAGAGGCAGCCATTTTATATTTAGCTTCCTCATGTTGACTGCATCAACAGTTCACTCCACATATAGCGCTACCGTCGCTGACAAGAGGAGGGAGGCACTGACTCAGAACCGATTGCAATTAAAGGCCACAGAGATGAGAGAAAATGTCTCTTTCTTTTGTGTCATTTTCCATATCATGACTTTGGGGACTCAGTGTAACATCTGCATAATTCCTACCGGGGAAAAAAAACCTAACAACCTCACATTTTGATGGGCACAAGAAAATAATCGGATGGCATTTGCCACAATAAACTGCAGCACATTTCTAAATGTGTTGTAGCAATTGCCCAGACTCATTTGTCACTATTAGCTGTGATATGAGAGATCCTTCATCTCCTTTTGGAGGTCTAATTTGTTGGCGGCGACGGAAGATGGGCTATGCAGACGTGGCGTGCGGTGATGAAAGCCTTCGGCTCTCCGCCCCGACAAAGTTTAAAATGAAAACCCGTTCAGCGGTGACTATGTGTATTCAGATGTGCCACTAGACAGTGGATGTACAGTAGCTAACATTTTACTCTGTGATAATGTTACAAAAATTGATTTTTCTGGATAAGATACCACAACATTAAAACCACCACTGATGACCACTAATATTGTGTAGCTCCCCCTCGTGCTGCCAAAACAGCTCTGACCCGTCGAGGCATGGACTCCACAAGACCTCTGAAGGTGTCCTGTGGCATCTGGCACCAAGAAGTTAGCAGCAGATCCTTTAAGTCCTGTAAGTTGTGAGGTTGGGCCCCCACGGATCGGGCTTGTTGTTCCAGCACATCCCACAGATGCTCCATCAGATCGGACCCTAACCCCGGCCATCCACATGGTGTTGAAGAAAATGTGATTCATCAGACCAGGACGCCTTCTTCCATTGCTCCATGGTCCAGTTCTGACGCTCACGTGCCCATTGTAGGAGCTTTCGACGGTGGACAGGGGTCAGCATGGACACTCTGACCGGCCTGCAGCTACACAGCCCCATACGCAGCAAGCTGTGATGCACTGTGTGTTCTGACACCTTTCTATCATAGCAGCATCAACTTTTTCAGCAATTTGAGCTGCAGTAGCTCTTCTGTGGGATCGGACCAGGCGGGCTAACCTTGCCTCCCCACGCGCATCAATAAGCCATGGGCGCCCATGACCCTGTCGCTAGTTCACCGGTTGTCCTTCCTTGGACCACTTTTGGTAGGTATTAACCACTGTACACTGGGAACACCCCACCAGACCTGCCGTTTCAGAGATGCTCTGACCCAGTTGTCTAGCCGAAACAATTTGGCCCTTGTCAAAGTCGGTCAGATCCTTACGCATGTCCATTTTTCCTGCTTTCAACACATCAACTTCAAGAACTGAATGTTCACTTGCTGTCGAATACATCCCACCCCTTGACGGGTGCCATTGGAACGAGATGAGCAATGTTATTCACTTCACCTGTCAGTGATTTTAATGTTGTGGCTGATCTGTGTAAACATTTTCAGCTTTTCAAACGAGTGTGTGTGTGTGTGTGTGTGTGTGTGTGTGTGTGTGTGTGTGTGTGTTTGAGCTCCCTAAGCCGAAAGAAACACTTTGAGGTGCGTGCACATGCTCCTGTGTGCTGCGAAAGATCTGTGCACATGTTTTCGCGTGTCCGCCTGCGTGAACCTTGCGTCTTGTGCCGGTGTGTGTCCTCCACCGCACGAGGTGTGTGATTCCTGATTCCATCTCGGTGTGGCCGTCCCTCAGCCCCACCAGCTGCACACTTTGACCCCCCATTCATCTTTGATCCACTGTCAAAGACCTTGCTCTCCGCCATCGTTCGGCTTCAATCACGAATCTTAACTTCAAGCTCCGAAATTCTGCCCGGAGTCACTTTCTGTGTGCTTCTGACACGCTGTTTGAGGTTGCTCCCTGCCATCACCCTCAGAAGAGTGGCTCCATGTCGGTTGCTCTGGAAGCCCTCTCCCACTGCCTGAGCCGCATCATACAGTATATAACAGCTTTGTTATCTAAATTAATCTTTAAAATGCTGTGCACATGGCACGTAAAATAGTGACTAACGTTATTCCAAAGTGCGGGTTTGGCAGAATTTCTGACCAAGTTAGTAATATCTCTAAGAGGTTCATAATATCCATAAATACGATGGTTGTTGGCACTTTTAATAAACTATTTTAAGCCAGGTTGATTGATCTCAGTATAAGCTCATTTTTGTTTTCATGTACTGTATATGATGTATGTAGTTGTAAAGCCTATGCGCTACTTACATACTATTTATGATTTATTCATTAAAAATAATCACACTATCACTCTGGCTAATTGTTGACAATTCCATATTATTCATAATGAGATGAGTGGACCAATGTGTTAAACTAAAAAAACTATGCAGGAATGCATATGAATATGAATATGAATATTCAAATCAAATGCACAAGAATATGAAATAAAATAAGGGGCTTCTCCACCTGATTGAGAGCAAGAGCTACAGAAAAAAACAATATATATATATGAGGAGTTCTTGTTCAATGAATAATTGGTGCTCAACAGATTATTTGCATTTGATTTAATAAGGACTTTACCATTATAGATTTACTTGTGTCATGGCCGGTCAACACATACTGTTTAGCTGTTGTTTGTCTTGAACTTGATTAAAATACACTAGTGCTCCCTCTAGCGGCGGATGTAGCTTTCTCAAGGCAAATCCGATAAAAGTGGCTTGTCAGTTAATCTCCCATTTGTATTCAAATGGTATTAAACCTTCCGCGGCTTTGGGACCTACAGCTGGCTTATAAAGAAAACAAACAAAACAAAACAATGGGAACCAAAATCCCCCTTGCCTCCTGAGCGACAGCATGGAGTCTTGAACAGGGGTATTTCTTCCTCTTTCTTTCACGTGAAGGGGGAAGATATTTGATTTACAGGGCACTGTGTATTGCTGTAGGTCCACACATTTCCGCTTTATTGCCTCCTTTCCTTGCTGTCTTTTCCGGCGTGGTGAAGTGCCGCATACGGATTACACCGCACAGGTGGAACTGCATTAATCCCGCAACTTCCGCATCCACTCTGCATTATAAAGCAGCTAAAAAAAGTTTCGCCTGCAAAAAAAAAAAAAGAAGCGCTCTAAACTTTTCCACCTTCGTGTCAAAACACTCGCAGGGGGCGTTGTTTTTCTGACACAGTACAAAGTTCTCCGCCACATGCTGTATGCAGTGCACACGGACTGATGCACTGCAATGTAAACAGACCATGCAGCTTAACGTTGTCAGTCACATCCCGAAATGTGGAGGGTGGGAGGGTGGGAGGGTGGGGGAAGTGGCGGGGGGCTTTGTGGATATAGGTGTCAGTGTTCCTAAGTCGGTGACACGTGTCGTGTTGGACCGGCAGAGCTCCCACCTCTCCCTCTCTCTCTCTCTCTTTCTCTCTCTCTCTCTCTCTCTCTCCGTCTTGGATTCTCACTCTGCCTTGCAGGAACATGCGCTCTTTCTATGCGCTCCACAGCCCCCTTGTTCTCCACTCTCCCCCTAACAATGCAGCACTTCAGCATACCAATATGTGGGGGGTCTGTGGGGGTTCTGCCGGTTATCCAGGTGTGACACGGTGTCCCGGAAATGGCCTCAGTTTGGCCACAATTACATTGACTACCCACCTGAAAAAAACTGCATTGGCACAGATATACAGTATGTCTTATCTACAATCCACAACATGGGTATGGGCATACTGTATATATATGTATATATATATATATATATATATATATATATATATATATACATATATATATGTACATATATATACATGGGATATATATATATATATATATATATATGTATACGGTATATATATATGGAGTGAGACTGGACTAATTGTGTCTTTCGTGAACTTCTGCGGGACCTAAAAGCAATTTACACAGAAGAACAGTGTTAATGCAGCTCTGTAGGCAATTTGCAGCCACCATTTTTTTGAAGCGCCTTTCCTACCAGCAGAAACCGTGTTGCTATCTTAAACTGGTAATGGGTAAAAAAAAAAAAAAAGGACTCAAATTAGATTAATTAATTTTTTCACCAGGGAGAGAGAAACACGGGAGCACAGAAAAAGAAAAAACCCAGCTTATGATGAAATAAAGATTTACGTTAAAACGTAAAGGTTGGTAAAGGGAAAGCCTTTGGGTTCCTCCCTGAGCAGTTGGTGTAGTGGTGCTTGGAGAAGTGGGTATACTCTAAATTTTTGCGTAAAAAAAACACAATTTTTTAAGGATACTGTACTCTTGCATTTTGTGTTCACCCAAAGCTGGGCCAGTAGTATTTGAAAACTGTTGCTTATCTTCTGCTGCTTGACTTCAGGGGGTAAGGATCATCATGGAATCAACATCAGATACAAAAGAGCGAGATCAACCAATACTGGCCCACAGACAGGTACATCATCAGCCACAGTTCATGTGAAGATAATCTCTTTGGTGGGTGTTTTTAAGGGAACACGTGCTCAGACTGTCCCTCGTGATTCGGTCACTGCAGGACGCCACCGAACGATACGCATCGGAGGGGTTTTGCAACGCCGACTGAAAGCGTGCCCTGGCCCTACACCGCTGTCGGCGAGGAACGAGGATGGTCAGAGCGCCGGGTTCAATTTTCTGCCCAAGAACACGCGCGGGAGCTTAAAACCCACATCCTCCATTTAAAGAGATTCACTCCCCACTAACTACGCCGCCCCACTGCCCTCCTCGGGATCAGAGTGAAAAGAGAGAGAGAGGGAGAGAGAGAGAGAGAGAGAGAGAGAGAGAGAGAGAGAGGGAGAGGGAAAGAGAGAGAGAGAGAGATAGAGAGGGAGAGCAAACAGAATGTCGCCAAAGTAAGTAGGCAGCGCGAAAGATGGGGGAGAGTGAATAAAATATCACCTAACAGAGGGAGAGAGTGAGATAGAAAGTGATAAGGACACAGAGAGGGACGGAGGAAAATTAAACAGAGAATTGGGAGCAAGATCAGTGAGCGCGGGGGGGGGCAATGGGTGTGATGATGCAGTTCTGGGGGGGGGGGTCGGTAGGAGTGGGTGTGGAGTCTGACATCACCCCCATGGTCATAACAGCAAGGTCTGCATATGGGAGCAGCTGCTGTGCCCTCTGCTTCTTTCCCTGGGAAATATGGCCGGAATATTAATTGCGCTGCTAATTCTGCTTATCGCGGCTGTTTGCGATGCCTGGAAAGTCCTCCGAGCCTTGTTACGTTCGGCCTGTTTGTACTCATAACCGTCTCACCTAAATACTGCATAAGCCAAATTAAGGGTTTTGTCATCTTTTATTCTTTAACAATGACTATTGTGACAACGCGGCGCTGGATCGCATGTTCAAAAGACTTCAGGGTTGTAGGTGGTGTTTGATGATATGAACACAAATTTATCACAAACACGTTACGTCAAATTATTCTTTGTTTACACAGTGAGTGCTCTGTGATGATTATTTCATGATTATTTCTAAATATTTTAATTGAAGTTCAAAATGCCTCCCTTGGAATATAAATTACAGCGTTGCGTCTTCGGCGGGACCTTTTTCATGTTAAGGAGCCTCAATTTGATGCACGTTAGGCCACGGACTCCATTTAATATGATTTTTACTCCAGTACGCCAATCTAGGATTTTTTTTAAATTTGTTAAACATGATTTAGTCCAAACTTCCATACCTGCCTATGCTATGCTATGTTAGAACAGCCATTATTGTACGTTCTCCACTCGTGGGGTTTAACTATTCGTCATTTTTGCCGGGGACCCCTTGGAACCTCTTGAGGTACCACTATGGGTCCCCGAATCCCAAGTTGAGAACCGCTGCTAAGGCAAGCTCCTTTCACCCTTGGCATGGTTTGTAATGCAGAAGCTCTGCGATGAACTTGTACCTCCCCGGAAACGAGAACAGTACAAAAATTGAACAAATTTGGTCTTTTACGCGGCTGTAACCCTGCAGGTCCAACCCCCGCACTTGATTTTCCATGTCGAGCTTTGCTGTTTGCAAACGAAACTTCCAACTAATAAATCTCCACATCCTATCATTACGTCGATTTTCATCCCGCTCTAATTCGCCATCTCATATTTGCAGCGTCTAATCATAGCTTCCCCCCCCCCCCCCCCGACGTGAGAGATCCGCGTGGCAGGATGCGTCGCGCTCGCATCCCCGCGTCGAAACGTCGGGGATAATTTGAAGCAAACTCTGTGCAAGTGGCTGAGTGGTTGTTTTGTGACCCTGTTTGTGTTGGAGGAGCCGCACGCCGCCTCTCCTGGGAGCAGCCTACAGGCATCCTACAGATCTGACACGCGGCTCCGCACACACACGCGGGCACGCACACACACACACACACACACACACACGCGCGCACACACACACACACACACACACTAACACATACACACACACACACACGCACACACACACACACACACACACACACACACACACACACACACACACACGCATACAGAAAGCAAAAGGGGAAAAGAAAAAAGATACAGTTCCCCGAGAATCTCGACTGCATATATTACAGAGAAATAAAAACGAAAAAACTTTCTGAAGTTGTATTTATTCTTTTCTTTTTTTTTTTCCCCGCTTTCTATTCCCCCGCTAAAGTCGGGGTCAAAAAATAAGGAAAGATGAAATGCTCAGTGGGCTCAGGCACATGGCAAGAGAAACTACAAGGTTTCCGAGAGGGCAGATTGACTCTGTATGTATAATAAAAATAAAAAAATAATAATAATTTAAAAAAAAAATATACATATATATATATATATATATATATATATATATATATAGTCTAACCAGGAAGAAAATATTAGAATAAATGATTCAGCCGAGCGTTTTGTGACATTCATCGTCGTGAATTCATTGTGCGGTGTCTCCTCCACGGCCACAAGATGTGGAAATGCCTTTCAGCTGATCAGAAAATATTCAGGACTTGAATGTACCCCCACCCTTGCCCCCCAACTACCCCCCCCCCCCCCAGCCCTCCGCCCCCCGCCGCTGAAATAGCCTGGCACTCAGCGGGACCTCTCAGATGACAGAAGGAGGCGAAATGTCAAAAGAAGGATAGAAGAAGAGGTGTTGGCAAATAGAGAGAGAGAGAGAGAGAGAGAGAGAGAGAGAGAGGGAGGGAGAGAGGGGAGGGGGTTGCAGACCCCATGGGATCCTGGTGTGGTGTCGGCGGGGGGGGGCTTGGGTCGTAGCCGGCGAGTGCCAGATTAATCCAATAGGAGCTCGTCCAGGCAGAGGGAGCGGGGGAGCCGTGCCGAGAGAAAGCACCAGTAATCTGAACAAATCAGACGCTGGTGAGAGGAGCTGGGAGACGATCCACTACACCGCGTGGATGTGTGTGTGTGTGTGTGTGTGTGTGTGTGTGTGTGTGTGTGTGTGTGTGTGTGTGTGTGTGTGTTTGTGTGTGTGTAAAGCACACACACAAACACACACACAAATAGAGCCATAGCAACGGCAACGCACACCTAATTGTGACACCCCTCACCTGCGGCGCATACGAGTGTGTACATGCACGTGTGTGTGTGTGTGTGTGTGTGTCTGTGCGTGCGTGCGTGTCGGGGAAGAGGGGAAGGCACGCGTACAACAAATCAGGAAACACTACGGGAACAATCCCTGCCTCGTGATCCGTGCAGATCCACCTGTCACGTCCTCTCCGTGTCAAAAACAGAGAGGATCACCGCAACGGTTTTTTACTTCGACTCGGCTGCACCGCCCTCTCGACTCCCGCCCCACCACTCCAACGCTGTAATTAAAACCACAGGTGGGGCCCCGCAACATGGCCTCGCCGCGCCCCCACTCTGAACCATCTGGTTGATGGAAGGGCGGCGGGGGAGGCGGGGGAGGGGGGGGTATTCTTTCCTCCGTGGAGCCAGGGGTTAAAACATCAAAGGCTGGAATCTTTGATCGGACCCCAGCGGCGCCGAGGGCAGAGGGAATAATAAGAAGAAACCACTGTCTCAAATCTTTCCGCAACGCAAAGCATGAAATGCGAGCGGAGGGTTCAGTTCGGCCAGCCGGCGCCGCGCCCCGCCCTCCGCCCCCCTGCCGAGGCCGCTCCCGCCTCACCTCCGCCTTCCCCCCCGCGGCGCCGGGTCCGCCTCAAGTGTCCGTCCGCCGAGCGCGCTCGCGAGCGTCCTTCCGGGACGCTCCCCTCCGCGCTGATTGCTTTCGTTTCCGGCGCCGCGCTCGGATAAGGCGGCGCCCGCGCTTGGGCGACGCCTCGAAGCTCGGCGAAATTCGTGAGGAGACGTGTGTCGGAAGGGTCACGGTGAATAGCGGAGGCTTTAATGCGGCGAAATCCCCGGCATACCGGTCTGTTTTTTTTTTTCCGCTTTCCTCCAGGTGAGCTGGTAATACATTTGAATTTTTATGGAAGATAAGACTCGACTGCATGCCGAGTCGCCTTTCAAAAAACCCCCCGAAAAAAAACGCCCCGCTTGCCAACCTGGGAAATTTCTTTAAAGGAATAGTTTTAGAAAGATTTATTCTGAAGTTTACCCCTGGTTTTTATACTCACCCCTCAGTCCAGCCCTTTCTCCAGACTCCGCACTCCCATCAGGAGTTCAGTGCAAGCGATGGGGGACAGATCCACAGTCTGTGTTCAGTGCAAAAAAATCCCTCCACAAAGCTGATGTGATAAGATAAGATTCTTTGTTTATCACACGGCACGCACACCGCAACACATGCACCCATGCAGCGACGGCGACCAATGCACAGACCTGCTTTTTCAAATGGTGGCCGGTGAAATCCATTCTCTGCTTTTGACCCATTCTGGCTTGTCCTTCCCCCAGGGGGCAGCCAGAAGCAGTGGGCAGCATGCAGCCACCAATTTCACATGTCCATTGCTGGTCAGACGATGGTGTTTTTGGTGGGGGTCCTTACTGACGTTACGAGGGGGAAACCCCATGTGAGCACCGGGAGAACATGCAAACTCCACACTAAAGGCCCCCTAATCGGGGGAGATAACCCACCGGAGCGAGGTGCCAACAAAGCCCCGGGCAGGTATCGAACCCATGACCTTTTCGCTGCGAGGCACCAGTGCTGTGCCACCGTGCCCAGCATGCCACAGCGATCTGACTTTGCACATCCGAGGAGTTATTCTCAAAATTTACCTATGGTTCTATTGCGAAATTGATTGTAGGTCGTGTATTTTAAAATACAGTACACTGTTTGCTGAAGCTATTTTTCTTACATTACAGCCAAATTGGTGACCTGCCAAACTGCGACACTATCTTTCCCGTTGTTTACCACACTTTAAAAGATTAGTGAACACAAAGATGAGACGATGGTTGCTCGCCACAACAAAATTAATTAATTGTCAAGTCGTTGACATTTTGCTGTATTTAAAGACAAATATTATCTCACGCATAGTTCAGCACAATGCTTTTCTCAAAATATATGAGAAACGTTTGTAATCTCTTCAAAAGTTTTTATCCGTGATGGTTGCACTCCCCTCGAAACTGCAAAAACAATCATCACACAATTCGCCAGGTCACCCATTTGGGTGTAACACCGGTAACAACACTGCAACACAGCAATGGAAATAGGGCCAGCAAACAGGGAATTCAGCAATAAAACGGAACTGTATTTTTCAAAAATATCATCGTGGCATCATGTTAGATTTGTCTAAAATGTGGCGTGGGTTTACACAGATTGTTGATCTGTCCCCCATTACTTGCTATAAAAACCTGATGGGAGTACGATGCCAAGTATCTAGTTTGGAGAAAGACTGAAACCTTCCTACGTACTACAGCACATGAGGGGTGAGTATAAAAAAAAGGTATAAACTAAAAAAAATAAAATAAATAAATAAATAAAATAAAATCCTTTGCTTGCCAATCTGGTAGATTTCTCCAAAGTCACAACTGAAATACAATGTTTGAGAATCAAATGATGAATCCTCAAAACCTCATCGTAGTGCCAAGAAAAAACAAAGCCTGATGAAGGTGAGCGGTGATGAGACGGCGGGATCGCGCGGCACCGGATGGGCCCATTCGAGATCAGCGGAGACGGGCAGCGTTACGCCCGCGGCGCTGGCAGATTGCAGATGCCTGTCTCTCCACACTCGGGTACGCATGGCGCACATCCACACACGTGTTTTTTAGGTTTTGTTTGTTTTTTTGTTTTTTTTTCCCCTCCTGCCCACCACCCCCTGGTGGGAGGATTCACTTAAAGTTCGGGCTCCGAGGAACAATAACGACCCCGAACAGTGTGCTTATAAATCGAAGGTACTGTGCCATTAAATCCCTGCACTGCATATTTTCCGGCGCTGCTGCGCCTCCCTCCCTCCCGCCCTCCTCCTCCTGGTGTTATGACGTGGATTTGCATGTTAGTTTCACCTTCCTGGAGGTGGAGGTGGAGGTGCCAGGGATTGCGAGGCTGCGCGGCGTATCCCAACGAAGGGCGCTTTTACAGCGGCTCTGTGCGCTCGAGTTGCACCAAAGCGCTTCGGGATGGAGTCTCAAAGTCTCCGAAAGGAGCGGTCAAAGCGGCAGCGGCGGGCGGCGTTGAAAGGGGATAAATGCCTGCCGTAAAACAGCCGGAGCTGTTTATGCACGGGGATGAATAGGAACTCTGCGGCTGTATTGCCGTCTAACACTCTGGGGACAGTCACGGGACGCCCTCCTCCCACTGCAAAAATCCTCTGGAATTGATATGTGTGGGTTAGCTTTTTATGAGGAGCAAGGCTCCAATAAATACCTATGCAAATGCATCCGAAGGTTTGTTATGGTTAATGTGCGCACGGAATAAGGTTGGCGGAGAGATGCAGCGCAGACAAAGGAATGGTAGATTATTTATGCTAATATAGACACAGGGGTAATCTATTAAATAGTTTAAGAAACGACCAGTCTTTTTTTTTTTTTTTTCTCATGCGCTGTACTCCCATGCAGGGGGACTCAGGCTCCATTTCAAAGGGGGTTCGATAGCCCGACCTGATCCGCATCCCTTTGTCGGCGCGCGGAGTCACTCGGCGGGGTTATTTCTTCTGTTCTTTATTGTCGGATCCCTTATTGATAGAGTGAGGTTCGCGTCTGGCGGATCAGACGTGGTACTTGACCTTCAATTCAAGATCTCACAATTCGACTCTCCCCTCTCTCTCTCTCTCTCTCTCTCTCTCTCTCTCTCTCTCTTTTCCACTTCTTCTCACTTTTCATTCCTCCCCCACCCCCATACAGTACACCCTCCGTGATCCCGCTCCATCTCCACCTTTTTTTTCCATTCTTCCGACGTTTTGTTTTTTTTGTTGGTTGAAATGCCCCCCCCCCCCACCCCCCGGTCCCTAGCTATTCTATTTTTTCCTCCCTTCCCCGACCATTTCATCACCTCTCCTTCTGCGCCCAGCGAGGGGCGGCTGCAACCGGCGGCACTAGAATTCTGATCAGCCACTTTGCGCTGTACGGAGCCCGGCCAAACTACCTTTCGGATTAATCAATACTTCCATCGGCCGCTGTTAGCACCTGTAACCCCAGCATGACATGGAAGGAAATGCTCAATCCTGGAGTGGAATAGCAAACATCCGACTCAGTCTGGCCGCAGTGGAAACCTGCAAAAAAAAAAACTAAACACACACACACTCACACACTGGGCAGATATGTTTTCCGGGATCGGAAACATGGAGTCTTTTTTCAACCCACACTCTTTCTCATTGTGTGTGTGTGTGTGTGTGTGTGTGTGTGTGTGTGTGTGTGTGTGTGTGTGTGTGTGTGTGTGTTGGGGGGGGTTGGGGCTGTTTTACTATACTTACTTATAATTATACTAATATACTATATACTATACTATACTTACTGTACTTACTCATGGTCTCGGAATGGACTATTTTTTGGTTTAGAAGTGCATCAGAAACATGCTCAATATCTTCACTTACCAGGTGTATTTACACAGACCTCACTTTGATACCAGTATGTGTGTGTGTGTGCGTGTCTGTGCGTGTGTGTGTGTGTGTGTGTGTGTGTGTGTGTGTGTGTGTGTGTGTGTGTGTGTGTGTGTGTGTGTGTGTGTGTGTGTGTGTGTGTGTGTGTGTGTGTGAAAATCGACCTGTTGGCTTTTTCCGCGTTTGCTCCAGCTCAATGGCCGCCATACGGACCATATGCGTTTGGATACGGCGATAGAAGTGAATCAAATTCACATTCCGCTATCTAGGTCGTTTGTGAGGCCCAGAGGAACACGGCTCTGCATTCCCGCGTGAGCCGTGGCTCGGGGACTGCGGGGGGACATCGAGGAGATAAAATGCAGCACGCACGCAGAAGGAAAATTTTAGGAATTCACCAGCCGTGCGATATAAGCATTGGAGTGTCAAATCATAATCAGAATATTATGTGAATTCATAGCCCAATAATTCATTAATGAATCCAAATCGACCTAAACATCAGAAATACATCAGTAATTAGTCATATTCCTTTTGAAGTCAAAGTTTTCTTCATGACATGTGTTCGGGGCTTGTCCAAAGAGCTTGGAGTGCTCTGTGATAGTGTGTAATTGGATGTTAATTAGCACCCTAATATTGTCGCTTTTATCAGTAATTACTAATAAATATTTATCCTGGTTTCGCCTGTTAAATAACTTCTATTGGGAGAATACAAAATAAAATCAAGCTGCAATATTGAACGATTCCGACTGAAGGAAGGGAAGACGTTTGTAGCCACGCCCGAGCAAAAGCGCAGAAATATGCATCAAATCATAATTCTGATTCTAGTTTAATTGCAGCTGCGCCCACAGCCGGTGTAAACATGTCTGTTCGTCTGTTCGCAGTACGAAAACTGCTCGGCTGGTTTTGCGTGATTTATGGGCCGGAGCTGCGGCCTCGCTCTATAACTTCTCTGTTTGGAACGGACGGATTAAGGCGTCTCTCATCGTCCGACCTCCCCAACCCACCCCGCGTCGCTGTCTCTCTCTCTCTCTCTCTCTCTCTCTCTCTCTCTCTCTTCCTCTCGATTGTCCTCCACATCTCATGAGTAACCCACTAACCCGCTCACCCGACCCTGACCCGGGCACGCCGGGGGCCCAACGCTCATGCATATGCATGCCCATGCGCACACACACACACGCACGCACGCGCGCACGCACACACACAAACAGTCATTGGTCGTTGAAAGATGTCCAAGTGCAGGTATTAATAAACAGATTTTGAGTCCCAAAGTCCCAGAGAGGGCCAGAACACTGGTGGATTCTGACTGTTAAAAACAATTTTAATTATGAGCAAATTCAACATTAAGGAGTTCACAAAAATAATTACAACCAAATTGTTACCTATTGATAGAGTCCAATATGCGTTATAAGAATATACATATTATACGTGAGATTATACTCACTCACCTCTGTGTTATACTTCATAGAAAATACAGCCCGTGGTGTGTAAAATGCTCTCTTCAGTGACTATGTTGCTGCTTAAATACAACAGTATGTGAAAGTATTGTGTGTTTAGATGTAACCCATGACTGGTCATGTTGCTACCTTCATGAATTTTACCACCACCACACCATTTTACATTTGACACTTTCACAATCAAACAAAAATTGAATTTTATCTTATTTGTTTTTTAAATAAAGCAGAATTTCCATGGAGGCTAACTACACATAAAAAAAACAGATTTGCGAGCTGACAGGTGGAAAAGTGGGCAGCATCCTTGATGTCGAGCACTCAAAAGAACACAGATCAAAGTTTGTCGATTTTATTATTTATTTGAGAAAAATATTCCTGAAACATCAATAGTTGTTTTTTCCCCTTCATTTTGAACCCCCCCCCCCCCTTTTTTTTTTCTTTGGAAGCCGAGCAAATCCATTTTCAAAGCCGGGCGTTTCCTAGGATGCAGAATTCAGCGGGTAAAGAAAATACAGTAAATCACTGGATCACAAATTAATCGTTTACTCTTACCAGCTTTCTGTTGGCATCGGACGCGGCAGGCGGCGTGGTCGTGTAAAACCCGGAAAAAAAAACAAACTGTACATATTATTGAAGTTTCACGTGAAAAGAAAACATATTTGTAAAATCACATCACCCTCATATCGCTCAACATTTAAACCCAGCTAGAGCAAAATCGATGATGTTTTTTCCATGAAAATATGAACAATTCTGGTTTTTCGGGCAGATCGGGGCGAGCAAAAGTTTTTTTCGACAGACACTATAATAACTCTCCACATTTCGATTATATCCTCAGTAAAGGGGGGGTGGGGGGGGGGGGGGGATTCAGTTGAACATTTACATTTTTTCCTCATTAGTACTGTATTTTAGCTAAACCTTGAGAATTAATTACCAGGCAGCGCTGTCAACTAAATCTTATTGATTTCCTCCCGTTCCCTTCTCTGAAATGATATAAATTATATCACTCAGGCATAATGAAGCAGCATAAAAGTCTCCATAGACGTGGATCCACAATACATATTTCAGAGGTGTGGGCGTGAGGAATTACAGTACGGGAGGCTGTTCTGTTTTTCTCCGCACTCGTCTCCGACGTGATGTCGTTCCAAGTAGCATGAGGACACGAGCCTAACGTTTCCCGTAATACATGACTCCAATGTGCTTATCAAAGCACTACAAACACGACGGACCGCTCAGAGGGAATAAACCGGGCCGGTTAACGGGAAATATCCGGAACAAGTCGCCGGGCCTGGACCGGGCTCATACTGTACCATCCCTCTGGCTCTCCAGATTTCAAGGACATTGCAAAAGAAATAAACATGGCTTCACGGAACCTGTAGTGGGAACCCCAGCCCTCAAGTCGCCGTGCGGCCCTGAGACTAGATCGAGACCAGGTTGATGACGACGGACATTGCTATCTCGGTTTTTGAGCTCAGGAAAAAAAACGAAATGCGCCGATGGAAAGCTGAGGAAGAGTTTCCGCGGTGTGACGACGCGCATCCGGCGAGGGCAAGGCGGGGAATTCTTCACCCTGAAGCGACCGTGGCTCCTTGTGTTTTGTCTTTCAGCTTTTCAAAAGCGTAATTTTCTCGATTAACAAAAGCGGCGGGTGCCTGTGGTGTCCGCGCTGTTCTGATCGAACCAGCCTGAAAACACTTTGGTTATCGCCACATCCGCGACCACGTGCATTTTGAAATACGGCCGATATGGCCCAAATTTGCAACGCCTCTATATCAATTTCTCTTCGGAACATGTAAACCTACAATTGTGCCAAGACACTTGTATTGCGAAAGGCCCAAATGTCATCAGAATCAGAATCAGAATCAGAATAGTCTTTATTGCCATGTAAGTTTACACGAACAAGGAATTTGTCTTGGTGTTCGGTGCATACATGAAACATAAATGTGAAACAATAAGTAAAATATTGGTGAAATATATACTGTAAAAATGTAAACTAAGGCTGTTTTTTTTTGTTTTTTTTTGCTTGTTTTATTTGTATTTTTTATAAAGCTGTACAGTTTGTGCAGGAATGTGCAAATGTTCAGTATAAAGTGCAACAGTATGTGCAATGTTCACGGATAAAGTGCAGAGAGTGAGGAATGTGCGTTAATGTAACATATTGACCCGCTCATTTCGTTTGGTAGTGTTGTGCTGAGAATAAAATGTATTGGGTTGAAATGTGCAACGAGCGCAAATATCCAAATGCAACGAATGCTTGTTCATCATCGGCTCAAATGAAAAAGGAAAATCTGCTCTTCGGCCCGTCGTACCCCCTCCCCTCCCTCTCGTTCTCTACCTTTACAAGTCGGAGGCGGTATTGCTTCGTCTATCCGCTGGATTGTCATCAACTGTCATCAGCGGCAGTGGACCTTGAACCAGATACAAGATGAGGGAGTTCTCCGCCCGCAAGCAAACGTGCGCGGCAGCCAGGCAGAGAGCGGAATCCGGGGCCGGGGGAGGGAAAAGCGCGGCGCTTTGTATCGGAGTCCTACCAGGAGACCGCGAGCAGCCAACTCACCGTGTCCCAGCCCTCTTCCTCAGTGTCAGCTCCCCTTCATGTTCGCGAGGCCAGACCTTCGCGAAAACAATTGGCGCCTCCCCGCACGGGGGGCCCCCCGGAGCAGCTGGAAAGTCACGGAAAACGTGTGCTTTATGCTTCACCGGGGGCGGCGTCGCACCTCGGTGCTTTGACTCGTTCTAAACTTTTCTGAAAAACGCGCCTCAGCTGCTCCCCTTTATTGTCACGTCTCTAATTAACTCTGTCGAATGAAAGCTATACTTATTTCAATAGCGGCTTTAAAGGCAACACACCCTGACGAAGCACATTGGCTTTTTAAACCAATTCAGCCATGATAATTAAAGGCTTTTGAACTCGCTGTGATTTCCAAAGAGACTAGAGCGCTTATCAAGATATTCTTTGGGGTGATCTTTTATTCCAAATACTAAAATTTGTTTCAGTTCCAGATTCATATAAAAACAATCCTGGAATGTTTTTACCCAAGCAGACATATGCTAGCCTGCCATTGCCAGACCACTTTCTCAAATGCGTATTAGTCTGGAATCTCTCAGTTCATTTTGGATTTCCAAGGGGCTTAACCAACGGGCACTGTCTCTGGACGCAATTGGAGAGACTAACCAATTAAAGTGTTGGAAAGAACTACAACCAATCAAAGCGTTGGATAGAACCACAACCAATCAAAGTGTTGGATAGAACTACAACCAATCAGGGCATTGGATAGGACTACAACCAATCAGAGCATTGGATAGAACTAAAACCAATAAGAACATTGGATAGAACTACAACCAATCAGAGCATTGAATAGACCTACAACCAATCAGAGCATTGGATAGAACTACAACCAATCAGAGCATTGGATAGACCTACAACCAATCAGAGAATTGGAAAGAACTACAACCAATCAGAGCATTGGATGGACCTACAACCAATCAGAGCATTGGATAGAACTACAACCAATCAGAACATTGGATAGGACTACAACCAATCAGAGCACTGGATAGACCTACAGCCAGTTAAAGCATTGGATAGAACTACAACCAATCAGAGCATTGGATAGACCTACAACCAATCAGAGCATTGGATAGAACTACAACCAATCAGAGCACTGGATAGACCTACAACCAATCAGAGCATTGGATAGATCTACAACCAATCAGAGCAACGAAACGCATAATGCTGAGCGAGTGAGTTGGTAAATTAAACTTTCACTAAATCCTGTCAGAAGTACGGTGAACACATCTTTCTTATCAACAAAAGCTTTTTCGAGAAAATATACCGTCCAGCTCCTTTAATACTGTGGCGATGGCGGATTCAACAGACCCTTCCACGTCAGCCATCTTGGTAAGGTGCGTCAACAGCTCTCCTCTGCCTCGTCATCGTATCCAACCCGCCCCCTATTAGATAAACGGTTGTGATTGGCCCGACCATGGCAAGGTCAAGTGGAAATCTGTTTGAATGGGAGGGTGGCCAGACGTACTCTGCAGAGCAAATGAAACATGAGCTACAGATTGGTCCGGTTCCCAGGCTACATCAAAGGCCGACAGTATATGGTTAATATGTCAGATCACAAGTCAGTATGATTACTGCCAATGTTAGTCAATGCATATTGACCAACATTCCAAAGTCTTGCACACATTAAACATCCATAAGGGACGCTACTCGAGTCAAATTCTGAAGCAACGAAATCAAAGGAGTAAACTTGTGTACGTGTGTCAAAGTGAGGCTCGTAAAGTTCCGAGCTGACCCTGCTGCCCTCACTACGCTTATGCCTGCGCGGCGATGCAGTGAGTTAAACACTCTCCCAGAAAGTACCCAAGACAGGAGCCGCCTTCGGGTGTTTTTTTTTAAGCGGTAGCGGTGTGTAACCGTGGAACAGCAGAAAAGTAAGCAAGGGTAACGATCAATCTCTATGCAGATGCAAATACATTGTTCATAAGTTGTCGCCACTCTTACGATGTGTGCGTAAAACAAATAGTTAGTTAGTTCGTTTCTCCCGTTCCTTCTGGAACATTGGGTCACGAGCCCCCACCATTTGCACCTTTCCAGAATGGCTTCTTCTCGTCGTTTCCATAACATGCTTTTTTTTACGGGGTGAGGTTGTTAACCCCACGCCCAACCCCCAACCTGGAGGACCGGGTGCTGACTTACCTGTGTCACAAAGGCATTATTATTATTATTATTATAATTATTGTTATCAATATTATATATTTACAATAATAAACGTACAGATTTTGCTTCCTCAAGGGCAATAACTTGGCAGATGGAAGGAGATGCCACAAAGCTGCCTTCCCCAATTGTAGTGTAAGTCCTAATCTTCGATTTGGATGGCACAATAGTTGGGGCCGGTTGGGGCGTCGCAGCGTCACAATGTCACCATGCCGATTGGGAGGGACAGAATGGAGGGTGCACACACTGTAAACGGCCGGTAGGCGCTACCGACTCATGTTTTGTAAAGGTGCGGAATCTTGCGTCCGCTTAATTTAGGAGAGACGGGACAAAGAGCAAGGCGCGATGGGACATCCTTCGTCTCGGGGGCAGTGACAGAACTCTTGGATGTGTTCATCAGTGTCTGTGTTTACGCCGCGAGCCTTCCCCGCACCTCCTACCTCCCCGCACTCGGCCCCGTTTCCCCCCGGGCGCCTCCACAGCTGTGTGTGTCGATGGCGACAGGTCAGCTAATTAGAGCGCCGCTCCGGCGGTCCGAGGCCACGGCGCTTAGCCGCCAGGCGCGTGACTCCAGTCAACGTCACCCGAGCCGCCAGACTCACAAATGCAGCCATGCGTACACACTGATGCAAGTGGTGTATCGGAAGCGCAAAACCCTCAAAAAAAATGTCCTTGCATTAACTTAACGGTCGTGCGAATAGTCAACAAATGGTTCCTGTGTTGCTGTAGCACGTGATTTCCTGTAAATCCGCTCGTTCCGAACATATTTCTTCTCGGTCGCGGTCACGGAGCTGCGTCATCGCCGGCGCGACTCGTGTCTCGTCATGTTCATCCGGTGTCTCCGAGCGACGCCGCTTCACCAGAACCTGACACCTCGGCGCGTCACACACGCACAGTTTGATGCTCTGCCCCCGAGCGATGACCATACTGTACAAACAGATGGAAGTGAGTAAACAATACACACTTACACTCCACTCTGACGCTCACACACACACACACACACACACACACACACACACACACACACACACACACACACACACACACACACACACACACACACACAACCACACACACAGACAGACATAGATGCAAACACGTGTATATACACATTTATACACATACTGTACACACACTAAAATAAATCTGTGATATGCACATACTGTATAACCACATCTGAATACAAAGTGCTCTCCAGCTCCACCTCTCAAAACATATGAACAAAGATGATATTTGCCTTTCATTCACGTCTTCGGAGGTTGCAGTCAAACAAAGTTCTGGAAACAACTTAAAACGTCTCCCCGACCCATAAGCGTTGAGGTTGCTGGCTTCAGACGGCGGGATTCGGCGGCGAGACGGGGAAGTGCTATTGACGATTGACAAATCATATTTGGGTTGAACTACCGCTTCAATATTGTCAAACACTCTGACACTAGTGTATCTGGCCCTGGCGCAGTGGTCGTCCCCTCATGAGGCGCTGCCAAGGGAGGTCCTGGAGGTGAGCTTCTTTCTTTCAGATAAATTGCTTCTTTTTTTTTGGTTTTTCTCCCGCTCCCTCCGTGAACTGGACCTTTGGCCCCTCTTGGCTCGTTGGTGTGCTTTGGAGCAATCTTGTTTTATTGCGGGTAATACTCCGAGGCACAAAACCCAGCGAAATGCGCGAGGCGTCCGCAGTCCCGGCACCCAACTTAAGTGCCAATCAATTTTTAATCATCGCTAAATGAATAGTGGCAAGTTCGTTTTAAGCTAAAATAAATCAGTTGATGGAGGAACGCGAATCAAACACAGCGAAGGCCTGATGTACTATATTTGGACTTGGTCGAGGGTCATCAGCAAACTCCTGAATTCCAAACCACTCTCTCTCTCTCTCATTGTGCTTTTGTCTATGGCAGGAGCTCAAATCACCATCCGAGCAAACAACCCGAGAAACATTTAATGGCCACCGCATGTGAATCTATGAAATATTAATGTACACATTTTTATCTGATGTAGTATATACTGCGGTAATAAAGTGAGATTAAAAGGCCTGTTTGAGAGTTTTTCCAGTCACGTGTCATGGATTTAATGTGAGTATGGAACTTTTTATATCCAAACATTTGTCCCTATCATAATGACAGAGATGGTTGCTTGTTTTTGTTTTTTCCCCCTGTTATTTAATAAAAGTGTGCCTAAACGCCTTTACGAGATAGTCTACGTAGGCTAAGACCTTGACAAGGGTTTGTGCGGAGGACCTTAATTTGTCAAACTATTAGGAGAGATGGGTGTAGATCTGCAGCACCGCACGCTCTGGAATTTTAATGAACCAAAGCATTTCCCCAACATCCAAAAATCAAATTTG
Organism: Zeus faber; assembly: GCF_960531495.2. Classification (NCBI taxonomy): domain Eukaryota; kingdom Metazoa; phylum Chordata; class Actinopteri; order Zeiformes; family Zeidae; genus Zeus; species Zeus faber. The sequence goes on along the minus strand of NC_137206.1, from coordinate 16,236,695 downwards.
TTTCCACAAGATTCCCATAGGTGACATGGATGACGGCCGAATGCTGCATTTAGGCAACAAGCGGGGTGTGGATTTCACATAAAAAGCATACACTGAGGTAGATGTAAGATGGAAACTGTCTTGTATGCCAATATGTAAATGATATGGCTGCATTTAATGACTGTGGGAAGCAAAAAACATATACATATAAAAAACAAAAAAAACAAAAACAATAACAGAGGCATATGGTTCCAGTCGTCTCTTTGTTGGCACGTTCTATGCACAAGGCAATATACAGTATAGGTGAAAATGCAGAGGCAGCAGGATTTCTAACTGCAGCCGTATGCTGCCTGCCCAAAACAGCAAAGTGAAGTTTTAAGTTCTGGAATCGGCTTCTCTGTGTGTGTGTGTGTGTGTGTGTGTGTGCGCGTGTGTGTGTTTTTTGAGGAAATAAATTTAATTAAGAGACCGAATTGCTGGTGATTGCTCCGAAAGATAATCACATTGCGATCGGCGCGTACCGTTCTATTCCGGTGTCCCAGCTGGAATGGCTCCTGTTCTTGTTTGTATGTAAAGTATGTTTGCGGGTAAAAAAAAAACAACAACAACAACAAAAAAAAAAAAAAATGCGCTGAACTCCATCGTTATATCAATCTCGACCCGCGAGGCCGGAGCCCGCGGAGCACCGAGACGCAAAGGCTGTCCGACGAGTGGCGGCGTTATGCAAAGCTCCGTGGTTAATAATTCACGTCGGAGTTTACAAATGGCACTGTTGCGCGGAGACGGATCCGATGTGTCGTCGGAGCGCTGTTTGCAGGAGATGAAATTTTAATTCTTGTCCTAGATTACTCCTCCTCACATTTAAGCAGGCCCATTATTTTGCCTCTCCCGATGTTTTCCCACTCGGCGTAATGAGGTAATGAAGGGAGACACAGGCTGCGGCGGAGGCGGCCGGACATGCCCGGTTACGCGCTTTCCCAGAATCCTCCCCGAGAGGTGACAGCTGGGCGGCTATTTGCAACGGCGGAGGATCGGGAAGCTTCTCGTTTGGCCAACAAGCTGCCGGAGGAAAAGCAGAGCGGGCGCTGGAAATGTTGCTTTTTGACAGACAGCCCAGAAGGCGAGGAGCTATTGATTCAACTGAGGTATCCTCCAAGAGCCTTGATTTATGTCATCATTGAACCAAATTGATATTGGTCATATTTTTTCAAAGCGAAAACGTGATCTTTAATATTGATTCGACATTGATGCTTGGTGTTTTTTTGACATTGAAAGGCTGATATTGAGTCGGAATTGATAACTGGGGATGATTTCTACTTTGAAAAGTTGTGTCCTCTATGAGGATGAAGCACCATTTATTATGGAGGGAGATTCTCCACATTCTCCCAACGTGTAGATGCACAAATGTTGATTTTACCATCAATCTTGTCGAGTTTTCCATGTTAAATAGATGGCCAAAACAAGGAAAGATTGAATCGATGTTGGAGATTGGCGATGATTCAACGTGCTCGCCTGGCATCTAATCCGCTCTGTTTGAAGTGAATTTTGCATTTAACATTCAACCAATTACGGCGCAATCACTGAGTCGACACCGTTTCAACATGAAATAATCCAAAAGCTCATCACGAGATCAATCTGCGCGAGACTTGAGTCGAAGTCGGCTTAATGTTGGATATGGTGCATTTTCCCAATGTTAAATAGGTGACCAATACAACACGGGGAGGTCAGTGTTTACTCAATGCTTTTAGGTGATGCCATCTCCAAGTCCAAGGCACTCTTCTGTCAAAAACGATCAAAAGCTTCTATTAAGATGGCTAATTCATGGTGCAATTGTGACCACGTGTGTGTGAGCACGCTTTGTTGAAAAAAAACAAAAAAACAAAAAAACAAAAACAAAACCCTTCTTTAGGGTTGTTTAAAGTCCTCTTTGCTACCTGGTAAACATAATACAACGGAGACATTGAAAGAGAGCAAAATGCACTCAGTGAAAGTGGGATTTCCAATAGATTTTCATCGTTTTGAATCAGCCCAGCAGGGTCTGAAAGCTGGATGTCTTCGTGACAGAGCGATTAACTAACAGCTGTGGAGCCATTCATGCTTTTGTAATTGGAGAATCCCCGCGATTTTTATTTGTTTGTTCATGCTTTTATGTTTCCCCGGTTAAAACATCAAGACCAAGCCGGCTTTTGGCAACGACGACCCGACGGGGCCGAGGTGTATGTGTGAGGTGTTTCTTTTTGCCCCAGTACAGCAGTCTTTATAAGGAGGCACTTTTAACAAAGCGCGGCCCAACAGCCAAATAATAATAACGATAATAATAATAATAATCATAATGGGGCGAGAGGGAAGCGCAACAGATGAGCGAGGCCGCAGTTTTTTTTTTTTGTTTGTTGTTGTTGTTGTTGTTGTTGTTGTTGTTGTTGTTGTTTTTTAATCATCTGGTAATCAATGCAAAAATGTACAGCTGCGTCCAATGTCCCCGCCTGCATCCGATGCCAAAACGACACCCTGCTAACAAACCCCGGTTGAGAGCAAAATAGCTTGAGAGCAGTTAACGAGGAGCATTATAAGTAAACAGCACATTTTTGCCAGGTTTTTTTTTTTTTTTTTTTTTTTAAGTCTCGTGCTTTCTAGTTTGTTGAGGGGGACTCACGTCTTGTCCCTCGACATTCGCCCCCGAGACGTCTGCAAGCCGGTTATTTTGAGGCAAATGCCGGCGAAGACTTTTGCCTTCTTGAGCCTTTCTGTTTTCTACGTGTCGATCCCCAACCTGTTCACTGGTTTCTGTAACCGTCTGCCACCACCGATTTGGACTACCCGAGCTGGATTTTACCGAGAGCCACCGCCTCCGCTGGGGTCTGAGTCCTGAGCTGTTCCAGTCCGTCAACACAAACATTCTCGCCTGTGAAATCCACAACAGGGTCAACATAGTGTGGTCGATGACTCTACTGAATTAGAATCACTAACGCTCAAAATGGACTGGCTGACGATGGACTCAGATGGCGCTTTTGTCTACTTATTTTTTTCATTAAATATATATATTTTTTATTAAAATAATCTAGCGTCCCTTAAAACAAAGAATTGTCCTTGTTGAAGAAACATAAAATTGCATGTTCCTTATTTTATCGATAGTTTAAGGGACGTTTTTCATTTGAAATAATAGGAACAATGCAGCGGTCCGAGCATCCATTTTCCAAGGACCAGTGCCATTGAGGGCGTATCTTCCCTCCTATTGGCTGTCGCCCGGCGCTCTGCGCTGCTCATTTGCATAAAGTTGAAACCTGCTCAACTTTCCTTGTCGCCGTGAAGCTGTCAGCTCATCGCTGGCTGTCAAACCGCCCCCTTGCAGCTGCATGAAGCCGAGCTCCCTTTGAAATGCATTGCAGCCTGTCGCTTTGCAGCCCCCCCGTCACCGGCGGTGTGACCGTACCATAACAGTAGAGAGCAGTTGATCTGAAGAAGCCCTTCTCCCTACATTGTTGCACAGATTATCTGATGACATCCAGGAGGGGGCTAGCGTGTCAGGAATGACACGCTAGCACGCTGATTACAAACAGCAACTGCATTCAAGAATCTAAGTGCGAGAAGCAGATGTCCAGAGTGGCAATATTACCATGTACTGTACTGAGCTCCTCCAAGTGCCACTGCTGTGGTGAAACTGAGGCTGTGGCTCCTATGCTGGTTCCTCCTGACCCACATTGCTTCTGGCGGCCATCCTTTGTCCATGCCTGCACCACATTTGCCGAAAAACCCCTAAGCGGAAACCACCATGTCTTCTTCATCCAATGCTTTGTCATTGTCATTTGCCTGATGACTTATTTGGGAAACACTGTCATCTTCAGCATTGTTAAACATTTCTCCAAAGCTGCCCTCTTTGCTTCATTGTGGAACATGGCGTCCACCAACAAAACTACCCTCCTTGTGCTTGATCAAGAATCTGAGACTACGCTTTTCTGTCTGGTATCCCTCGACCCTGCTATCTGGTCCAGTCAACTTCCCCCGGGTAGATTCTTCCCTCATCTCCCTCCAGTGATCACCCCCGTTCTCGTCTCCTTTCTTGTGTTACCTCGGCTACCAGCCACCTCTGTTGCCGGAACAGGAGGATGGAGTGGAGGTTCCCTCAGGCCAAGACTTGGACGCCACTATCATCCTGCGGCGGTCAAGATAGCGACAGCGTATGGATTGGCATTGCCAGCAAGCTCTGTGTGATCCATCTGGACGAAAGGTGCGGTTGTCCTTTTGGACCCTTCGCCTCCGGGTGGAATCCCGGAAGCTCACCCCGCGGTTCATACAACTCCATTCAAGTGTGCTTCAAAACATGAATCCTGTATCTGTTCGTCTCAACCCGACAGCTGATGAGCCGAGGAGGAGGAGGAGGCTTTAGAGCAGGTGCCGGCTGAGAAGGGAGGGCAGGTTTTAACCGGGAGACATGAAATATGGGATGCACAAGGCTGAGGGTATCATTCTGTGAAAACTCAGTTTGACCCCATGCCACCACCACCCTAACACACACACCCACATGTGTTTGTGGGTGGTTTCATCTGTGAAAAACTTATCCATGAACTATACATGAACTGTAAGTGATTGACATATTTTTTTCACACTTTAGTATATTCTAAGCCTGACACTGTGTCGCTGATATTATTTCTGCCTGCTTTGGATTCTTTTTGACTCTCTTCCTCTACTCTAGTCTTTGTGCGTCTGACCTTTTCATGAATAAAAAGGTCTAACATTTAACAAACTCATTAAAGTTCCATTCGCATTGCAATCGAAGCAAATGCATAACCTAAATATATACTCTTATTCGAGTCAAATTGGCAAATGACTTCTTTCTTCATTGTTTTACTGCAGCAATGTCAAGATATATTGACATTTAGGTGCTACCTTGAAGCTCAACCATATATATACAATATACAATATATAGTTTATAGTTATATCACCAAAAATGAGACCTTACCGGAGCAGAGAGTAAAACCCTGCAATCATCTCTCTCCTCGGTCCTTAGGTCACTTGTACACGGTAGTTCCTGCGTGAATGGAAATCTTCTTCTGTGAAAATATTGGACACTTCAAGCCAGAAAGTTCCCCCCTGCTGTTTGGTGTGTCACAATATAATAATAGAGGTGGAAACTGACGGCAAGCAAGTTTTTATTCATCTCTGCTGACGGCAAGTATCTTTGGTCATGGCATTGTCAAAAGCACCAGAAAAAAATCTTGTTTTGTTGGATCTTTGACAAAATAAATGCAGCTGAAGCAGCTTCCTTTGAGTCTTGAGCATTACGCCAACAGCTGCTGCTGGAAATCGTTCGCGAACGAATCGGTGAACGAACCTAAAGAACTGGCGGAAGTAGTGCAGAACTTTTTCCTCCAGCTCTTTTAATTCCTTTCGATTCATTCATTGATTCGCTCTTCAGTTATTTTAGTCAGGATGCTGTTATTTCAGTTTGTGCGCTGCAAAACGTGTTGTGCCGACATTACAGGTGCATGATCCCAACTGCACACGGCAGCAATGACATTTAAGTCCAAGTAAAATCTTTGTTTGCTTAAATTGTTCATTAAAATTGTTCTATCTTAGATGGTTTCCATTTAAATCGCATACTGACTCACAACAAGATGCAAGATTTAATTGTCAAAAACAGGACGATTCCGTATTTTACGGGAACCTTATTTTTCCTTTTGATTGCTTCATAAAATATGAATAAATTGTCACAGATGATATATTTTTTAATTCACTTTGAACTGCGCCTAATGGAGTTCTATGCCATGGGCATAGATGCATGCAATTATTGTTATTATAAGGGGTCCATCCTGTCAGGATGGTCACCTATTGTTATTGTTCAGATTTTTTGGCTAAAAGTCTCGATTGAAGCGTTGTTAGAACCGGTACGTCGCAGACATGGTCTTAGTTTAAGTTTCGTCCAAATCGATCCACATACGCAGCAGAAATGAGAGAGAAGCCGATTAAATTTGCCCAAAATCTCGTGCTTCGTGCTTCACCGACACGCCAATGTTCGAAAACTTAAGACGAATTGGAGGCTTTGTGACGTCATCGTGCAACGTACTTAAATGTGCAGGCTCTGGTTCTGAATGTTCATTTGCGTCGTGTACGGTGCGTGGTGCATGAGTCCGTCGCTCTGAGGTGGTTAGGGATTACAAACTAGGCGTGGTGGGTGTGTGTGTGTGTGTGTTTACGTACCTTCACACCTGGTAGATGTCTGTGGAGCTGTTGGATTGATATTTTTATCTCTTTGGTCTTTTTGTAAATGAAGAAACTGCATTCCGATATGACCCGGTGTTAGATGCGGTGTTGTGGTCCTCCTTACTTTGCTGGATTCACAGCAGTAAGAGAGAAGATAGAAAGTCAGTGAGTCCATGACGAGTTCACACTCCCGGAACGAATCGAAAAAATAGTGTCTGCAGGGCTGTTTGATAAGTAAGTAAGTCATCTTTTGTTCTGTAAAATTGTCAGAAAACTGTCCAAGGTGACTTTTACAACTTGCTTGTTTTGTCTGACCAACAGAAAACTCCAAATATATAATTTATGAAGATTAAAAAAAGCAGAAAAGCAGAAAATTGTCAGATTCGGGTACCTGAATCTATCAATATATTCTTAATAAATTAAGTCCTATATGATTAAAAGTGTAAATGGTGGTGGAAAACACTGAGAATCAGTCACTAAATATCATTATTATTTACCATTTACTTTACTTATTTACCAAATTCTCTTGTAACTATCTTGGCGCCGCCCCTTGGGGTCGCCTGCGCGAACGCTCCGTGTGATTAGGCACATTTAAGAATTTATTTTTCGTGTTGCATCAGCATGTCATGGCAGTGATCTCCTACGACCGCGATGCACCCGTGGATATAAAAAATTCCCTGAAAGAACACTTTTGGGACATTTTATCCGCTGATCCAGAGTGGCCGGCGGAGATTCTAGGCGCCAACGTGATCAACAATAACAATAACATCAATGCGGTCGCTGTTCCACGGGTGGGCGGATGGAGAAAACACCGCAGTGGGCAAGGCGGCATTGGGATCAGAATGAGGACGCAGCCTTCCAGTCGCTTTGCCCCAGCATCCTTCTTGCCAATGTCCTGTCCCTGGAAAACAAGATGGATGACATTCAGAAGGGATATGAGGAACTGTCGTGTCCTCTGCCTGACGGAGACATGGCTGAACCCGCCGGTGCCAGATAGGGCCATCCGTCCAGCCGAGGAGTCGGGGAAATCCAAGGCTGGAGGCGTCTGTCTCATGACTAACAGCAGCCGGTGTGACCCCAACAACATCAAGACTCTCTCCCGCTCCTGCTCGCCGAACCTGGAACAGCTGACCGTCTCATGCCGTCCATTCTGCCTCCCGCGGGAATTCGGCACCGTCATGCCGTCATTCCAGCTGCCGCGGTCGGGGCAAGCGCCTCCGCAGTTACGGCAGCGAGGACCCAGAGACTGAGACGGAGTTTCTGCCCGCAAGACATAAGGACTGTCAATGCTGAACTCACCAGGGGCCCCCACTGAGACACACGCATAGGCCCCACTGCCTTAATGTACTGTATGTTGCATACTGTACTGCATTCTGTACTGGTACTGTATTGCTGTGCCGTACTGTTGTATAACTGCACTGCATACCTCAACACACACTACCTCTCTTTATTCACATGCCACTTTATTGCAAATATCTGTGTATACATAATAGTCTAATCCTCTTATTCCTATTTTGTATTCCTGTTCGGTATATTACCTTTTTACTCTTATTTTATTCTATTAACTAACTGAATACATTTTGAGGAATCAGTTAGTTCAGTTAGTTAGTTAGTTAATTAGTTAGGTATTGTATCAGTTAATACTTAATGTGCATCATCTCCGGGCGCAATAACGTCCTGCAACACCTCGACTCGCCAGCTCGGCATTCAACACCATCGCTGAAATCCTCTGCTCCAATCTCACCCAGCTCACTGTGCCAGCCCCCGCCTGCCAGTGGATCACTAACTTCCTGACGGACAGGAGGCAGCAGGTGAGGCTGGGGAAAACCACATCCAGCACCCGGACCATCGGCACTGGCGCCCCCACCCCGGGGGATGCGTGCTCTCCCCTCTCGCTCTTCCCCCTCTACACCAACGACTGCGCCTCAGGAGACCCATCCGTTCGACTCCTGAAGTTTGCAGACGACACAACGGTCATCGGCCTCACCCGGGACGGTAGAATACAGACGGGAGTTTGAACAGCTGGCCCTCTGGTGCGGTCAGAACAACCTGGGGCCGAGCAAGCTTAAAACTGTGGAGATGACAGTGGACTTCAGGAGGAGCCCCCCAACACCGCCCCCCTCACCATACTCAACAGCACTGTGTCTGCTGTGGAATCCGCCAGGTTCGTGGGGTCCACAATCTCCAAGGACCTAACGTGGACACCCAGCATCCACACAGTCACCAAAACGGCCTGGCAGAGGATGTACTTCCTGCGCCAGCCCACGAAGTTTAACCTGCCTCAGGAGCTGCTGCTCCAGTTCTACTCTGCAATCATCCAGTCTGTCCTCTGCACCTCCATCAATGTCCGCTTTGGATTCGGCCACCGATCAGGACGGGAACGGACGGAGAAAATCATTGGGGCCAACCTGCCCTCCATTCAGGACTTGTACGTGTCCAGAGTCAGGAGACGTGCAGGAAACGTCACCGCAGACACAACACACCCTGGATACAGCCTGCTCTAACTCCTCCCCTCCGGTAGGCGCTACAGAGCGCAGTACGCCAAAACAAGCAGACACAAGGACCGCTTCTTCCCACATGCTTTCATTCTGATGAACACTTCATTTTTATTGTCAATATAAACCAAAACACAGTGTATATACTGTACATGGTATACATGCATATTCTGTCAAATCCACCAACCTCATCTATATAAACAAACCTGTTAATTATCCCATATTTATTCCAGCATCTTTGCACTCTGCACCATTGCACTATTGCCTTCCTGCTACAATTTCATTGCTCTTGTTTTTGTATGTGTGTGTGTATGTATGCACTGCATATGTATATGTGTATGTGTGTAAATATGTGTGTGTGTGTGTGTGTGTGTGTGTGTGTGTGTATGTGTATGTATGTATGCATGTATGTTTGTATATGTGTATATATGTGTGTGTGAATGTATATTTATATATATATGTGTATGTATATATATATATATAGATGATATATAGATGTGTGTGTATATACAGTATGTATATATATATATAGATGTATAGATGTATAGATGTATGTGTGTATATTCAGTATGAATATATGTGTGTGTGTGTGTGAATGTATGTGCAGTATGTATATATAATTTTATATACATCTACATCTATATATAGCAGTTAAATTTTGATGTTTAGCTTGTTGTCTTTGTTTCAGCTGTAATTCTAGTCCATGTTTGTACATTGAGACTAAGAAAAGAGTCAAATTCCTTGTATGTATACATACATGGCGAATGAAGCTGATTCTGAATAAAGTTGATTCACTGCACATATGTATACTCGTATGTATAAATATGTGATAAATAACCATCTTGAATCTTGATCTTGAATCCATTCATGAAATGAAATCACAAAGTTTAGGATCCTCCTCATCCCGGGAATATGCACCAATGTTAATGCTTTGTAAGAGTGGCATTTGTTTATCCATGTTGAGAGGGATTATTTTTCAAAGTTAGCACCGCTGCATTTAAGGCCTGTCGGAAATGTTACTGTGCTGCCTTCAAGCGTCAGAAATATCACATTTAGATATTATTTATAATTTATGGACCAGCAATACCCGAACACCAGTACAAATAAACAGAAGCTGGTGTTTTTTTAAATTTAAAAAATATTTTATCGTTTATAGACCAGTAATACTCCAGGATTAATGGTCTGTACATTAGCAGCAGGCCAAAAAATGTACAGTACTTCATTTCTGTTCAATTTTAGCTATTATTTTGAGTTTGTTTATTTAAATATTTATTGTTTAACTGCACTTTAAAAGTACGAATGTGTACAGTCAGGTTTGTAATTATTCATTGTTCAAAGACCTGTCCTGAAGAGTAAGTCCTTCAAGTTTCAAACAAACCTTTGCTCTTACAATACCTCTGTTTTAGTGTTACAGTAGCCGAGAGCATCCATCCATTACGCTTATAAGCGCCTGGATGGGGCGGGGGTGGTGGAGCGTCTGCGGGTGGGTTGTGATGGGCTGGTCTGGGTAAAAAAAAGAAAAGTCCAGGGCCATTTATTTTGTCCCAGTCCGTCCCTGACCCTGCACCCACCACTGATGAACTGACGCTGAATCCTTAATGATATGTACCTTGGGTTTTCTTTGAGGTTCATAACAGTACATTGTGCTAAGCAGATGTTGGCTCATTAGTTTGTGATTCACATGCACCAAAATTGAAAAAAAAAAAGTCTTTGTAACTAAAATTTGGGGAAACTGTAATACGTAACAAGACTAAATGGACCCCGTGTATTTCTGCCTGCAGCTTTATTTATTATTATTATTATTATTATTATTATTATTATTATTATAATAGCTTCTGTTTGGCCCTCCTAATGTTATTTTATGTCGGCATTTCCACCGTGTGCGACCGATACTCTTGCAATGTTTGCAGAATGCGGCACTTTCAAGTATATTATTATTATTATTATTATTATTATTATTATTATTTTAATTGTGCTGAAAAATGGGGAAAACTTGAGAGTCAATGTTGAAAACTGGGACATTTAAGTGTCTTAAAGAAACCCCGGACAAATGTCTGGGCACCGTAGTTAAACGTCTCATGTGCTTTAGTACGTCGTAGTCAGACACAAACGAATTCAATTTAACAACGGCCAATTTTTATTTCTTAAATAATTTGCAGCCCTACACCCAGACCATAATTTATTTGGGGTGACAAACGTGTTGGGGGGGGTGTCAAACTTGTTTTTACATCGGTATACACCAGCAGACTTCCTGCGGGAAGTCACCGGACTCACCCGAAATCATTTGCGTAATCGTCGAACGAATCTTTTCGGTGAACTGAATTAAAAGATTTATGTCCCTGAAAAGGATTCGCAAAACGCCCGCCGCCGCCGCAGTTGTCACAGTGCACAAGTGTTACATGGGCTAAATGCCATCCCGCGTGCTATTTACGAGTCTCTTAGCACCTTGCTTCCCGTGCTTAAATGTGTGCCGAAACCCATGCTCGCTCATTCTGTCTGTGAAGTGAGTGATTAGTGGATTTTAAAAATGCATGACACACGTCATAACCAAAATGCCTCCATATCTCCTCTTTCCATCCACTGTCTCCTTTTCTTTCCTTCCATCACATATATGATGACTGAGACACAGCTGAGGATATATATATATATATATATATATATATATATACAGTGTATATACTATCAAAATGATGCACTTTTGAAGGCCGGTCCATGCTGTCTTGCACAGAATCACACACACTCCGTTCCATCACATGTATTATCTTGCTGCTGTCAGTGTCGGGGGGAGATCAAGTTTGGGAACACAGGATATTTTCCAGACACCACCAACTTGTCCGTATCCCAAGTGTGTTGCTTGGGCAAAACAGCCACGAGCCTGGACAGACTCTGACTGTGCCCTTTACGCCACCTCTCGCTGTAACACATTAGGGCCATCAATTTCTGATTAATTAAACCACTTAGATTGGTAAGTCCATATTTATTGCCATCTGGCAACTCCGGTGAAACAATAAGCTGCCCGGCTAATTGATCATTACTCTGTGCATGGACATTAATATCAAGCAATAAATGTGGAATGTACACACGTAGCATGGATGCAGGGTGTTATAGGTAGTGAAGCAATTGCGTCTTATTCTGGAAATCCTTATTTTCCTCCATTTCATATAAAATGTTAATAAAGCAGCCGTGCACCGCTCGAACGGGAGGGATTTCATTTTGTTTTCAAAACATTCTCATGTCTGCTGATGGGTGGGAGGGTGGGGTGGGGTGGGTGGGGCTGCTGATAACGCACTTGACACAATGATGAAGAAAAACAGATGATCTCACTTTGCGTGGATCTTAAAGCTATAATTGGACCACTCTTGTGCGGCGCGGTCTTTCATCATCGGAGGATCAATAAACCTGTGGAGGAAAACCTGCCAAATTATGCCGGAGATCATCCTGTATGGTCCTGCACTGATGATGCCAGAGGCAAATTCCAGAGAAACATTGTAGCCTTGAATTTAATGAAAAGTTGTTTTTTTTTTTTTGTTTTTTTTTTGCTCAGACGTGCCCCCCCCCCCCCGCCATACACACACACACACACAAATTACCATGTTTTAGCATCTAATGAGCCCTTGAAAGACAGAGTAGTGCTGCTGCCACGGCGGTGGCGCCGGAACACCATGTTAACATTTCAACGTGGCTTCACATGTTCAAATATTGGATTCGCCAAAAACAAAAATGTGTTTCCTCTGAAATTAATGCGTGTGAGTGTGTAGCTGTAGCTGTGAGTCTAAGACATAAACGCTTTATACGTATATTATTTTATTATACTGTAGAATTAGTTTTTTATTCCACAAGTAAACACAGGGCATCAAACATGGTAGAAACAGTAGAGTACTATGGAATAAAACATAAACGTATATTATATTCTATGCATATAGACCAGGGGTCAGGAACCTATGGCTCGCAAGCCAATTATTGCTCTTTCGATGGCGGTATACGGCTCGCAGACAATTTTGAGCTACAATTTTTCGTCACAATTAACAAGTAATAAATAATTATTCTGTGTCGTTTTAAAGTAAAACAGGTAAGAGAAATTACAATTTTGAAAATAAAATTCAAAATGTAAATGTGGCGTACAAAGGGGCGTAGTCAAGCACCGGCTGCGGACCACAGAAAGACTCTGGGGCGCCTTTCACTCGGCATCCTGCCCCTCCCGGGTCTCTGCTCAGGCGCCACTTGTGGGAGTCTCTGCCCACAGGTAAGGGTTTAGGGAGGGAGACGGAGTCTTTCTGGCCGTGGTGCGCCCACATGGCGAGAGTTTTATTGTTCATTTCAATATGCGGCACGTATATTGTGGATAATAATGATCCTCTTGGGCGCGGGAGGAATGGCGTTACACTGCTGGGCTGCTTACGAGCCCGTGCGCCGATCCCCTCTATAAGACAGACAAACAGACAAACAGTAAGAAAACTCCCTGCCTCGAGTTGGACCAATCAGCTGAACAGAAGTGGACAGAAATGGAAAAAACTTTAATATGTATGCGACAAATAATCTCTTGAACTTGAACCTGAAGACCAGCCGATTCTTAAAACTTGGAACGAGCTTCCACTCACATAGCACACAATGCAGCGTGTGAGAAACATTAAGAGCAACCTACGCTCACGTTGAACTGATGGAAGCCTCAACGCAGCATGAAGCTTAACCTCACTACGTATGAACCAGACTACAAGGCCATCAGCAAAACCATGCAGCACGGGAAGTCCCATTAATGGTAAAAAGTATTTAGTTTATTATTGGTTAGCTACAGTATAACAACAATATTATTAAGAAGAATAAAGAGAAATGTATTATATATATAGCAGTTTTTTAAGTACTAAGTACTAAGATGTGTTATACGTTAAAAATGTATGCCTTGCTTAAAAAATGCACGCATTAAGTTGCATTCAATTTTATTAAATATTATATGGCTCACAAGGAGGAGGATATATTCAGAAATATTTGGCTTTTATGGCTCTCCCAGCCAAAAAGGTTCCCGACCCCTGATATAGAGACACGCACACATGCACACACACGCACACATGCACATACACAGATGCACACACACACACACAAACCCATGCACACACACACGCACACATGCACACACACACACACAATCACAAATTCACACACACATACACACACGCGCACACACGCATACACACACACACAGACGCACACGCGCACACACACCAGAAATTCACACTCTATACCAGCCCTGCACACAGCCTGCCAGCTCCGTTGAACAAGTGTTGCACGCTCCAATCCATCCTCCTTTAATCCCTCACACCGTGAAATGCTCGTACGCGCGACAAAACAAAACACAGCCCACCGACTTAATGACGCATGCGATGTACCGGTATGAACATATTCAGAAAGAAATATCACGATAACATCCGCTCCGGAAGAGCGGGTAAGCGCGGCGCTATCGCCACCGGCTCCTTCGGACACATGGCTTCCCATTGTCCTTTTGGCACCGCTCTGCACTCCAACCAGCAGGCGGTTAAGAAGCACTTCGCTCCCCTCGCAGCTCCCGCCGCAGCGACCGCCCAATTTGTGACTGATGTATTACTCTGTAATATGATTGGTAAGTTGGTAACATTACATTTAAGGCCCATGCCGCCATAGTGTGCCGTTATTTTCCCATGGAAAATAATGACACGTCCTCCTCCGAAAAAGAAAAAAAAAAACAAAAAAACATAAAAACAAGCTGAGGGCATTCATAAAAAGGCGACCGAATGATTTCGTGATTGATAGCGGTTGAAAATGTCTGTGCGCCGGCAATTTTCTCCGGTGGCGCCGAAAAAGAAAGGGGGCTATGTTTTTCTCCCACAATGTAATCTAACAAAGAGTCGATTGTTGAGGAAAGTAATTTCGGGAGTTCAGGTGGGGGAAGTTGACGTAGTCTGACTGAATGTGGCATCTAATGGGCAAAGTGGGCATGACAAATTCCGAGAGGAATCAAAAAGCTTGTAGAGTTAATAGTCTGAGCAAAAGTTTTGGGTTTTTTTTCTCTCCCGCGAACGGCTTTTTCCATCGCCCGCAATTTCATGTTGAAATCCCCGCCGGCGATGGGAAAATGATTGAATTTCTTTACCGCCTTGTAAAACCTGTATGACGGAGTCTCATATCATATGCATTTCTTTTATTTATTTATTTTCCCCTCTATTCAACTGCCGGATTTTCGGATCGATGCTTCCGACAAACGCGGCGGTCGAGACGGACCCGAATAATCTCGCCCTCGACCCGCGTTGAAATGCGACGACGGTGATTCATGACTTGACAGCGCCCGCCATCCCTCAAATCTATTGTTTTAAATTGACTCGGCTCGCGCCCGATTCAATTATGCAGTCGGAATTGCGCGGCTGGCTTTTTGACTGCGAAAAACATTTGATAATATGAGAACCTCTTGTGACCCATTTATTTTGATTTTGGGAAAACAATTGTATCTCTCCCCCCTAATGTCAGCCGTGGGCGCGGTCCATAAATCACCGGATTGGCCCGCGTTTACCCGGCTGTGATATGCGCGGCGAAATAAGCGCCCGTCAAAAGGCGGGAAAAAAATGTCCGGGCGCGGACATCAGCCTCTCTGATGTCGTGTTTTTCATCATTATTGTTAAAAAGATCGTTAAAAAAAAAGTAATAGATATAAAAAAAAAAAATCGACACGTTATGAATCCCCTCTGAAAATTTGCTAAATAGCGGCTAATTTATTCGCTGACCGCACAAATCCATTGATTTTGTTTGTCCGGCGCGGCTTCATCTGAAAACCCTAATGCATTGTTGTGATTACACATCTCGGAGAGGCTGACTTTTCTATTACTGTTCGACGGGCAAAACGGCGCCGTATATGTTTCCACGGCGGAATGAGGCCATTAAACACCAGAGGCGGGGGGAGTGAGTGGAGCCAGCGCTCACCTTTCTCGTTCCTTCGTGATTAGTTATCCGCCCCCCACCCACTATGCAATAAAGTGGCCAAAGAGTGACAAAGGCAAAGAAATAGAGGAGGGAGGAGAGGATCGACGTAGAGAGGGAGGGAGGGAAAAGGTGGAAAGAGAGTGTTTATTGCTTGTAGGAGGTAAATTATGGTGCGGCATAAAACCCCACCAAACCGAGCAGATGGAGCCGACGTGACAGTTAAACCCCCCCCCCCCGCCACGAACGTCCACTGTAGTTTTATTTTTTTTTTGTTTTTATTTTTTGCCGGTGACTTATGAAAGCTATCTGTCAAAACAAAAGCAAGAGTTAGCAGGATGCTATGCAAATGAGCCGCCGCCGCAGCGGCAACAAATCAGCTCCGCCGCAGAAAACGGCTGCGCGTGCCAGGCGAGCGGAGCGCACGCCGCGGCGTGGCGATGTTTTTGGGGGTCCGGGAGGGAGCGGGGACGGGCGAGGCGGCGGAATATCTGCGTCGCGACGGAGGGGAGAAAACTTCCCAGGTCGAGCGGAATCATTCTCCATCCTTTACGCCGTGCATTTGCTCTGGGTTAAGCCCGGCATGCGGGGCATGGGAGAACTGTTTTGGCCACGCTAGTTATTCCACACCTCTGACAACTTTTTTTTTTAATCGAGCAGAATCTGGCGAGGCACACAGGCCTTTGGAGCTGAAATAGAGACGTCAGGCGAGCGGTGTCGCTGGCGGACGAAGGGCGGAGGGGGACGGGGCATCGGCGGCTGTTTACGCGTCGGGGTGTCGCGGGTTTGCGACGGCGGCGTTCGGCGCACGCTGGACACACTTCAAAGGCGGACGGGTCCACGTGTGCGTAAGCACGCTCGTGCACACACACACACACACACACACACACACACACACACACACACACACACACACACATGCACAGACAAAATACCAGACACAGACCCACTTTGACTAGTTCAGGAGACCGTGGCTACTGTAAGAAGTGCATCACGAAGCAAATGAAACACAACAATAAATACATGAATAAATACATAAACAAAAAACAAACAAATAAATAAATAAATACACAAACAAACACAAATTAATAAAGAAAGAAGGTGTAAATCACAATGTACAGGGAACCAAACTGAATTTTATTTTTATTTTTTTCTGTTTCCTGTTTAATTTCTTAAGATGATTCTCCTTCGGAGTGTTAACTTTCAGAATTTCCGGAGGCGAATTTCACAAGTCGAGAGTGAAAAAATATCACACGGCGCGGCGTCGAAAAACGTTCATCGGCGGGAGTCAATTAGAAACTCGCGCCGCCCTCCCGCGCTATTCGGCTTGTTAGTATTCCGACGGTACGGCACGTTTTTTACGATTCTATTACGCCCCAAAGCAACTGTTGGCACATTCATACAGATCGTAAAGACCAACCCGTGTGAGGACAAAGCCGGGGAGTTCGGCGGAGCAGTAAAGGTTCGACGTTCCGGGGAGTTTTCAAGGTTTGCAAGTATTTAAAAAAAAAAGAATAATAATGCATTCCCGCCTCATATCTTATGCAGGCACAGTGGATGTGCCTTGAGATATGGGTTTTGCTGAGCAACGACGGGGAGGTTAAACTCCAAACCAATTTTCGCTGATGGTCACGTTTTATTAAAAGCACCTCGGCGCACTGAATAAAAGGCCCTTTCAAGCGTTCCAAAGCGAGAGCCGGAGACGGAGCGACGCGGAGGAGAAGGTGTCGCTGTTGCGCAGAAACGCCCATAGCTGTCCGCGCGTATGGATTATCAGATACGTCCCAGCAGGATGCGCCGATATATCCCATCAGAGAGGAGACAAATTGTTCGATGGGTTGCATTCGTTTCGGCGCCCGAATTTTCATCGGGGAGGAAAAAAAAACAACAAAAAAGGAAAAACCCCGAACGCTCTGCGCTCCTTCCCTTTTTTCAGTCCTCGACACCTATCGTGCAAATCAAATATCGTTTCATTTCCGGCCCCTGGACCGGTCGCAGTTCAGCCCGTTCCGCCGCGCCCTGTGAGGCCTCGCGCTCCGAAGGGGGGAGGGGGACCATCGTCCACACGCCTTTAATATTTAATCAAGACAACAGAGCGGCAAATCGCATCAGGAGCAATGCATGCTAGATCATATTGTCTGATCCAATAGCATGCTCCTGTACTGCTATCAATTACAACTTTGGCACCCAACTAATTCGTTCGAGGGCTGGATTGGTAATTTGATTTCGGGCTCACTCACTTGATTTCCCTTACCCATTAATTTCATTTGCACTTGCCCATCAGCGGCACCAACACATGTTGAGTCACCCGCGTCCCACAGCTCATCTTCGCCCGCTCTTATTAATACCGCCAGTGTGTGGCGAGTGCCAACCCCCGACACTCGCACCGAGGGCCCCTCTCCCCTCAGCCGGGGCGGCCCCCTCTCCCCTCAGCCCGGGCGGCCCCCGGCACCTCCTTCAGTGGCCTGGGAACTTCTTAACCCGTCCTTAAAAGGAGTAGGTCAGTGTATTTAGATGCGCGTCCCCTTAGGCGGGTTTCGTCTCCCCGTCACTCCAGCCTTTTCTCCAAACTGTACCCGCTGCTCCGCCCGCTCCCATCGGGAGTTCAACACAAGTAATGTCCGCCTGCCTTTCTGGCAAAGCCGACGAGACGCCACAGCAGTCCGACGTCGCGAATCGGAGGAGCTATTTCAAAGAATCGACATTTGCTGTTGCTGCCAAATCTGCTGTTGGCCGGCGCTGCCGTGCGGCTCCCGTTGTTTCGACCAAATGTGTGACCCGCTGAATTGAGTGATGCCGAGGACGACCGCTTTTGCAGTTTTGAGGGAACGGTCGCTTTGGGATGAGGCCGTGCGGAGCCCCGAGTTCTTGCACCTGTCTTTTTGTTTTGGAGGCAATACACGGAAAAAATAACGTGGCACAATTCCGCAGGGTCGCCCGTTTAGTCGTGACACCGCTGACGGTGGGCTACGGTGCATCAGTGAAAATTGCCGCAGCAAATAGTGAATTTTGAACGAACTCCGACCACTCCTCGAATCTGCAAACCTGCGAACGAACCATGTTAGCTTAGAACGTGCATTGAGTTTTTTTGCACCGAAGGCAGATTATGGCTTTGTCCCCCATTATTTGCATTGATCTCACTGACATGAGAGATAAGTGCAAAACAGGGATGAACTGAAAAAGAAAAAGAAAAAAAGCCAGGTTATCCAGTCAGAAATCCATTTCGCTTCGAGGCAAAGCGTTCAAAGCTGAATACGGGCGTTAGGATGAACGGGGCGAGATAAAGATATATATCCGTCGAAAATTGATCTCGCGGAGAGATGCTGTCACTGCTGATGAGTCTATTTGTCGGGGAAACATAGGTCTGCTGTGTATTGTGCGTCCCAGCGTATGTTGTGACGATTCCGTGTGCCTAATTAACCTTTCGCGGCCCTGTCGTCAATTTAATCTACTCTTGTATTTAGTACCACAAAAAAAAAAAAAAAATGATCAGAAAGAAAATATGATATCAATTTGATGGCTTTTATTTTTTTCTCTTTTTTTTCCCCCAGACGTCGTAGCACACAAAACGGGGAATTTTTAAATATGACTAATGGAATGTAGTAATTTCCCCCACTATTAGAAATAACTCAATTAACACCAAAAGTCATGCGAATCCCATTTGTATTGATGTGCCCACTGAAAGAGCGTCATGTGAGCGGGGAGTGGTGTTATTGAAATTTTAACAAGGATAAATGGCAGCGACACCGCCGCTGCCCCCGGGGAGTCCTACACCGCCCGCCCCCACCCCGAACGCCGGTCGTTTCGAGGATGTCTGCTGCTGCCGTCGCCCAAATGAGGCAGCTTGTAATTTGCGTGCTTCCCTATATTTCATATTTCACCACGTTGTCTTTTGAGTGAGTCTAATTTCCCCTCCATATGGGCGTTTTAGTGGTTAAGAGTGAATAATACAGGAAACCCAAACAATTATGAGGCTTTAGTCACGCCTCGCCCGCTCCAGTAATGTCACTTGTCTGTGAGGGGAAGCGTTCTGTCTTTGTTAGAAACACTGTCAACACGGCCGCCCCGCCGTCTACTCTGCCGACTCTGTTTTTATCCGAGGAGGTTAGGGGAAGGGTGCGCATGCAAACGCTGACCTTCACCCCCTGATCATTTCGGGGATTTGAAAGGCGGATTAGCGGAAATAGCGCTGAATAATTTGATATTTTTTTGGTGCCAACGGGAGGTGACACGACCTTTAAAAGGGAGCGTATTGGTGTGAAAATTGAGTTTTGGTTCTGTCTTACTAGGCAGCACACATCTTTCGACAGCATCCCTCATCGCTTTCCTGATGATAGCTTATATTATTTTTAGGTTTAAAAACTTTTCGGGTTGTAGAAAAACCTGAACGTTGCGGCGAGAAACCGACTTTAAAAACGATCGACCGGTTCCGCTGACGACTACTGTACCGTAACTCGTACCTTTTGCCAAAGGTACTTCATTTTGCCGGATTTTGGATTTTTTAAATCATTGGCGCTTCTGCGTTTTCAACATGATGTCATTTTACATTCTTATGCCTTTGTCCAAAGATCTACAAACATGCAGTCGTATATCACAGTCCCAGCCAGGTCAACCTTCCAATACCATCAGTAGAATTTCCATTTGTTTATTTATTTCTTTATTCATGTATCGATGCATTAATTTGTTTATTTATCTACTTAATGATCTGTATGTACATTTTCTCACCGTATAGCTCGGATTTTGAAAAACCCGAAAATATATTAAATATAGAAAAACAAAATCCTCAGGAAAATGATCAGGGGTCAAGTCCAAACTGTGTAAGTTGACCAGTAAATCAATTAAAACTAAATTTTGACACCATGGTGTGGTCCTTTAACGACCTGACTGAGGCTGATGAGTCCTGCTACAGTCTGTGACCCATCGCTAAAAAGGATTGTTTTATTTATTGTTATTTATTCAGGCAAATTCATGTAAATTATGAAAAATATGTATGAAGTGTTTTTTCCCACATCTATAAGTGTCTCAGATAGGGGGTAACAGGGCGGGGCTGACTGAGGAGCAGGGTGGATGTGACACTCCTGCTGAGTGCATTAATACACGCCACACACACACACAGACACACAGACACACAGACACACACACACACACACACACACACACACACACACACACACACACACACACACACACACACACACACACACACACACACACACACACACACACACACACACACTCCTGTCAAGCCCTCTTTCATAAATAAGAATGAAATAAATACACATTTGGAGTGTATAATGAGATGCGGTAATTAATGTCACCGATTCACACCGGTAAGGATACGGAGCGGTGGGGGGGTTGATTACTTTTATCACATTTCAAAACTTGGGAGTTGGTTCCGGAAGCCTGTAACTCAGTTAGCGTTTGACTGTGGCGAAGGCGAAAAAGGGGGCCACGCTCGCCCCGTGATGGATGAGTGCACGGCGGGCAGACTATTAAAAAAAAAAGAAGGAAGCTGCGGCGTATTCCACAGACAATGGCAATGAACATATTCAGGGAAAGCAAATTTAAAATGACTTATTTCGAGGGAGGACATGTTTTTTCTTTCTTTCTCCCTTTTTATTCTCTTCTCTTGTCTCACCAAGCATAACCATAAACCTCAGATTAATAGGGAATAGCGTGTGCACATTAAAG
This sequence comes from Zeus faber, assembly GCF_960531495.2. NCBI lineage: Eukaryota > Metazoa > Chordata > Actinopteri > Zeiformes > Zeidae > Zeus > Zeus faber. The sequence continues at coordinate 16,215,393 of NC_137206.1, read as the reverse complement.
CATCACCCCCCCCCCCCACACACACACACACACAGACATACACACACAGACGCACACACACACACACACACACACACACACACACACACACACACACACACACACACACACACACACACACACACACACACACACACACACACACACACACACACATACACACACACACAAGGTTTGTTTTGGTGCTTTTGTATGTAAGGAGGGGTGGGGGTTCTCCATGCTGACCTCCATTAGAATCAACAAGGCCATTACAAAATCATAACAATTAATTATGTATATCATGCGCATCAGACACCTTTAATATTAAAGACAGCTAATGTAATTCCCGGCACAAGCACAGAAAATATTGAAATCCCTGCCACCGGGGACGCAGCGCGGTGATTTGGCAGTCGTGGCAGACTTGTACCTATCTGAGAGCAGGGGAAAAGGTTATGATTAAAGCGAAGCTCAGCAGGGTGAGATGAATAAAAGGCCGCCACGCAACAGAGAACGTCTGAGCGGATTGAACGGGTGATTAGCGATACTGTACCGCCATCTCGCAGAAAAGCGCTCAAAAATGAAGGTGTTTTGGGGGTAAAATAAATAAATAAATAAAAAGAAGAACAAAAAAGGAGAGAGAGAGGATGAGAGAGAGAGAGAGCTACAGAGGTCTCCTCGCTGTGGCAAATGGATAATTTATAGGCGCGGCGTATATGGGATCTCCGAAGATTAGGGAATATATACATGCAAATAGCGGAAGATGAGGATTTAATAGCAAAGTAATGACTTTTTTTTTTTTTTTTCGGCAGAAACTATAAATAACAGGCGCGGCTTCCAGTGAAGTCGCGCAGCGCTGGGAAGAGGGAAACCGTCTCATTTGACGAATGTTGCCGCCATTTGACGTCTTCCCCCGCCGCCTCCCGAATTACGCGTTTTTTGTTGCTGTTGTTGTTGTTGTTGCTGTTGTTGTGTGAAAGGATGATATATAACTTGTGTACGTTCTGCTCACACCTCGTGGCATTTGAAATAATTCACGTACTGTACCTGCGCCTCCGTGTTCTTACATAACACGCGCACATACAGTATACACACAAAAATTGACACCCAGAATTTGAAGGGAGGCATCGACACACGCACACACACACACGCACACACACGCACACACACGTGTGCACACACACGTGCACACACACACACACACACACACACACACACCAAAGATTGTGTGTGTATGTGTGTGTGTGTGTGTGTTGACTGCGGGTACAGGTGCTCCATTATTCAAAGTATCTCCTTGGGCTTTAAAGCTCTGACAGAGTACGAGAAGAGGATCCTCCCTGCGCGTACACACACACACACACACACACACACACACACACACACACACACACACACACACACACATACACGCACACAAGTGCACACACACACACACACACCGCGTTCCCCCTCCTCGACGCGCTCCCCCGCAAAAATATTACCAGAGCTTCCCCAGAGAGCCGAGCGGGGGAAACGTGATCTGGAAGAGAGGTGCGAACCACCACAACAACAGCTGTTTCCAAATCACAACAACCTGGGGAAGGGTTGTGGGTTATATTTTATGGGTGGAGAGGGACCGCGGATGTTCATTTATTTATCTCTACAGTCGGCGTTGAGGTGTGCGTGTGTGTGTGTGTGTGTGTGTGTTTGTGTGTGTTTGTGTGTGTGTGTGTGCGTGTGTGCGTGTGTGTGTGTTGGGGTGGGGGTGGTGTCTGTGACACGGTCTGTCAAAACTGACTTTTTCGTTTGCAGAAAAAAGGGCCGGCGGCCAAACTCGGGCGCTGACACGCGACGGCGGTTTGCGATCGCTCCACCGTAACACCGTCGCCGCCCGACGTGATGAATTATGTAAAAACAAACCAAAAAATTCTTTAAAATTCCCATTTCTTGAGTCAACATATTAGAATGAATGTATGGATGGAATCATAGGACCTGTTATTGAACGGCTCTGATTCCGCTTCTTCTTCTCCCTCGCGCTCCATCTTTCATAAGTGGCACTTCTCTCGACATACAATTAAGCTGAGAGCAATTCCATATTTCAAGTATGCAAATATCAATACTCTGTGGCCGCAAATTGTCTACATATGGAAAATATGTCGGCGTTAGAATTCGTTTTCTGAAGTGCTGAGCTGGTGCGTTGGTTCGGATCTAAATTAGCTAGCTGGTGCGTTCACACACACACACACACACACACACACACACACACACACACACACACACACACACACACACACACACACACACACACACACACACGCACGCGCACAAACTTGTGTGCATGTACACAACCTAGTAATTAGCCTAATAGATCTCAGCAGTGCTCTCACCAAACACTGCTGCCTGGCGTGCATCAGGGCCCATTCTGATCATCTTTTTGAGGCCCGAAGCGACATCCCGGCTGCACCATGCGCCAGATGAAAAGGAATGACTGCTGATACTGGCAACGATATATTGCAACTAATAACTATTCGCCGGGAAACTTGAAAATACATGCAAAAAATATATCAAATTCCAGTCCCCTGGATCGAGCAGCGGAGCCCTGGACGGGGAAGGAGAGCCGAGCTGCAGGTCCCCGAAAGCTCTGCATCTGCCCCCGGTTGAGATCGCTGTAGGTGAGATTAATCTAGTTAAAAATGATTTACACAAATGCATTTTCTAAACATTTTCGGTTTGAACGTGTACCTATCTTCGACCCGACTGAGGAGAACTCATTCCATCATATGAAATGAAGATTGGAATTAAAAGTCAGGTTTACCACCAGTCTCATTTCTGATGGATCACATGCCAACAAATGTTTCTGTACGGCACCTGAATTCAAAAGTCACTGTAAAGACATTTAATCCGGCGAGTTTAACCAGCGAGCAAACGCACCTCCAAACACAACGCACTAATGTGTTATTTTGGGGTCGTTTTTCTTCTTGACATCTCTGACTTTTTTTTATTTTTATTTTTTTTACTTCCATTTTCCAGCTCCGGACGCATCTCTAACTTGCCTTGGTTGTTGGCAAAACCCCAAGGTCCCGCCGTGGAAAAACACCCCAGGGCTGTAAGCTTTAACTAGCAAAAAATAAATAAAATTGATAATAATAATCTGAATATGATATGAAATATGAATTTTCCTGAAAAAATAAAATAAAATCGGAGCACTCGCGGGGGCCTCACGGTGGCTCCGCGGCCCAAAGCAGCCACTTACAGCACTTATGGCAAGAGGAGGCCTTGGCGTGGATGACGGCGTTGGGGATAGACTTGAATGCAAACGCAGTTAACCATTAACATCGCCATGGTAACAACCTTGAACTAGTAGCTACTACTCCGTCCCTGGCGACGCGCCGCCAATCAAAATCAAAGATCGAATTCCTTATTCAATTAAATGATTAAATACAAATTTTCTCCTATTTACGAGGCCGGCGATGGAATCCCAAACTCAAATGCTTTTGTTGCGAGTTTCGCCTCCCTGTGTGTCGTACAAAATCACAAAGCTCCGATGGCGACGCGGAGCTGGATCCCCACCAAACGACAGGAGCAGATCAGTAGCCGACAGTATAATCACACTTTTGTCGTTTGTTGCTATTCCTGTCGTATTTGAAGATGTCTTTTCTTTTGTGTTGTTTTTCCCGCTCGAGAGATCCGCGGAACAAAGCGCGGCGGCACCGGGAGGATTCTCCACCTCTCTGATGTGGGCCGTCTTGCTTCTCTTAGCCGCCTATTTGCCTCCTTTAAAAAGTCTCCTCCTCGCGCCATCTGCTTGTCCCGCGCTTGTTAAATCGCAGCGTGCCACCTCGGCGAGCCCTCTCTATCCTGGGTTCACGTCCAAAACTTTCCATTTAGTTCTCGGCGGCGTCACCGACACCAAAAAGACCCTCAATGTGATAAAGCGGCCACATTTGACTCCCACACCTCCCTGTGCTCTACGTAGGGAGGTGATAGCAACACTAGGATCAAAACTGTCTTTATTGCCCAGTGGTGAAGTTTAAACATTAATCATTTTGCCGGGGGGCTCCCTGGAATCTCACGAAGGACCCCTGCTGGGGTCCGCGGACCCCGCATCGAGAACCCCTGGTCTACCTTCCCAGTGCTCCCGTACAGGAAAGGCAGCGTGGGCTCTGGCAAACGTAAAGCAAAGTTTTCCGAGGTTGTCACCCTTTGCCGCCTCAACCGTATCCTTTACCGGAGTGTCACCAAAAAAAAGGGGCATTTTTTTTCTGGTTTGTTTCGCAGCAATGTGTTAATTCTTCAATGTGCTGATAGGAGCCCGTACACTCGGCGGTATCGCGGCGGCCATTGTTCCGTCGTCACAATAGTACGGAGTACCAGGGACCGAGTCAGTCAGAAGAAAACACACCCGTTTTGCATTTTAATTGAAGATGAGGGTGGTTTACAAATTTTTTTCGGTGCATTACTGCGACTTCAAGTCCAATGAAACTCATTTTAGTTTCCCAGATTATGACGGAGATGAAGAAGCCATTTGAACGCCTTCATTATAATAAATACAATTCATTATAAGAAATACAGACTTGATTCCGGTGGGATTCTGATTTACATAACGCCGATGAGTTTTGTCATTGGAGAAAATTTTGAATTTGACCGACTGAAATGAAACCTGCAAGATGTACTATTTGGATGAATTTAAAGATATATACTACATATATACAATATATATATAGTCAAAATGGTTTATTACCGCATTGTAGAACAGTGTTGTTTTACTGTAATGCTCCACATCCAAACCTTTCTATGTAAATTCAAACCCTCACCATTACCGCATGCTATATTTACACCTCCAAAATAAAGATCTCTTATTTTCATCTCCCAGAGCTCCCGTTTCTGGCAGCAGTTCCATTCAGGGTCCCCCGCCCCCCCACCACCAGCACCACCACCACCACCACCACCACCACCTCACTTCCGTGCAGTGCGGCTGGTCCTGGGCAGCAGAACCATTAGTGGCCGCAGCCCGCCGCTCATCTGAGCGGAGCTGGCCGGAGATGTGAGGAAGCGTTTTGGGCGGAGGTGGTGGGCGTCCTGGCAAAGCCCGCCTGACCCGGGGCTCGCCGCACCTAACGGGCAGGACAACAGAGCTTTTTTGGCAGAGCCGGTCGGACCGGAAGGGTCTCGGCAATACTGTGAAGACAAAAGAGAGCGATGGCATCGCAGGTATTTTATTTACACAGCCCGGCGGCCGCGGTGGAACACCATCGCCTTCCTCGCCATCCGGCGTGAAATTCACATTTCAAGTCGGTTCTTTTGTTTATTTCCTAGTTGGAAATGTGTTTTGAATGACCTACAATATCAGTTTGTTTTGCGTGACTTATCCATAACTTCATGGAGATGGAGACATGCAAAATTTCAAGTTGTTTAAAAGTAACGGGATGGAATGTGATTTAGACAATGTAATAATTTAGTTATGATATATACCTACTCATTGCTTGTTATCCATCCCTGTATTATTGTATTCATATTTTTTCGTTCTGTACAGTATGAATCTATTTACATCTATATTTATATATACAAATATACATCTATATTTATATTCTTTTTTTTACCCACAACCATACCAGAAACCCTCCTGCCACTTCATCCCACACATTACCTTTTAACTTACCCTAAGCATAGAATCACTTTTTCTAATATTCTGTATATTATTGTATACTTGGCTATTTTTGTTTATTACAGTATTTGGCTTATTTTCTCCAGATATTTGACCACTGTTGTTTAATTTATTTTAGACTCTTAGAATTGTCCGTACAGCAATTGCACCAATCTTCACCACGTCAAATTCCTCGTATATGAACACTGATTTGGCCAAATAAACAGATTGAGCTTCAGATTCAGATTCAGATCCATCCAGTCCATATCTAATCCATCCATTAGTCAGGCCTCTCATGTAGATTGATCACTATGGCGACACACCAGCATTTGTCTCTATTTGTGGCGATCATGGTTCGTCTGAAACCGAGTCCCAGAGAGAAAGGGTTTGGGGAATTCCACAAAGGGTTTGCAAGCGTCTGATATTAATTAGCTCGCAATCACATCTCCATGCAATGACCTTCCTGCCGCAGCCAACAATGCAGTTTAAGCACCATCAATGGAAAAAAAACAAAAACCCAAACCAATGGAAAAGATTGGTTTTCAGAGAACTTCAGAATGCGCTTATTGTCGGTGACAGATCCTAAATACTTGCCCGCCGGCCCTGAACATTGGGCAATAAATCCCCGTTTCATTACCAAAAAAGGAGAGAAGTGTTTCGACTTTGCGACCGGGAATAAAGTGGCTTTGTTTGCCAAAATGTTGACACCTTTTGTAGTTACCGGCATCCGGGAAATTGACCGCCGGGGAACCGGTCCCGGCCGTTCTGCACTTGACCCGAGCGGGAACCCGCCGTCCAGACCTGGCTGTGTTCGAGGCGGCTTTACCACAATATAGTTGTCAAAAACGGAGGCGTGACGGATTACAGCTGTCACCACTCCTCGAAAAAAATCAATTTCCTCTTTAAAATCGAAATGCATTTCATCTCGGACCCGGAGAATTTATGGAACTTTTTCCCTGCCGGTCGCTGTTTGTCAAAACTATATGGAGGAAAGGCGTTCGCCATTACCGCTCTTTAATCCGTAATTATTTTAACTCCCTCCCCAAACTCAAAGTGAAGCGCGCCCTTCATTTTTCTCTGCGCTCCCGTTTGTCGTGCTCTCCTAAAATTCCCGTTTCATCCCTTCCTGTAAGCCGTTGCTATCATAAAAAAACAAAACAACAACACTTGTTTTTTCATCGTTTTTTTTTCCCACTCGTGCTTTTGTGCTGTTTGTGTGAATTCTAAAGGTCTTCACAGAGGATCCTCACGCAGCGTCGCGTCGCGATTCACGCGCTCAAACGACGGAGCGCGCGGGAGTCCTCCCGGCCGGAACGTTCTCCGCGTACCTGCGATGGCTTTCTGGGGATTTATCTTTTACTTTTTTATTCGGCGCTATTCTTCAACCGTTAATGGGAGAAAACATTCACTGTGGAATTGAGATTCAAGGCGCCCGTTGTCCACCGTTAGTTAGTCCCTTATGAAAGAAGGGAACCCCGCAAGGCAATTTTGGATTGGTTCACTGCATCGGCTTTTGATATCACTTGAATAAATAGACAAACTAATATGTCCAGTGACTTTATCGTGTCAGTCCGAGAAATTGTCTGACTGATTGAAAGTCCACATTTCTGTTTGCCAAAGTGATAAACATGAATATTATAGTGTAATTCTGTATCTATTAACTATTATCATCTTTTATGACTAGGGGGACACTGCCTGCACCGCCCGCACGTCATTGTTCTGTTGTTTAACATTATGAAATTTGGGACTGTGAAGCTTAATTATTTGGCAACTACGAGGCTCAGTGTTTGTGTGGCCTAGGAAGGGACATTTATTTTTTTTTTCTTTTGCCAACAGCAAATGTACTACCGTCAGCCACTGGGGGAAAGAAAGAAACTTGTTAGGATTATTAAGGTTCTCATTTAGCTTAGAATTTGTTTAAGGTGGTGGGGGGCGGGGGCGGTGAACTGGAATAACTGCAGACGGAATTTGACAAAAAGTAGTTTGAATTGCAGGGAAAACAAATGTGAATGGGGTAAAGTAAAGCGTTTATGTCAGTACCATTGATCAGTTAAATATACATAAGCTTAAGTAAGTCAGTTGGCTTCAATGCAATAACTATCAAATAAAAATTGCTTTACATTTGTTACTTACACATTTTCAAAAAGGTTAATAAAAGTGCTTTGAATTGAACATATCCTGATATTGCAATTTGTACATTCGTAGGAATGGCAACAAACATGGTCACGTGGTCGCAAATGCTCTGCTGAAAAGACTGCAAGGGACACAATTCAATAGAATTTTTCATCATCGTTGCTAAAAAGCAATATTAGTTTATCATCATATACTTCATTTTGATATCCACAACAAGAACGCGAGTCCAAAATATCGAGAAATAGCTGAAATATAGACATCGTCCATGAAAAGCCTGCAGATCTTCCCGTGACGGTCTTGAAGCAGCCCTGTTCCTTTGCCTTTGCAGTTGCGGGTGCTTGCTGGTATTTCTGCTCGCCGCTGATGCATCCGCAGCAACACCATGTCTAGTGACCCGGCAACATGTCACGTCGTGTCAAGTCCTCAGTCCTAAGGAGGCTCGCTAAACAGAAAGGTCAGCGACGCATGCTCCTAAAAGGATGTCGACAGATTTTAGCCGCCGGCGCTGCTTTAATCAAAGCCAAATGCAGTTGGAGTCAGAAAACACTTCTGATTTGCTCAAGCAACAGTGAGCACTGGCTCTGAGTAAGACCTGCGCGATTTGGGAGGTCCGGGGCATTGACTAAGAAATTGCAACAATTCCTCTACAGGCATGAAGGTGTGTGTGTGTGTGTGTGTGTGTGTGTGTGTGTGTGTGTGTGTGTGTGTGTGTGTGTGTGTGTGTGTGTGTGTGTGTGTGCGTGTGTGTGTGTGTGTGTGTGTGTGTGTGCGTGTGTGTGTGTGTGTGTGTGTGTGTGCTGTCCTTGTGGTGACTGCATGCCCTGGGCTGTTTCTTTTGACTTTTTCAGGAACATGTGGAATAAAGCGATGCACCTGCTATTTCTGCCGTTAAATTATGTTTCATCCCTTACCTGAAAATGACTGAACGATTGAAAATGCTGGTTTTCTATGTTCTATTTTTAACCCGTTCCTTCCGACTGCAAACGCCGTCTCCTATTTTCAACTGTATTTACTTAGATCGCTGCTACTATGGCAACTAATACGTTAAATGAGATTAATTTTCTTTGAGCCCGTCGCGGCGTGCGAGCAGCGTCAAAGCACTCCCACAGAGCCAGCAGCGCCGAGATCCAAAATGCGGATGAGCGAGTTTTGGGTTTTTGTCGAGGGCTTTCCCCCTTTCTCTAGCGGGCGCGTGGGGCGGCTACGGTCCAGATTGCACTTTTCCCAGTTTAACCGACGCGGCCAAGCCCTTCCTGCTCTGCAATCACGCCAATTAACAAAGTAACGTGCCCCACCAACACTGCACCTGATTCAATTTGCCATCAGAAATGCTCGTCTGCAAAGTTTTAATTGTGCCCGTGGCAATAACTTACTGGGAGTAATCACATTCTCTTGCTCTGTATATTGCACCGCCGTGCATAGAGGGGGGGGGGGGATGTACTGGCGCAAGCTAATTCGGCAAACCTCCATACTGGAGGTGAGCGGAACGCACATTACCGACAGTGCTTAGGGTTCTGCTGAACAACAGAATGAGAGTTAATATGCTCTCCAATTATTTACACTTTGTGCATTTATGGCCTCCGGCGAGAGGCACTAGACAAGCGGGAGGACGCTCCCTCACTGTGCCCACTCGCCGGCAGGTTACAGTAAGGTTGTGCTGAGGTTACACAATGCCGACACGGGCAGAGAGGAAAGAATCCTTTTTCCTCCCGTCTCCCGTGACAAGGTATCAGCCTCTTTGCTTGCCCTTCTGTACGGTGGGGGACAACGTATTGCCGTCTTGTTTTTGAGCTGAGAAAACGCATGCGGTGCTCGGACGGGTGATCCTGCGTTGTCAGAAGCCATCAGCTTCAGGTCGGCGGACACGGCGGACACGGGCGGATGAATCATGCGGCCATCGCCTGTCTTTTTGCCGGTTTGACGGTGGGAAGGCAAATTATAGGTGACTTCATGTGCCTTTTTTTCCTCCGCTCTTCGCAGTGTTCTGCCTGGGCGTACACTAAAGGAAGAAATACGCTCCGTCAGATGTTAGTCACTGCTAATTGTTCATTTTCCAGCGGGCCACGACAAACCCACTGTTTTAAAGATACATGGCTGACACCACTGTATAATTCAAGCAATTCCAACTGGATTTTAAAACAAAAGACAGAGCGGGCTGGGATTAGCGTCGAGCACTTGATGTGGTGTAGACAGCCCCTATGCTGTGACCGAAAAGCACAAACAATCTGGGGCAAATGCAATTGTTGTGAACATGAAGCCGCAAAGTTTTCAGGCAGTGGAGTGAGTTTGGCCCACACATACCAATTAGGCCCCTTTCCAAAGCAATACCGCACAATGCTGCCCACAGGACTGCAGCAGAACAAGACTTTGATTTCCCTCAATGGGATAGTAATTTCATATTCCTCTGAAAGTAACATAGCTACAGAGCATAAGGTCTCAATTGAATCCACGAAGAACAATTTACAATACAGCGCTTGTTCGCTTGTGTCTACAAACTAATATCTTCTGGATGCTTTGGTGTGGATGTGATTCGAGTGCAGGAACGGCACACCCAGCCGAAACGTACATCCTCCGTCCGCCCCGTCTTTGGTTGCGCGCGCACGACGGATCCCTGGGCAGAGTTGGGTTAACCGACTATATTTTATCAGTTATCCTCTCTCACTTCCCCCAGACATCTGAGACTAATCCCCGCATCTGGGACCAAGGATCAAGGCCAAAACTCAGAGCGCGTTGGGCCTCCGCACTCAAACTAAACGCTGCTGAGCCCCGATCCCACCGCAGCGCACCAGACAGAATGCAGGATGGCGAAGAAGGAGGCGCGTAATGAGAGCCAGGAGAATTGCCACACTCTATTTACAGGGAATAGCAAATCATTCACCTTGTCTCGTACAACTTGTTTTTTTGACTGCCGATGAATCACGAATCGAGAATGGAAGCCAACGTTCGCTGCTTCACCTTTTTGGCGCGGAGGCGGAATTTTAGTTTAAAGATGGGAGCGTTTTTAAAATCCCCACAAGTCATCCCCGTGTTTACCACTCCGCCCTGTGCATCCAACCATGACCTGCAGTCGTACGTTTTTTGCCATCGGGAGTTTCTGCAGCGGTGTGGCGGTCTTTTCGGCTGGGATGATACCGAATGTCCGTGGGAGACAGGGTGGGAGAGCCTATTGTTTGGGATAAATCCACACCCTCTCATTTGATTCACCGGGAAGGCTTCAGTCATTTGTCACAAAGGGGAGTAGGGAGAAAAAGCCAAGCGCCCAAAGAGAGTGCAGAGGGGGTTACTGCCACGGAGGCGGCCATATTAGCAAAGATATTCCTCAGGATTATGTGCCCCTTCCAACCTGGCCAGGAATTTGTCAGCAGTAGTGGAGATATGGCTCTATCAATAATCCATGGCATTGTGTATTTCCCAACTGGTGCCATTATACGGCGGTTGGAGGGGTGGGGGTGTGTGTGTGTGTGTGTGTGTGTGTGGGGGTGGGGGGGTGGGCGACAGCGCTCACCGACTCCATCATCTTATCCGCGGGGACCAGGATCTCATAAAGCGCTCTCAACATAGACGTCTCATATAACGGGTAATAACTCCAGCCAGTTAATATGGGGGAATTATCAGAGAAAGGAGCGATGAAACCAACAAAAACTGTGGCGTCTGCAGCATCATTATGGTCCTGTTGAGTTGAAGGCAGGGGGAGGGAAGCACTGGGGGGGGGGGGGGGGGGTTGTGGAGAATAAGGATGGGGTGGAGGGGGACGTGTGAGTCGATAGGCAGACGGACGGACGGACACACAGACACACGGACAGACCATATTTTGCACCAAAATCCCCGGCGAATTTCTCCTCTCATATCATCGTAAGCCCTTATGTGGAGATAGCCTGCCACGCCACAGCCTTGGTGCTTTTCTGAGCCCATTTTGGACGGTGACACCGCATCGAGTATAAACCCAGCTGCCGGGACGGTAACGTGACGAGTTATTGCTTCTTCTTCCTTCCCAAACTTTACCCTTATATGTAACGAGCGGCTGGATCACTCCAACCCCCCTCCCCTGCACTGGACACATTTGTTTTTAAGAGTGGGTGGGGTGTCGAGCCGCCGCAGCTATTAGCAGGAGAGAGAGGGACAGGAGGAGGAAATAAATATATAATAACACCACCCACCTCGCAAAGATATTCAGTGTTTGCATTTCAGGGGACAATAAAGAGGGCCATCTGTTCCTGTCATTTGTGCTTTATTGTTTTCCTCGGCGGGCCACTCGGCTTGGAACGCCGCATCCAGCCCTCGCTCCGCCCTCTCCACCCTCTCCACCCTGCCTTCACTTTCGCTTTTTACTGTCCCCCGGACCCCCACGGACCACCTCCGCCCCCCTCCTCCACGCGCGCATTGATCCCTCCGCACACATCGAAAACATGCAAACGCTCTTAGCTTTGTAAAAATCTGTTTGACAAGAGCGTCTGGATCTCGAGCATGGCGGCCTTGGGTGGAAGATTCTGGAGAAAGCCGAATAGCTTGAGGGGACGTGGCTTAGAATAAATTCTTAGTCCTCGTCCTCCGCGTTAGTGCCAACAACACTGTAGCGCCAAGCATTGCTCTCGTATTGCACCAGCTGTAACAAGAGGAGAGGAGAGAGAAGAGAGGAGGGAAGAGGGGAAGAGGGGAAAGGAGGAGACAACGGCGGAGGAAGGATGAAAAGCGCGGAGAGGAGAGCAGAAGAGATGCGGAGGGATAATAAGAGAAGAGGGGAGAAAGGGAGGGAGGGAGGGACGGAGAAGGCAAGAAAGCAGAGCAGAGGAGAGGAGGGGGAGACGGAATACGCAAGGAAACAAATCCCAATTGCCCGCTTCCCCTGGCATGGAGGATTACCAGGGAGCGAGTGTGCGACGCTGGCCCAGGAAGCGAGCGCTTCCCCGGGGGAGAAATCTGCCAAGATGCATGCCGTCGCAGCTGATGGGGCTGGCAGCTGGACGGGCTGTGACTGAGGCACTGTGACTGTCAGACACGGGCTAGCGCTGCACCGGGGCCAGTCGGAGGAGAGCACGAGGTGGAAGCCATTTTGTTCATGATGGAGGGAGGTTTGGAGAAGACTGGAAGCAAACAAAAATGTCTCCTCGTGGGCGCGCGACTTTGCCACGGCGACGGCACACAAACTGGTGCCGTCGCAATGGTTCTAACCACACCCTGCAACCTAGATGCATCGAGATTGGCCTATATCTAGATGCCTCGCATTTAGGATATCAATGACCTGTTATTCGCACGTGATGTCAGATGTCAGAAATCATGTGATGTTTTTGAAAGGGATCACATCATATCTAATATGATAAGATATCATTTCTCATGTGTGATTAATCGAGAGATGTATCAGAATTAAGTAAGAACCTCTGTTACTATAGCTGACAGTTGTCTTAAGGTTGTTATACATGGTAACATCTATGCTTATACACATGTTTCACATGTGGTTTTATATGTTATTGCATACAATTTTTTCCGAAAACACATCATTTTAGATGCATTTCACATCCGCTGCCATGTGGTTAAATGTGAAATGGCAACAAAAAAAATGACATGTTTCTACATGTGAAAACCATGTGATTTTGAATTAATGTTTGAGGAAATGAAATGCATGAATATCATATATTACAAAATCATATGTACGAAAATAAACAAATATAAGACACTGACTTATACTAGATAGTATAAGAAATCACACATCCACCAGTGATGAGTTCTGCCCGTACACCAGACTTGCAGGTGCGTTTTCCATCACAGTCAGCAAGGTTAAACTCCAGAGAAATTAAACAAATTGCTCCTCTAATGCAGACTAAAACAAACGGAGAACTTTAGTGCACATGTGGAACCCTCTTGGGTTCTAATTATGTAAAACTATAGACATCAGAAGGCACTGTATTCTTTAATGAGCACTTGAGAGAACAAAGGGAATTTAAGTGCATGTTAATAAGGGAAGTGAGACAACTGGAGGAGGCAAAATGCCACTGACAAAAAAAAAAAAAACAATCATCAGACATTAAATGGGGGCATTTGCCGGCGTAACACGCCAGTGAGTTTCCGACACTTTGCCTGCCCGCGACATGTAAATTCGAGAAGTCTCCCGAAGTGCTGCGGTTCAGAGGGGCCACACAAACACGTCGACAAGCGGAGGAATGGAAATGAAGCAGAGTTGGGGATGTGAGGTTTCAGGTTTAAGTGCAGGAGCTTGAAGGGGAGGAGGATCCCCGGTGATGATGTACGGGGAGATGTCTCCCTCCACAACCCGCAGATGGTAGACTAACCCTCATCACACCCCACCCCACCCCAACCCAAACCTAAATGGCCCCCCACAGGTATGGAATCACACATTCAGGCTGTGGAAACGACGTTCTGCCTGCTAGCAGTTTGGATTCCTTCTCTAACAAACAAGGCGTGTTGGTTTGTGTTCAGCGTTCCACTTCGCTGCATGGTAGGCCGGCCAATTAGCATTGACAAAGACTCCCATGTGTATATACACCGGCAGATTGCCACCCAAATAGCACATTTCTATTCCAGAGCCAAAAAAAAAAAAAAAAAAAAAAGAGGGGGGAGTGAGGAACGGAGGTCTTTTAATCCCCCCACTCCCCCACACAGTTTCGGCGAATAATATGTCAAATCAAGAAACTGCAGTTCAAGGTACACACCTTTGTAGCCATATGCTTGGTGCCTTTGTGAGACCACAGCTTCATCGTTGACCGCTCACTTAGGAATTTGTTTGGGTAACGGAGGGAGCAAATAGAGAGAGAAAGTGAGAGAGGGAGACAAAAGAAGAAAGACAGAGAGAGAGAGAGGGAGAGAGAGAGGAATGGCAGTGTTGTGCAATTGTGTAACATATCAGTTGAAAAGGACCCTAAATGTTTGTGAGGATTATGTTGGGAATTATTTGGGAATTACTCCAAGAATTGGAGACTAACAACTAACAAATAATTTGCTGAGGAATGGTCGTGATCCTTCAATGTCCTGATCTAAATTGATGACCCAAATGATCACTTTTTTCATTTTTTAAATCATTATATTGAAATAATTTGATATTATTATTATTATTATTATTATTTTATTATTATTATCATCAGCATCATCATCATCATCATCATCATCATCATCATCATCATTATTATTTATTATTTGTATTAGTTGTACAAGCTGGACGGAGGCTGAATAAGGGCGCTATTAGGGCCCTTATTCAGGCACATACTACTACGGCACAAACTACTTTGAGCCAAAATATTTCGTTGGTCTTGGTTAACTCACACTTTAACACGTCTTGTTCGAAAATGAACGAGATGAGATTTACAGTGAGAAGCTTTATGACGTCATCATATTATTTACAAATGGACACATTCTGATTGAGAATGTCCAGTTGGACCGTGTCCAGTGTGCGGCTTGGACTCGGTCACTCTGTAGTGTTTCGACGTTACCAAACTGTCGATTTACGTGTGTATTATGTACCTTCTTACCTGGTAGATGTCAGTAGATCTGTTCGATTTTTTAAATCCGTGGTCCACTTTACTTTGCCAGATTAATGAAAAATAGAATAAAAAGTAATCCTTTAAGATTTGTCATTGCTTCCATTCCAAAAAACTGAAAATGGGTGACCGAGTGATGCGTTCAAGATCCAGTGAGGCATCGGAAAAATAAAAGCTGTGCAATGGTAATTACCCACAGAAAATAACACAACGTTTTACGTGTTCCATGGAAACGTATCTTACTAAAAATTTTATCCAAGTAAAAGACTCAACTCAACTTTACAAATTAATTCCGTAAATTTGACTGCTATCGTAAATTGATGTAAGTACGTCATCATTTACATATACGTACGAGACACAACGGCATCTACCGTCACTGAGACTACTGATGTACTTGAATGCAAAAAGGTAAGAAATAACAACGAGAAGATATAGGTAAAAATAAAAAATGGAATACTTTTTTGTAATAAATGTCGTGTACAAACATTTTCCTATACCTAAACTTAACAAAGTGTAATAACAAGGCAGAAAGTGTTTGTGATATTGACAAATTATTCCATAATGATTCTGTCATGCATCGTTACGTGGTCAAATACAAAATGACAACATTTATTGTGACTGACATTACCAAGCTAGAGAAAATGGTAAAAAAAAAAAGAAAATTAAGGTGAATCATTTCTTTATTTACCTTCCTTATGACGGCTTAGTTTATGTACCACATACATGAAAAATATCAAGCAGTCATTACAAAAATTAACTTCCTAAACATTGTTTTTATTTAGTTAAACAACTTTCATACAATTTGTCAATTTTTCATTCTCTTTTTTCCCTTAAGAATGCCATTTTATTAATATGAATTATTTATTTGACATGATCTTTATAAATACTGTGATATTTGTTTAATTATTTTGCCCAGCTGTTCTTGACAACTGTTTAATAAAACAATTATCTGACTTGTTTTGTCATTTGTTGTGCTGATTTACTAATTAATCTACTTTGAAACTTACAAACAATATTAAAACTAAAAACTCAGCTATTTAGAACAATTATTTAGAACTGAACTAGCGCATACACTTTTGTAAAAATAACAAATTAAAATCAATGTTTGACGTCTGGTTGAAATGGAAATGCTTCATACGTCATGCCATGAAAGTTAGATTCATGAAATAATAGACAAAGACAAAGAAAACTGTAATACTTACCTAAAATATATGACCTGCATCCTGTGTATTGCTGCCTGCAGCAATACACTTCTTCTTCTTCTTCTTCTTCTTATTCTTATTCTTATTCTTATGCTTCTTCTTCTTCTTCTTCTTCTTCTTCTTCTTCTTCTTATTATTATTATTATTATTATTATTATTATATTGTTCCAAAAAGGTCTCTGAATTTTGAAATATAAAACTATTTGAAACAGAAGAACGGCAGAAGCTACAAACACGGTATCTTGTTTGAACCGGTATGTCACAAACACATTGTGGTTTAAGTTTCATCCTAATCGATCAACGTACCGTGCAGAAATTCATGAAAAACAGAGCAAATCTGATCGATATCATACACGCAAAGACCCAATGCATTTCACGCCAAAACTTGTCCAACTTGAATAACATTTTCTGGAACACAACAATGACATAAGCTACAAACACGGCTGAGGTGTCGTTTAAACTGGTGTGTCACAATAATCTTGTGGTTCAAGTCTAATCCAAATCGATCCACGTATCAGTGAAAAACCAAACAACTTTTGACTCCAAATATTCGGCTGGTACTGCTGGACTGACATGCCACTGTTCGTAAACAAAATGAACAAGATAAGATTTACAGTAAGATGCTTCATGAAGTCATCATACTATTTACTACAAATGTACAGATTCCGATTCAGAATGTCCATTGTGTCCATTGGCCGTGTCCAGTGTGCGGTGTAGACTGTGTGTTCGATTGATACTTTACTCTGTGGTCCCCATTACTTTGCCGAATATATGAAAAATACGACAAACAGCAGTCCCCAAAAACCTGTGACCATGTCGAGTCTAATCCACTGTTTGTAGATTTTGTAATTAGCGATGCATTTCGCAGAAACCCAAAAATGTTACCACGTACCTAAAACGAATAAACTGGACCGGGTGTATTGCTGCCTGCAGCTATTTATTATTATTATTATTATTATTATTGTTGTTGGTGATTAAAAAAAGCACTTTTCTTTTTAATTCAAGTCTAGACGGAAGCAGTCGACAGTTACACAGCGCTAACTATTTAGTAGGATTACCGAGCTTTGTGCACATTGTTTTGCTGTGTGTCTCAAATGCCAGCATTGCTCCGCATTAACCACTACGCATTAGCTGCCTGCACACCGAGCTCTCGACAAACGATGCGGCCGTCCTCGCGGCACGTACTCGCATATGCATGAGACACTTTTCTAAGTGTGTGGAGTAATTGGAGCGAGCGGCGCCATACAATAGCATTGTGATTCAGGGTCCGTGATCCAGAAGCGGCTCAATCAGAATGAGGGCCTTTGTTTAGCATGAATAGCAGCAGATCAGTCCTGTACCTTTGCCATGGACTTTTGCGGGAGCCCGAGCCGAACTACGGTGCCGGGGTGGGTGGGTGGGGGGGGGATGGAGGTCACCGCAAAGTTTCAGAGAGGCGGCTGAGCGAGACACGGGCAAAGGCAAAATTGTCAACTCTTACCAAAAAAAAAAGGAAAGATCGCGAGGTGCCGCTCGTATTCAAACAAGATATGGAGCCTGAATCCACAGCTGAGATTGCATAAATCAATGCCAAGCTGGGGTGCACCAACAGATGGAATATGGAGGGCGTCGAGAAGCCTCCTTCAAAAGAACTTCAGCGGAGTCTGTCAGAGGAGTTTAAGGTTCTTGTGAATTATCAATATGTTTACTCCTCCGTAGTCACGCTCGGCTCACCTTGGCCGAGCCGCGAGTTTATCTGGGGGAGGCTGGTGCGCGTTCTTAATTTGCTCAAATTTCCCATTGTCGAATGTAACCGATAACTGGTGGTGGAAAGTAACAAAGTACAAAGTATCTGTACTTACTTAGTATTTACACTTATATACTGTATATCAAAAGCAAGAGGAACCAATCCACTGAGCCAATCAGAATGTGTGGTCGCGCCGATTTTCGCTCAATTCCTTTTGCACCTGCGGCGTGAGTCATTTTATTCTCATGGTCAAAACATACTTTGTCTCAAGGAAGGTCAGTACTTGGATATGGCAAGTACTTTTATTCTTAATACGTTAAGTACATTCAGAGCAAGAACTTGTATACTTTTTTTTTTTATAGTAGAAACGTCAATGTGGTACTGTTCCATTTTCACTGGACTTATTTTGCGTGCGGGTATTTGTACCTTTAACGAGGTAAAATCTCTGAGGATTTCTTCCACCGCGGACCAACACCAAGCATTCACTCAGTGATTGCATAGTTTTGTTTTGGAACGGCATTTGCGCCCCCCCCCATCTTCCAACTGCCCTGTCTCTTTCAGAATAATCATCGTATGAGAGAGAAGGTATTTCATCCTATTCTATTCAAATTTCTCACAGGCTCTTTGATTTCGGCGGTCTAAAGGGAAGGTGAGCCCCAAGGCGGTGACGGACTGTCATCCTGCCCCCGGGGGCAGGAGCCGCTCTGCTCGGCTCTCTAATGATGCGCCTGTCTTTTGAACCCGGGAGCCCATGCCACGGCCTATCACTTAGCCTAACTAAGCAGGAAAGGGAGGAAAGGGAGAACAAGAGGGAGGAAGACAGTGTGACAAAGATGGGGTGGGGGTGGGGGGAGTGGAGGGATGGAGGTGGGGGTGGGGGTGGGCGGATTTCAGTGTGTTCCCGCATGAAAGCTGTCCCTTCAAGCAGGACTGCGTCCAGGACAGCTGTCGCCATCCTCAGGACCCGTAGCAGAAGTCACGTTGAGTTGATTGTCATTCAACATTAATTGGCGAACATCTCGTTGTTATTGTTTTGTTTTTTTTATGATGGTGCCCGACAAAAAAAATAACCAAAATTCTGTTATTAATGTTAAATTGGACATTATTATCAATTGTCAAATGGGGCCGACGCCGAATGGGATTTTGATGCCAATGTCGCCATTCATCTCTGGATGTCTTCCACTGCAGAGACGTGACACCAGGCTTAGATGCGGTCGCCTGTGCAACAGTCGAAATAACTTTCTGCTGATTGCCGCTACCAACCAATGAGAAATGGGTATTCCACAGCGCGGTGTGGAATTCCCAATTTTTACCGGGGGATTTCAGTGTGCTCGCACATGAAAGCTGTCCCTTCAAGCAGGACTGTGTCCAGGCACAGCCGTCGCCACTCTCGGGACCCGTAGCAGAAGTCACGTCGAGTTGATTGTCATTCAGCGTTAATTGGCAAACATATCGTTATTATTGGGGTTTTTTTTTACGATGGTGCCCTACCAAAAAGTAACTAAAATACTGTTATTAATGTTAAATTGGACATTGTTATAAATGGTGAAATGAGTCCGACGCCGAATGGGATTTTGATACCGATGTCGCCATTCATCTTTGGATGTCTTCCATCGCAGGGACGTGACACCAGGCTAAGATGCGGTCGCCTGTGCAACAGTCTAAATAACTTACTGCTGATATAATATATATGTCATATAAGTGACAGGCAGTTATGCAGGTGGAGTTGTCTTAGTGTCAGTCATTGTAAACATGAACATTCTCAATCTGGACGACTCTGCGTAATCACTATTTATTCATCTCATCCTCTTCTATTCAACACGTACATATTTAGATCCTCCTCCATCATTCAGTAATCGCTGCTGTGGCGCTTTTTGCACCCACATTACCCCAAACACACTCAGTTTGCTCTTACCCTCCTCCTCCTCCTCCTCCTCGTCTTGCTCTCCTCTCTCTCTCTCTCTCTCTCTCTCTCTCTCTCTCTCTCTCTCTCTGTATCTCTCTCTCTCTCTCTCTCTCTCTCTGCAATTTTCTGTTTTAGATTGATTTAATCTCGCCTGGAAGCCAATTTTTGGTCTGTTTGAATGTTCTCATAATCTGATGATTTGATTCACCGGGGGACTGTTGTCGGTTTGGGCGGGAGCAGCCTCACAGTGTGTCGGAGTAAAGAACAGCATCGCACGTCGCCAAGAAGGGGAACTGCAATCGTTATGGGGGGCGGGGGGGCGGCCGCTTTGAGGCACCGGGAACGGCCGCAGGATCCCCCCTGGCATCCCAGAATGAACGATCACGTTACCACACACGAGACAACATCTTGGTCAGCCGGGGGTAAAGGGAAGGTTGGATTTGGGGGAGGGTGGGGGGGTGCTTGTATTTAGACAAGGGCGAGGAAGAAATTCAATATCTCACCACCTCGCGGTGTGAGGTGTCTCGTCGCGGGATTCGGTCTCTGACACGGTGCTAACACGAGTCGCGGCATCCGAGATTGATCAAATGTCATCCCAAAAAGCCCCCCACCAAACATTGTCTTTTCTCCGCTCCCCCACCCCACCACCCCCCAGTGTTCTCAGAATTCAAGAACTTCCGGGGGGTTAGTGCGGTTATTGATGTTGTAAGGTTAACATTCAACGCACTGTCACCCTTCACCTCTTTGTTCCACAGAAAAGAGGGCTCAAAGTGGCTGGAAATTACTAAAAGGGAGGCAAGACTTGACTTTTTCCTCAGGATATGTGAAAGAAATGGGAATTGGTGCCAGAAATATGCAAAAAGAAGAGAGCTTTGATTCCCTGTGTGTGTCTGTGTGTGTGTGTGTGTGTGTCTGTGTGTCTGTGTGTCTTTGTGTGTGTGTGTGTGTGTGTGTGCGTGCGCCTGCGTGCGTGTGTGTGTGTGTGCGTGTGTGTGCGTGCGTGCGGCGCGTGCTGAACTGTGTGCACATGCAAGCTTGACAAGTGCAGATTGCGAGGCGTTTCTGCTGCATCAGTGCAGGAGCCGAGCCCTGGCGTACGCACACCAGCTACATCCTCATGCACCTAAGGATGAAAGACAGGAAAGGTAGAACTACTTCCCTTTAAAACTCTTTGAAGTGCAACTCAGAACCCCGGAATGCAAAAAATAATAAAAATAAAATAAAATAAAAATAAAAAGTAAAATATGTGCAGAGATGGGGGGGTGGGGGTGGCTGGGAAGAAAGCGAACGTTGATGTCACAGGTATCATTTGGGGAACCTGTGGGAGATGGAGTGGGAACAAGGGGGAGTGGAAAAACAGAGGGGTGGGAGGGGTGGGTGGAAGAGAGAGAGAGAGAGAGAAATAGAGAGAGGAGGGGGAGAGGGAGGGAGACAGACAGAGGAGGGGAGGGGGGAGTGGGAGCGGGGAACGCACACTCTGGGAGTAAGAAGATTTATTTTTTATTTTTTAAATAATATTGTGATAAAAAAATAATACCCCTAACTTTGCGATATGAAAGTCAAGAGGAGGGAGGTAGGACACAGAAGAATATTCACAACGCCGCGGAAGAGGAAAAAAAAAAAAGAAAAAAGAGGATGTTTCTTCTGCATCTTCCTCCCCTCCCTCCCTCCCTCCTCCCCTCCCTCCCTCCCTCCGCCCCTCCACCCCTCCACCCCTCCGCCCGGGAAGAAGGAGCCTCTGCACGTTGATCACGGCTGAGCGTCAGAAGATCCATTGGCAGTTGTTGACAGAGTTTGTGATGGTAGTCACAGTTATTCCGCGGAGAGAGGGAGGATGGAGGGAGAAAGAGAGAGAAAGGGGGGGTGGGGGGAGGGGGGGGGGAGGGGCAGCGATGGTGGGGTGGGGTGGGGTGGGGTGGGGCCGGGTGGGGCCGGGTGGGGTTGTGTCGACTCCCCTCTGTTGTTTCACCGCTGATTCTCTTAACGGTGTTTACTCTTTCGACGCCGACGCCCGAAATGGCGAGGCATGTCTGATAAATTGAACGCCGTGTCTGCGAGTCCTTCAACTTATCTCCTTCGCTTGAAAACATTCCAAGCAAATGGGAGGGGGAACAATCGGCGGAGGGGCGCCGAACGAAATGCGTCGATGCTAAAAATGAACCTTGTTGTTTCGTTTTTTTGTTCCCTTCATAGGATAACTCTACAGGTGCAAAATGTTCAATGGTGCGTTTCAATGTCATAGAGCAAGTGTTTCCAAACTTTTATATGGAACACCGCCTCCCCATACACCGCATATTACATTTCAAGTTGACCTTGCCGACAAAAGGTGCAAATCTCACAGAAAAAGGTAAAATTCCTCATCATTAAAAAGGTGTAGTGTCACATAACGTGTGAAAGGGAATCTCTAAAATTGGATGTTATGTATACATATATATAAAAAAAAACATATAAACTCTATCTATGTCTATCTGTCTATCGGTCTATCGGTCTATCTATTTGTCTGTCTGTCTGTCTGCCTGTCTGTCTGTCTATCTATCTGTCTGTCTGTCTGTCTGGCCGTTTGTCTGTTTGTCTATCTATCTGCCTATCTATCTATCTATCTATCTATCTATCTATCTATCTATCTATCTATCTATCTATCTATCTATCTATCTATCTATCTATCTATCTATCTATCTATCTATCTATCTATCTATCTATCTGTCTGTCTGTCTGTCTGCCTTTCTATCTATCTATCTATCTATCTATCTATCTATCTATCTATCTATCTATCTATCTATCTATCTGTATGTCTGTCTGTCTGCCTGTCTATCTATCTATCTATTTATCTATCTATCTATCTGCCTGTCTATCTATCTATCTATCTATCTATCTATCTATCTATCTATCTATCTATCTATCTATCTATCTATCTATCTATCTATCTATCTGTATGTCTG
Source organism: Zeus faber (assembly GCF_960531495.2). Taxonomy (NCBI): domain Eukaryota; kingdom Metazoa; phylum Chordata; class Actinopteri; order Zeiformes; family Zeidae; genus Zeus; species Zeus faber. The sequence continues at coordinate 16,192,401 of NC_137206.1, read as the reverse complement.
TCTGCCTGCCTGTCTATCTATCTATCTATCTATCTATCTATCTATCTATCTATCTATCTATCTATCTATCTATCTATCTATCTATCTATCTATCTATCTATCTGTATGTCTGTCTGCCTGCCTGTCTATCTATCTATCTATCTATCTATCTATCTATCTGTATGTCTGTCTGCCTGCCTGTCTATCTATCTATCTATCTATCTATCTATCTATCTATCTGTATGTCTGTCTGCCTGCCTGCCTGTCTATCTATCTATCTATCTATCTATCTATCTATCTATCTATCTGTATGTCTGTCTGCCTGCCTGCCTGTCTATCTATCTATCTATCTATCTATCTATCTATCTATCTATCTGTATGTCTGTCTGCCTGCCTGTCTATCTATCTATCTATCTGTCTATCTATCTGTCTGTCTGCCTGCCTGCCTGTCTATCTATCTATCTATCTATCTATCTATCTATCTATCTATCTATTGATCAGAAAGTGTAAATATAAATGATGCCGCCCTGCAGTTCTTTCACCTCCCCCCCCCCCCCCCCCCAAAAAAAAAAAAGAAGAGCAACAAAAGGCCAGCGTATAACTGTGTTCCTATGACGATCGTGGGGTCCATCGGCTTGACCGACAGATAATTAAGAAAGAAACGGATTCTCGTGGGGGAAAAAGAAAGTCGAGCTTTGACACTGCGAGAAAAAAAAGGACAAAAAGCTGCGGACACAGAGGGTCCGATCACGTCTTCACCTCGCCTCCAGTTGGGCGTCCGACGCGCTCCCCGGGATGAGTCAGTGGGCATGGAGTGGGGGCTGTGATCGTAGGCTCGGGCTTCATTTGAAGCCTCGGAGCCAAACTCGCTGGGAAACTTCAACATAACAAGCTACACTTTCTAAGCCCCGCGCTTTTTTTCGTCCGTCGCGTAACTCGTAAGGGGATATGAAATAATTCCGATTCTTCAGTGCGATGAGCATCAGACCGGGATTCACCCGCGGAATCGACAGCCGGGTTTACGGTGGGAGCCGCCGTATTTTTTCGCTCGAGCTGCGATCCCGTGGCAAATCGTGACGGCGATATTTAATTCCCCCCGGGGGGATGCGGAGCAGCTGACCTTCCACCCCTTGGTATGAGGTCAGGTGTGCATCAATGACACGCCCGTGAGTGGGTTTGGTGTGCGCGCGGCCTTTGATCAATTCCTACTTCTGGACCATCATTGCTCTTGGTGCGCTTCTGCGTGTTTTGGCCATTATCATGCTGCCTCTGGCATAACCTGTGCACATCTCATCAGTATGCTCGTATTGATCACACACAAGGTCCTTTTCTAAGTTGACTAGATCTTACATATCTATTAAACATGCCATCTGGGAAAGCGCACTCATGCCTCCTACAACAAGCTCCACACTCGGCCGTAAAGCGGCAGAAGACATATGTTCACCAGAAGGAGTGAGAGGCAGTATGGGCTTGGTTAGTTCAGAATACTCGTGTTCCTTATTTGTTTGCATATTACTATTGTAATTACTAAATCACTGACATTTACTTCCCCTTCTCAAAAATGATATGGAACATTCCCCGAGTGATCTTCCTTTACTTGAAAACATTTGAATCTGCAATTCTGCCTGAATGATAGAAACGGTGATTCACCGGGATGTTCAGAGAGAGCGGAGCCGGACTTACTACCATGGCTGATCTTGGTTTACTGAGTATTACTTGATTACATTGTTACAGTAAATTACAACCTGGTGCAAAGGTCGCCCGCTGACTGACTGCTGACTGACTGCTGACTGACTGCTGACTGACTGCTGACGCGCCAACTGCAAATTTCCACGGTCGTATCTTTGGGCAGTCGGTCGCAAGTCGATACAAATTTTTGCGACCATCGCTACTGGTATCTTGGATTAGTTGTAAGTAGATGCAGTCGTAAGTCGAGGTACCACTATACTGTGTGAGTGCGAATACTTCTGCTACTTGTACTACTACTACTCTATGACAACTACTACTTACAGTATGCTTCTACTACTTCTACTTCCATGACTTACTATGACTTCTACTGGCACTAATACTACTCTACTACAAGTAAATCTAGTTCTACTACTACTACTTCTTCTACTGCTACTGCATCTATTTCTACTACTACTACTACTCCTACAGTACTATTTCTAATACAACTAGTTCTACCACTCGTATAACTACTCCTACTACCGCAACTTCTACTACTATTTCTACAAATAATACTACTATACAAGTACTAGTTCTATTTTTACTAGTACTTCTACTACTGCGACTAGTTCTACTACTAATACTTCCATGAATATATTATTGTATATTATTACTTACTACTCATGATAATAATAATAATAATAATAATAATAATAATAATAATAATAATAATAATTATTATTATTATTATTATTATTATTATTATTATAATAAAAGCCAAATAAATAGCCCCAAAAAATCCCAAAAAACAGTTCGAAGAGAGGTTTTCTTATCACTAATTACAGCGTGCTGTCTCTAATATGTAGGGATTAAACGTTCAGAAGCGATCTCCTCCCTCCTGCTGGTTCCCTCCCTGAGTCAGAGCGACGCCTCGGGCCTGGGTGGGATGTGGACGTCGGGGGAGGGCTCCTGGTGGATCGGGGGGTTGAATTTCTACCTCGCTGTGGTAGATTGATCGCGGATCAACCTCAACTCTCTTGCCTCCTCCCCGCTCCCCGTTTTTTTTTTTTTTTTTTCTCTTTGCCCTGGAACACGCCCGTAGCGCTCCTCAGGGTCCCTGGCGACGCTCGAGGCTGCGAAGAAACTCCGGCGAACAGAGATTTAAGAGATTTGAGCCTCCTCGCCCATATGCTGATGATGAGCTTGATGCGCTTTCGCTTTGGGTTCCTTATCCATAGCCGAATCCCCCCCGGGCGATTAACGCCTCTGGCCCTCTAGCATTGGCGGCCATGCGGAAGGTGATCACTGCGCTGGATGGAGAAGGGGATAGGCGACGTCAGGCGGCGGCGAGAGGAAGCTTATGTGGATGTTATTTAAAATTTCATCACGAAAAAAGAGATTGCTGATGACATCGGCCTCGAGAAAATACGTTTAAAAAAAAACTTGTTTAGTCTAACGTTCCCCGCAAAACCGGATAAAAAATTGAGAATAAATTTAAAATTGTTTCAATAAATCTTGTTTTCTTTTCAAGGTTTTTTTTTTCCTTTATAAATTTGGTTTAACATTTGGTTCTTTCTGTTTATGTTTTTGATCCACAGTTGCTGAATGTCTGAATGGTAAGGAAACCAAGAACCACGCAGGTTCTAACTGACCTGACCTACCTGGCCATAATACTTTTGGTAACCTGAGCTGAAAGGGTACCATGAAGATGTCTGCCATGCAAAACTAGGCTTGGTTACAGTACTTCCAGCCAAAGAGGCATTGATATAACCAGAAACAGCCCACTATACAGTATATCAATAATTCAGTATTTGAAGGGAAATAAAACAAGGACTAACGGCATAAATCCCCAAACAAAATAAAGCGTAACATGACACTCCCTCTGTTGAATGGTTTTCATTGTGTGCAATTTTCCTTCCCCTTATAACGTCTCCTCTTACATCCCCTTCTCTCTCTCCACTTATTGCCCCACTGAGTGCACTCCGTTGCGGTGTTCCTGTGGTACGGGTCAGGACCTAAAATGTGCTGTCAAATTGGACCACACAGGACAAGAGCACTTGTATGTTTCATTAAGTAGGTTAAGTAACCCCTTGTTGTACGGTTCGACTATTCCTATCACACAGATTATCAAACGTAGGCTTACATGCATATATTTATGTCCCTAGGGGGGATTTCCTATATATTCCACAAACATATGTGGGAGTAAATGCATCCAGCGTTCAGCCAATTTTTCAATCCGGCTCCATTTATTTTGTGATTTAGACTGGAATGCAGTCTGTGGCTGATGAGATGTGAAGGTATAGCTCACGGTTAAACAATCCAACAGCTCACCCAGTCATTAATATCACAGAGCCCCAACGTGACTTTCCTCGAGCCAAAGCGTGTCCTGCACTAATACTTGGTCTTTTCACACCATTTTCTTTTTAGTTGCACCAGATTCTCTGTATTTGTTGATAATGTGTATGATTTTCACAGTTTTGTGTGTGTGTGTGTGTGTGTGTGTGTGTGTGTGTGTGTGTGTGTGTGTGTGTGTGTGTGTGTGTGTGTGTTGGCTTACTAACTCATTTCAATGTTAAAAAAAACCCACATAAATAATTAATTTAATACATTACACACATCAGAAACGACAACATTTAACGAATGTATCGGCGGTCTTATCTAAGTGGTTTAACACAATGAATAAATGTCTCTGTTGTTGAGCAAATATCTGACTTTATAACACAGCTGACATCACAGCACATATACATGATGAAAAAGAACAGTTTCACAACTAAGCTGCTTTCAGCTAAAAGGAGTAAGTCCCACAATTAACCCACAGAGCCAAAACTAATTAGATAATCTTTATTCCCCCTTGAGATTCAAATGCCACACAATGCCTTGACTAATCCTCCTTGCACCTACCGCCATATCACATGTAATTGATTTGGTTGTTTGACTCAATTGGAACAGAAGTGATGTTGGTATCTTGTTATTTGTAGTGTCATCGGCAACATCGTCTGCGTGGTTTATACGTTAAGTCTTACTGGGAACCATCTGCAACTAGAACACTGCAATTCCCAAAGTCATGTCTTATCATATTCCCGTTCATCATACAGTTATAGCTTTGTTTATATTATATATATATAAATATATATATATATATATATTTTTTTTTTAGTTAATAAAATACAATAATATTAATAAATATATATTAATAAATACTAAATACTGTAATATTATCCCCCTTGCCAGCACCAGCACGTGTCCAGTGGGCAGCCTAGACTCCGTCGCTCTGTAGTGTTTAGAGATTACAAACTATGCGTTTACATGTATATTTATGTACTTTCTTACCTGGTAGATGTCTGTGGATCTGTTCGATTTATATTTTGCCAGATTCATGAAAAACAAAAAACAGTAGTCCACAAAAACACGTGACCACGTCGAATCGAAATTCACTCGAATGTATGACTGAGTGATGCGTTCAGGATCCAGCGAGCAGTCGGAAAATTAAAAGTCGTGCAATGGTAAATACTAACAGAAATACCACAACGTCATGGAATCGTAACTTATTGAAAAATGTAATCCAAAGAAAAAAAGTCACCAATAAAATTACGGAAATTGGAGTACTATCGTAAATCTCGGTAAATACGTCATAATTGACGCACACCACCACCAATTGTACATTATTAAAAGAAAATATATGGTAGAGTAGTAATAACAACTAACATGTATCTATTATATTTATAAAATAAAATGTATTTATTATTATTGTTATGCAAAGATAGTAGAAAGTTTGTTTTTGTTATTGTTCTCGATGCCGAAAAATAGCCGGAAAAATTAGACAATAAAGGACCAATTGTCCAAAAATCCAGTCCTCAAGGTTGGTCACAATATTCAAAAAAAAAAGTACTATGGACGTTAATCCACAACGTAAGTCCACGATGTTTGTACGTTTACTTAATTGTGATGCATTTCACAGAAACCAAAAACTGTAACACATACCTAAAACTAATAAACTGGACCCCGTGTATTGCTGTCTGCAGCCATATTTATTATTATTATTATGTTATTATATTACTATTTGTATTTATTTATTTATTTATTTATTTATTTATTTATTTATTATTATCATTAGGTTTATTTCTCTTCCCTTTACAAGTTATATTGTGAGAATTATTAGGGTTAACAACCTCTTCCTTGCTGGCAGTTCCCTTATGAGATGGGACAGATTATAAAATAGTAAAACCAATGCAACATAATATTGGTGGATGGCATTCACGCGGGATTAAGCAAATATAATAAAATGAATAATTAATGACTGAATCAGCTCGCAAATTAATGAATAAATTGATTTAATCAATTAATTAATGTGTATATCCCTGCCCAATCATCTTGGAGATGTAAACTTTGCCCCAAATGTGACACATTGAAGAAAAAAAAGAGAGGAAAATAAACAAATTTTACACATTGAATTATTTATGGGCGTTCATTACAATACAACAAATAGATGGCTTCCTCGTCCGTGGTCGGTGATCTGCAGTGCACCATTACCATACTGTACGCACAGCCCGGTCCCATACCAGTGAATTATACCTGTTGCGCTGTCCCCTCCATTTGCATCCCTCCCTGTTTGTTTTCTCGGGTTGGCTTGTTTGCGAGTGTGGGTGGTCGCTCGCTCGTTGCTTGTTTGTCCCCACATCTGCCGTCCCTCCCCACGACCACAATTTTCACATCGGCGAATCTGTTCCGTCAGCCATGCTTGTTGTGCTGTGCCTCTGTGTGTGTGTGTGTGTGTATGTGTGTGTGTGCGTGTGTGCGTGTGTGTGCGTGTGTGCGTGTGTGTGTGTGTCTGTGTGTGTGTGTGTGTGTGTGTGTGTGTCTGTGTGTGTTTTGACTCGCCTAATGAATGTAGTTTAACGGGTTGGGCGCTGGGTCTGGAACACTCTCTCTAATGTCTAGACGGATGATGCACTGAAGCCCTCACATTAAGGAGTTGGTTGTCTGCCGCTGCGTACACCATCTCTATGGCGGCGGGGCGGGGCACACGGGGTTCTTTGGGGAATTGTGTATTTCAGCACTATGGATATTGCAGGCGGTGGCAGACGGAATAAACAGACTTTCGCTCTCTCCCTCTCTCTCCCTCTCTCTCCCTCTCTCTCTCTCGCTCTCGCTCGCTCCCTCTCTTTTTTTGCACTCTCCCCCATTTCTTCGGGGATGGGTCTGCTCACAGAAGCGGTTCTGTGACTGATGTTTGTCTGTGTTATGCGTCGATTTATTTGTTTGGCAAACAAATGCATTATTAACAAGTCGCTGCCACATGTTATCCTCGCGGTGCGTTTTCTGTATCGCGCGTCTTTCCATTCAAGTGCAAATTAGCGAGGTTGGTGCACGGCCCCGACACCAGCGAGCGTCTCGGTTAAAACCGGCTGATATGGATATATGACGTAGAGGGTGTGTGTGTGTGTGTAATCCTGTTATAGCTATATGAAGGGTAATGAAGATCTCCAGAGAGGAACTCCCACTTGGGAGAACTGCTGCTCTTTGCGGAAATGGTTTTTACTCACAAGGAGTAAAGAGGGCACAGGTGGGTACGTCTCACTCTGGTTATGTCTTCAAGGGTCGCGGAATTAGCAGAGCTCATTTAGAGGGGAAACCTATGAAAGAGGGTTTTAAAAAATGATATAACGAGCGCCGGCCCGTAAAAAATCGGCGATAAATCCTGACATTTCCCCGCGCATTTCCTTTTCACTCCGCCGCCACATTAGACACTAGATTGAGTGGGCCCCTAAGCGTCGTTTGGACCAAAAAAAGAAACCGTCTGTAGGTTTGCTGGGGATAGTCTGAATAACAATAAGCCGGTGGAAGCCTCACCTGCCATCGCCATTGCGCTTTCAACTATTTTTAGCCATAACTGGGACGATTTCTGTTTACTCACCAAGCTAAAAGATGAAATGAAAAAAAAAACAAAAAAAAAAAACTGTTGATAAGGCGTCTAAGGTAAAGAGTGTCTCTTGGGCGAATACAGTACACCTCTGTCATTTGCTTTTGCGGGGGGAACGGCGGAGTGTAACGCAGTGTGGGAATTACATTTTTGGCAGCTGTTTGAAAGACAACATTCGCCGGCACCGTCAAACGCGAGGACTTTGTTCCATCAGTCAAAGTGATGAGACTTTAAAGAGCAGAGATGCCAGAGGAGGTAATTAGCGGACCGGTGGCGGTATCTACACCCGGCAGAACGGGGTTACGTGGCGAACTGAAATTCCGAAACGTATACGTTGGAGTCGCTTTCCTCCTCAGAATGGGATTCCACTCGGTTTTCCCCCCACCATACAGGAATCGAAATATCCAATTTTGGATGGAGGCGCCGTGGCTTAAAGAGGCGACCATTGATTCGTTTGACCTTCTCCAAGTCTTGCTCCTGTCACCTCGAGCTCAATCCCCCGTTCACTTTCAGGAGCACGTTTTTACGTCCAACTAATTATAATATCGAGGAAAGTTTGACTCGGTCGGTTAGCGCCGTTCCCTAATGTCGACGAAAAAAACCGGCCCTGGTTCTCTCCGCCGTGGAGCTTCCGTGTTTCCCCGAGATGAGACTACCCTCCCCCCCAAAAAAACAAGGAAAAAAAAAAAGCTTTAGCCTGGGGTCGATACCCGGGATCCACTAACTCCGCCCGTAAACTGGGTAAAACCACTGATGAAAGTCAGAGGTGGGTTTGCCGGTTGGACTTTGTAGGTTGGAAAGGCCGCGATGTGACTCATGCCACACGAATGTTGCGGAAAGTACAGCAGTCCAGCAGCAAGAAGAAGAAGAAGAAGGAGAAGAAGAAGAAGAAGAAAGAGAAGAAGACGAAGAAGAAGAAGAAGAAGAAGGAGAAGAAGAAGAAGAAGAAGAAGACGAAGAAAAACAAGTGGCCCTCGTTCCTCTTGATTTCCTTTCACTCTTTCCATTCGCTGTGAAGGGGTGAAAAAAAATATGCAAAGAGAGATCTGATGAGGAGTTGTAGACACAATTCCTCTTGTTTGCACAAATGATGAAATCCATCATTCGTCTCCCCGGCGTAATTAGAAAAGAGGTGAGGGTACGTCATTTCATCTGCCATCACTTATCCCTGGGAAAGAGTTTTAACACAATTGCTCGCTGATGATATGCACAGGCACTATAATTAAATGTTTAGACGCCGCCGCATTAAAACACTGACTAAGATGAATCTCGCCGTTTGTGTTGATCCTCAAACGACGCTCAAGTCAACAACCCGGAAGACTTTAATATCGTCCCGTTGAAACGGATGAAAAGTTTTTTTTGTTCTTTTTCTTCTTCTTCTTCTTCTTCCAGTGGATTGAAAATGCTCACGAAATCAGCGTCTTTGTTGCGAGGCTGAATGAACAGGGCTCGACGTGTTTTGGGGTGTTGACGCGGCTGCTTCTACACACCAAATCCACAGGATTATAGAATAACCGGCTTCCTTCATGAGGATCCGACAACCCCGGCTATTCCTCTGATGATTGTGTTACATAATTTAGGCTGATGCACGGAGCTCTGCCGCGCCCCATGCTGCGAGGGCCCCACGGTGGAGCCGCTCGATTATCCTGCCGGATTGCGGCGCCTCCCGGGGCATTAGAAATAACGGCGCCCGTCCTCAAAAGACGTGCGTCACAAAGACACTGTCTTTGCGACGGTCCGGGCAAAGACATCTTGGAGAGGAAAAAAAAAAAAGCTTAAAGGACGTATTAGCATAGAGCCTTTTTTTACGGCCGCTGCCAATTTTATAATTTTCTTTACGAGGCTCACGAAGCACAGTAGAATGCCATCTGCGCATCCATAAAAGCGTCTGACTTATCGGTGGATTGATCGTACCTTTGTACTTTGGGGACAGACACATGTTGGGTTTATCCTTCGACATCGGGGATAAATGCTAATGGTCCTGGAGCGAGAAACCCCTCACTTCCAAACATAAATCTAGGATTATTACCGTACCGGGTTCAGGTTTTCTTTTTACAAAAGCAGAGAATGAGGCTGCATTATCTCTCGGCTCAATTTGAGCGCGTGAATAGCGTTGTGTGTTCGTCGCATTGGAGTGGGATTGTGTCGTAATGGTAATTTTAAGACATTTTGGGAGAAGAGCTCTGTGTGTGTTTCGTTGCCTGGGGGTAGCTCTGCTTATTGTGATGATTTTGGCAGGAACCATATTTCAAGAAACACGATATTGCTGGATAAAAACACCTTGCCAAGTAGAAAACTGGACTGTTTGTCATTATGTTATATCAAATCATGTTTTATTTCAGTTCTTATTTGCGTTGTTTGTTGATAAGGTATTCAGGACATTGTTTAAATTAGTGAAAGGGAACATTTTGAAATATACTTCCACCGCATATGGGCACAATTAGCAGTTTATTGGCTGATTTAATACCCTGTCCAAATCATGCTGAATCGCTGGCAGTCGGCGCTGCTTTGTGTGGCTCCGGTGCTGGCATCAGCAGGCAATCAGCAGGTCTCCCTGCTTTGTTCTCAGCTGATGTATTTTCTACACAATACCAAGGCCTTACAAAATGTTTGCAAATATTGATGTGAAGCAAGAAGAAACAAGATGAAGGCATTCGGAAGTTCCAGATGCTCATATGTTTGGTTCCGATAATTGGAAATGGAAATGTTCTCCTAATACGACGGCTGTTGTTGTTTTTGTTTCCCTTGTTCGTTTAAATGAACACACAACAATCCATTTCCAAATGTTTGGAAGCCATTAATAAAGACAAAGAGACATATTTTACTTAAAAAATGAAATGCGGATTTTCGCCGCCTATGGATTTCTCTTATTCCCAGCTCGAGACCTTTGTCACAGATTTCTGTGCAGGTTCAGATGCATTTCCATCAAAGTGTTATTTTAATATTATGGGTTCACTCCGTCTTTCTTGTTAAAGGAGGCAATTTTGTATGTATGGGTCTCCTTCCGTTCTCTGGGGAGTTACACGGACAAAGAGAACCAATTCTATAACTGCTCTAATGAGTGTGGAAATCAATATGATTCCAGGCAATTTTTTTTCTTCATTTCTTTAATTCCTGTAAACCAAAATTTGAATATTCTAAACAAAACTCTGCCAAATGTGCATCCTGATTCGGAGGAGAAAGGTTTTTCAATTAGGCTTCAGTCCATGTGACAACAAAACACTACTTAATCAATGTCAATTTATAGCTTGGATGGAGGGACCCCCCCGTCACAGCTAACCCTATTTCTCCTGTCAAAATAATGTTGTTTTCAAGGATACCGAGCTGTTGGACTGAAATGCCCTTTGGCCGTCTACGTCTTGTGCAACCCAGCTCAGATAAAAAATTGCACACAAACTAAAATGCAGGATACATTTTTCAGAATTTCACTTTCTTTTGAGGTTTTTTTCCCGAATACGTGCAGAGATTTCCCTAGCTGGGCCTTTCGTATAGGTCCGTGCAGTTGAAGTTGAAGAGGTTCAACCTTTGGATTCCTGTCACCAGAGCTAAAAAAAAACACGGAGAATAAGAGAAATTAATGAATTTGGCGGATCCAAAAAGAACCCCCGACCGAAAGGATGCATAATTCTCTTTTCTCTGACCATCAGCTTGAGCAGCAACATCGACAAACTCTAACATAACCTAAATCCTCCTCCAGTAAACCTGTCAGCTTCATCCTGTTTTGTGCAAACAAATCAGATTCAATATGGAAAAGAGAATCTCACTGTAGCCTAAAACTGGATGTAAAATAGATTTGATGAATGAATAAATGACCTCCAGTGAAGCGTTGTACTCAATGCATAGAGACAGGGTTAATTTGCTTATTTGCTTAACCACATTTGCCATATTTTGGAGGACCCAAAAGCACTGTGAAAGTCATTAAACAACACATCTAAATACTGGGATACAAGGTTGGGTTCATTGCTGCATAGAAATGGCCGTGATTTTTCTTTCATTTTTTTTTGAGGAGGGGGGGGGGGGCGGGGGCAAAAGGGGTGAGGCACATAAAGACAAAAAGGGGGAAGGGGGGCAGCTCCTAAAGGGCTCTCCTGTTATTGTTTAACATCAGGATTGTATGTTTGATAAAAAAGAAACCTCTGTCGACATCATTATGACGAGTATAGCTTATAGAGTATACCTGTATGTTTGTTCACGGAAAAAATGAGTCATTGGATCAACTTAAAAAATATATGTTTTCATGAATTTGTAAAAATAAATCTATATTTCTCAACTTGAAATTGAGAAATTAAATAATTTAAGTAAGTTTATCCAGTCCAATCCAATGATTTTTTTTAAAATCAGTGATGCAAAAATAATCACTGATCTGATCCTTTGACGGTTGTCCTTCCAACCATTATAGAATATTAAAAAAATGCATAAAAGAAAATAAATGTGTACTTTGAATTGCTGCACTGCGTAATGACACGGTGAGTTGGAGCGACAGGGTTTCAGCACCACGGACAGCGACACAACCTGTTCAATCTGTGCTGATTCTGTATGAAATCTGTGCTAAATCTGTGTTTTGTTGGCAGGTTGGGCCTGTTTCCTTTAATTTAATTTAAAATAAAAAGAAATCGTCACTCTATCCCTCATAAAACTCATAAGAATAAATGTGATAAGCCTATACAATACAATATATTTTATTAAGCGGGACATAGAGGGGTTCTTCTATTATTTCCACAATGTACATTTAGTGAGCAACGTCATAGAACACACAATAATCTGAATATGTACTTTATAAATGATATATCATTTAATAAAAGGGCTCTAAATCATCTCCATTGGCTGAAATATGTCGCCTTTTTTTCCTCTTTTCATAAACTCTGGATAGTTAGGCGGCCTACAGTACATTTTGGCTTCAATATGTTCAGCATCCAAACGCAACACCATGGGACGGACATCACAGAACATAAAAAGAAAAAAAGAAAACCTTTCCATTCGTGCAAAAAAATTAAATGCTTTTTGGCGTAAAAGCACTTTCCCCCATGATGTCCATAGCTCCATACACCTCACTTGGACTGGAAACCATAAACTGTTTAAGGCTATACAAACATGAAAACAGAGCATTAACACACTCAGCCTGTCCAGGACACAAGTAGTTTCTCTCAACATCTCTTCCCCTTGTCCATCCATCATCCATCACTCCTTCCACGTTGGCAAAGTTTGTTCTCCCAGGCGATAAAAATCCCAAATATTCAATACATCTCAACCATCCGGTTCGGGGTTCAAGTTGATTGATTAATGAATCGATGTATAGATGAAACTCCCAAGGAGAAACGTTTATATTGGACTAGATAGTGTGTGCGGATACAGATATTCGTCGGCTTCCTTGGCAGACCAGTTTTTTTCTCCTCAGTTCAAAATAAAATGGCAATGGTCCCGTGCGTCTTTGCCCCGATTTCCTCGACCTGTGATTATACAGGGAAGACCAAAAAGCCCGAGAAAGTGGAGTATTTCCATCCTCCCATGAGGGTGCCCCGCTCCAGCTTCAGGTACACACGGTCCTCCCTCTCCACCATCAGCAGCACTCCGTTGCTGGCCGCCTCCCGCGTCACGTCCTGGTCCCCGGCGAACGCCGAAATAACGGGGTAGTCGTTCTGCATCAGGTTCACCTAAAGGAGGGAGCCACAGGTCTCTCTGAGTGCCACGTTGGATTCCACAGGTAAGGGAATTCATGCACGCATGGAGACCGAAGTGGCCGTGGAGACGGAAGCGGCCATTACGCACCTGTATGGTCTGTCTGTTGTAGACCTTCACCACGTGGAAGCTGAAGCTGTAGATCCCCCTCCTCGGTGCCTGGAAAACACTTGCTTTCAGGTCGAAATGGTTGCCGATGTTCACTAAAACCTACCACCGAAAATAAAGACGCGGTGTTAAGAAAACAGCCCTCCACACGCACTTGTTTTTGATGGTACTGTCAATGCGCCTGCACTGTCAAATTGTTTAAAATGCTCTAAAGCAGCGTACCAAAGCGGGAATACCACATTTTTTTATCACATTTATCCCGTCCCCGTGGCGATTAATTAAGTACTATTTTATGTTGTCTCATCTCATCTCTTCTTATATATATCTTTCCTTGTGTCGCTGATGGAAACGGCTCGTACTTTGCGCGTAATAATGCGAAATTGGCACATCCATGTGTAAACTTGTCATCAAATCAAACCAAACCGTCCTAAAGCATATGCAAGGAAAACTATTCCAAGTTTAAGATCGTCGACGCTTAGATGCAAAACCAAATGTCATTTCATTCGGCGACACGTTTCCAAAATGCGCCAATTACGCACAGAACACGCATTATATGTTAAAAGCAACCAAACAATACTGTTAATTTGAAACACCTAATCCTTAACATTCACCAGGATCGCGCACTCAGTGAATATCGACGCAACATTTTTTTTTCCAAAGTTATTGGATGGATATGATTGCGGTGTGAGCGCAATAAAAGACCAACGCAGCGCACAGAGCTGCAACGCACTACGTAACTGTGGGAGCGATGAAATAACAGATTCAAGTTCAATGTGGCTCCTGTCGTGAATGGATAATACCTGACCTGGTCAAAATAGATGGTCATGGACGTGTTGCTCATCTCGGAGGGCTCGTGGTTGGTGCCGCGCACCGCGGAGAACGCTACCTTGGCGCCGGCGGAGCGCACGGAGATACCGAGCGAGGAGGTGACGGCTCCGTCCGAGGAAGGGTTCGAGTCGCACACCACCAGACACTTGCCCTCCAGCACGATGGGCTCCGTGTCGTTCTGGCCCAGGCACAGGGCCACGCCGCACCCGAGGAGGAAGAGGAGGCTCAGCGCCGGCATGGCGCACAGTCCCGGGCAGCGCGCTGGCACCATGGTCCAAACCGCACCGAACACTGATGCAGCCCAGCAGCCCCCTTGGAGGTTTGGTTGGTGCTGGATCACCTGGTCCAGGCTCGGTCCTCTATCCCCCTCTCTCTCCTTCTCTCACTCTCTCTCTCTCTCTCTCCCTCTCCCTCCCCCCTTTCTCGCTCTCCCTCTCTCTGTGGTGGTCTCTCTCTCGCTCGCTCTCTCCCCAACAAGCTCTGACGGGACTTAATGAAACTCTCCTCCCCGCTGCACGGTGTTCTTGGTTTTAGGAGGGTCTTCACACATCCGGGCTTGCGATTCCTGGTGGTTTAGAAAGGAAATAAAGAGTGCTTCCTTAGGAGAGAGGGCTATTTGAGTAGGAATATAAGCCCCTTTAACTTATTTTCATCCTTAAAATCCAAAGGCAGCGCATGTATAAATGGTGGCAATGTTACTCATCATCAGTCATTTATGGTTGAAATCTCTAAAACTTAGTGTGTTGTATGACACATTTTGCAGCAGTGTCGCTCAAGTTTTTGAAAAAGCAATTTAAATGCGGACTGAAATAATATTGCGTTGATTGCATGATTTGTTCAATGTGCTTTTCTTTCATTAAAACACTTAGTAGCTTAAAGAAAAACCCCAAAAAACAAACCCAAAACAAAAAGTCCATCCGGACCTTACCTGCGTGATCCATCCCGCTGCTGCTGCTCGGTCCTCAGCTTCCACACTGAACTGAGCGCAGAGAGGAAACCTCCTCTTGGCTCCTTTTGGAAGGACTGTTATTCACGCCCATGGTGCAGGGGGGTGACCACGGCGACGAGACTCCACGCAGGTAGCCCACAGCTCAGAGCACGAGCGTGGGTTCACGAGTTCGTTTACCGCAGCAATTAACAAGCGCAATAGTTGGGTCTCCCCGTGCCACGCCATTGATATTCCATGGGTTTCGTGTGCGGTGTTAATCGTGTCTGATTAATCCGACGCGGGAAGGGTGGGACGGCCAGGTAGGCCTGACCTCGCTTTCCATTCATATTCGAATTCCAATTCACAGGAATCGGAGGAGTTCGGAGAGGAGCAAAGAAGGGTTTCGTTCGAGTTGAAGATAGATGTTTGTGCGCCATCTACTGGTGGATTTTGATATCGATGCACACGACGCATGACTTGGGGCGGGGGGGGGGTGCACAGCTCCTCTGATTGCGCCTTTCTTGGGATCAGCGCATTATTTTAACAAACACATCGAGCCCATCCAAAGTGCCTGGGTAAACCCACGGAAGGAACTGCCACTCAACCGTTGTTAACAAATAATCGATTTCTGTCAGAGATATGAGCCTTTAAAGATCCACGTTGAGCAGTCTTGGTCTCACACGTCTGAGGGTCTGAGAATGGGCTGTCACTCCCCTTAAAGAAATGCTAATAGGCTTGATGTGCAATATGAAATAATTTGCTGTGTGTCTTGTCGTTTCACATAATTGTAGTAATGTAATGAGCTCGCTCTCCTTAAAGCAACGCCAATTAGCTGAATTCTAACAGCTTAACCTTATAATATAATATTCAGGAGAATATTCTGACAGAGCAACCCACCCAGGGGAAGATGTGAGACATGTATGACATATATCTAACCTTCGTGCATCAAAACACACTGGTTTTCAGATTCAGAGCTAGTACCAGGATGGTGAATACATTAATATTAATGAATTATGCACCGACAGGATGCTGTGCCTACTATCCATCTGAACAAGTGAGCGATGAAAGCTATAAGACAAACATGAGAATCACCAACATGGACTTTTCCCCCAACCCGCAGTACTGAAATAGGTCATCATTTTTGGACTGAACAATGGTCGACACGTCCGCCCGCGCCCTCACCCTTTCTCAACCCCGTTTGACAAAAATCACACTGTCAGTGCTGACTGACGAGCCATGCAGAAGAGTGACATCAGGTATCCAAGAGCCACAGCTCACCTCGGGCTTGCAGAAGGACGCGCGGCTGTAGAAATCATCAAATGTCAAGTACAGAGGGCATGCAAGGGAAAGGCATGACATTGCTAGACTACAGGCTGACGTCGCCCCGAGACAGTCTTCATATCCATCCGGCAAGTTGATCGGCCAGACTGACAACATTACGGTTATTTAGCCTGACAGCAAACAGAGCCTACTGGCTCCCAGGAACAGGGAGGTGGGTGATGGGTCTCAAAGCGAGCCATCTGCCGGAACGATGAAGGAAGACTTCCCCTCGCTGCCGTAGCATGCGCAAGCAAATCTTTCATTAACCCACACACCGTACTAACTAACTACTCTGATTGAGTACTATCATTTGGAGGAGAAGGGCTCCAAGATCAAGGTGGAGTTGCTTTAGCTCACTGTCTTAAGTTGACGTCACGTCTATGGCCGACCACTACACACTTCTGCTAATTACAGTATTCTTCTGTACATTTTCTCTTCTTCTATGTAAAGCTTTATACCCTAAATATGCATTCGGATATCTCAAATGAGGTCAGTCTCAGACGAAATCGGGATATCCCTCATATCAGACGTGACAGACATCTTGAAGAGAGGGAGGCTGCATTTATTTATTTTTTTCGTGGTGCATCGTGCCTCCCACGCTGTGCAGCAGCAACACACTGACCTCTAGCTTGCGCAGTGAAATATCAGTTTTTGAGGTTGCAGCCCTATTAGTATGAAACTGAGACCCTACTCCCTGATATGCAATACATTTTCAAACTGATAAATAATTTACAGCAGACAGCACCACACCTGGGTTCTTACATGTTAGACTAAGCTTTAATGACTTTACTAGACGCTATAAACTGGGCGTGTCTGTGTGTATGTGTGTGTGTGTGCGCGTGTGTGTGTGTGTGCGTGCGCACCGCTGCGTATACGCCCGTGAGTTGTCGCTTTGTAAGCCTTAAAGCTACACTACGGAACGGTTTCACAGAGATCAAAGTGCTCCTGCCCATGCGTTCAAATTCTAAATAAAATGTGAATGTAGGAAAAAAAAAAAACAGGGAAACCCATCCATCAGCCATTCCCGTGACTCTGGGATATTACTCTGGAAACTCATTTGCTCGGGTTCAACCGGTGGCAGCCGCCCCGCCGGTAGCCATTTTGCCGCACGACTCGAGACACAATTTCGCCGCTCCGTCGAATGTTCCCTCCCCTGTACATTTCGTAGCGCCCGCACGTGCACCTTCGCTGCGGTCTGGTGTCACAGTGCATAGGCACATACAAACCTCAAACCTTGTTTTGCCGAAACGTTTCACCTCCCAACCACGTTTTTCTATGAGGCCGTAGCAACTAAAATATCAATTTGCGGAGAGACAAAGTGTGATTTGTTAGAGCGCGCCCGGGCGCCGCTTCGCGTGTCGACTACCTCCGTTAATGCACCCTCACAATAAAGCCATCTGTCTTTAAACGATGATCAACAACCTGGAAGAACGCGCCTCATCAAAGCTCACCGCGCGTCAACCTCGGAGATGTTTGCAAAACATGGTTTGAAGCGGAACAGCGAGCGCACTGAGGCGCCGTGCCTTATTAACGCCAATAAAACCCTTGTGATGTGAAACACTTCAACTGCGCAAGCCGAATGTTTATATTATTACCATTCCACAGCACACAGCTGATTCTGCTTATGTCACACATATCGTTTTTTTTACATTCTCGTATTCATGTTTCTGTAACCCGTATTATTGTTTGCGTATCCAAATATTTGATTCCACGTCTTTGAACATCTTTATTCTTGTTTATTTGTATTTATTTATTTATTTTTGGGCGATGTTGACATCTGCTCCTGGAGAACAGCGACTCCCATTCTGAGTCAGCAACTCTGAATCGTAACGCGGGACGGATGTGACGGATGTGGAGTCGCAGATTCACTGAAACGTTGCAGCCGGCGGCGGAGAAAAGGTACACCGGCGCGTCGAACTGACCGCTCTGCGATTTTCCTTCAAAATAAAAAAAATTGGTCGCCAATTTGTCCGCCCGATCAACCAAAGATACCGCGCGCCCGTCTTCCGTCGTCAATCTCCTTCCTTTTGCCTCGCGCGGAAAAAAGGGGGGCTTCCAGAAAGAGCGCACCCACCTATCGGAGTTTGACTCACCTGGCCTCCGGCAGCGTTCCTCGCCGCATCGTTTCGGATGTTGCCTTGAGCCGACGCAGGTGAAGTAGGAATAACGGCAGGTCCATTCCCACCCGCCCTGCGTGGCCACGGCATCTCCTCGCTCCGACAGACCTCGTATTCCTGCCTTCGCCAACGCCGCCGGGTCACTCGGCCGTTTTTTGTCCTGCCTACGTCTGTGTCCGTGTGTCTGTGAAGCACTCGCCTAAATCCCAAATGTTGGTGAGAACATAGAACAGTGAATCAGCAAGACTGTCGAGAGGAAGCAGAGGAAATCTGTAGAGGCAGTAGACTTTGCCATCACCCTGGTAGTGTCGCTGGAGGCTGCGGGTTCATTCCTGTACATGGTATTGAGTTGCAGAATTCTTGCACGTTCTTCTTGAATATAGACCTGACTCATAAACTCAAGTTCACTGTGCATTTCAGATGTTGTTGCTGTTTATTTTTCCACTCCCTGCTGGTGACATCCATATGTCTCATAAAGTTGGTTGAAATCAATGATGCACACTTGGCGGGACCGACAACTACGACATTACTCCAAAGACCGATTAAAAATAAGCTTTCAGTGAGCAGTTTCGAGCAGCTTCACTTTAAAATGCCATCAGAAAGGGGGATCCTAAACCCTGCAGTTCCGTCATTTGTGTGCGATCACTGTGCAGTATAGGGGCTACAGCACTTCATACACACACTACATGTGCTTCACCGTAGAAACGCCTCGCGCCATGATTACCAGCAGCTTACCTCGCTGTGCGCAGAGATGCGGCAGCAGCGCGCGGAATCTACGTGTTCCAGCCATGCACTTGATTACGCCCGACCTCCCCGTGAGAGAATGGGAAAGGGCTTTGATTTATATCTTTTCTGAATGCTCTCGCCCAGCAGTGGCTTCCCCCGGAAATACTCCTCGATGTGTTCTCCACACGGGGCGGTCACCTCCGCCCCGATGAGACACTCGGTTACTGAGGCCCAGATCAACAGGTCCGGCGGTGTCCGTCGGGAGTGTGAGTGGTGGCCCCGACATCTGCCCTCACGTCCCGGCCTTGGGCAATGTCTAGTCGCGAGTCACTTTTATTGGTTGTTATGGGGGGACTCTCCGCTCCTGAAACATTCGATGTGTCTTCTTCCGCCCGGGATTTTCCTGCTTTTCTATTCAGTTTCCTCCGGTCTCAGTGACGCCTCGTCGGTGAGATTTGTCCTCCGTCGGCGCTGTCCTGCTGGAAGGACAGAATGCGTTCCGGGGTTTGCCGGACTCGCATAATCCACGCAGCTCGGCTTTTGAGGGGCTGTGGAGAAAGGACGTCGTGGATGCTTCGGAGGAGGAGCCTCGTCAACCGACCGAATGTCCGCCTCACGAGGTTCCCCCCTCTCTTTGGCTCCATTCCACCGTGTCCGCTTCCCGTGCCGCATTCAAAACGCTTTCGCCTGTTTTGCGCGCTCCGCCGTATGCCAGGTTTCGGACGGCAGCCCCCGTCTCCGTTCTGCCTCGGCTTGAACTTGATCTCGTTTGGTTGTGGGATGCGGCCATTCCCGTTGCTAGGTTTCCTTGCAAAAAAAAAAAACCTGGACCTCATGCTTGTCTGCCTTGCAGTTTCGCAGGAGAAGCGACTTGCTCTGCCTCGGCCGCCTGTAGCCCTTCAGCCGAATGGGAGCTGCGACTTGGTACCTCGGCTGTAGAGGATTCTACCAAAGTGCTTTTCAAGTGCCCGCCGATGTTCCTTTCCGTGGCATCCATGGATGCCATGGCCGTTTCATGTAAAAGTAGGGGAAGTCTGGCGAGGACATTGTGTTGGTAAAACCAGGCTTAATGCTACGGTCATGTCGTCCATAATTGTTATGTAGGCGGATGTCTTGACTAACTCTGAAGATGGCTAAACAGAGAGTTGCCCCGTTCAATATATCATTGTAAACACAACTCCATCGTTTGAAATAACTGCGACTCCGCGCCCAGATCGCTCCCTCTCTGACGGTACCGGCTGTGCCCACGGCGTGCCAGTGATGGGGGCCCCCTGTGATCAGTGAGCCACAACTGTATGTTTTTATTTTTTCAAAGTGGATTATTTTATTTTACTCCGATTCCTTACGCGACGAAACAAGCACCGCGGGTGATGGGGACACGTCCGAAAACGTTCCCAAAGCTATTATTATTATTATTATTTTTTTTTTTTAAGGGAAAGGGTACGGGACATTTCCAAAACACTGACACCGCTCTACACACCAGCCTAGACAGTGTGGGATTATAAGAAATGTAAATGAATACATAAATAAAATAACCGTCACAAATAAAAACCAACACTTTTCTTCTTAAAAAATCCTGCCGCCAGTATTGTCTCTCTCTATCGAAATTAGATGGAAACTGTTTTGAATGACAATTAGCTCAGAATATTGCTCATTGGAACCATTGGTTAGGGCACAGAGAAATGCTTTCCCTTAACGCCTTCATTCACTTTGATTTATTTTCATTGAAGTCATCGGGGCACATTTTTCGGTGCCCGGAGGTAACGACGATCGGTTCAGCAAAATACTTGGTAGTTTAAATCCTTTTTCATTGTCTTTGATATTAGAGCTACGTTCAATAAATAACTTAGCACCGTTTTCCAAGCTGAAATGTTGTAAATAGTTGTTTGATTCCTCCTTAAAAAGCAATAATTTAAAATATTTTTAGAATCAAATCGGCTCTTTTTCCTGAGTCACTTGTCGGGAACCGGATGCAAACAAATAATCGAACCTTTCATTTCTAGGCCCCGTCACTCGCGGCGGTTCCCCGCTCATTCCGGCTCAATGTCCTCTTTTGCCGAAACCTTCTTGTGTGCGCGTTTCCTCAAGACATTTTTCGCTTCACGCTTAACTGCCAGGTGTGGTTTGGGAGTTAGCTGAGGCAGGCTGTTAGCCACGCGGTACATCTGTGATTTAAAGCGTAAAAAATCCGCTGCGTAGCGAAAATCCACTTCAGGCCGCTAACTTTAGCCAAATCAAGTTCAAGTTGAAGTTCAAGAGATTATTTGTCACATACACACACATACGGTCGTACATATATGCAGTGAAATGTCATGACACCCGGTGATTACGCACAATAAGCTCTATAAGCTCGAAAAATACGAAAAATTCTCAAATGTGCGTAGTCGACACGCGGTGCTTGCGCAGGCGGCCGCAAGGGGCGGCGCCACAATCGCGATCCTGGGTTCTATAATTATGTAATATAATTCATTGTCTGTGTTGTATTAAATATAAATCTGAATCCTCTTAAATCCTTCAGATACCTGGCATCCTGGTGAAAGAAAGGAACCAGCAGAGGACAATTTTGTCTCGTGAACGCAATCAACTGCTCCAGAAATGTTTTTTAATATGTAAATTGACAAACGTGGGAGCTTCATGTGATACCAGCATTGGGTTGTGACGGAGCTCGTCGGGCCCACGCCTCCGCTGGTCGACGGGAGGAGGCAGCGGAGGAGGCGATGCTGTGGTGTCGTACATTTCCTGTTGAACCACCGTCAGGCAGAAAATGACACGTTTGTGAATGTGAACGTGGAAGGGCCTTCCATCATTCCGTGGAGTCAATTCTTCATCAAATCTCATGGATTTGATATAATTGTTTTGTTTTCAAAAAACGTTTTATCCAAAATAAAATCATCTATAGGACTTCGACTCAGGAAACTACCAATTTTGCAAATTTGAGACGTGAAAGACGCGTACAATTTACGTCCTTGGCCCAAAAAAAAAAAAGAAAAAGGTTAATAAAAAAATAAAAAAATAAAAAAACATTTTATAAAAATCGTTATTTTGTGAAGAAATGTGTAAAATATACGTATTTGGGTCCTTTTCTTTTCTTTTATTTTTATTTTTATTTTCGATTTATTTGATCTTAAACGAGGTGTTGAAGCGGATATCCGGTACGTTCCGGAGGCGTGAGCCGCCCCTCACCATGGCAACAGGGCACGGACAGCTCTTCTGAAGCCCCCCCCCCCCCCAACAGCTCCGGTCCCGAGGCACCAAGCCGCGCCCTGTAGACACAACTATTCACAGGTGAACAAACAAACACAAACAAACAAACACACAAACAAACAAGCAGCTTTACCTTCCCCCGTTTTTTCCCCCCCTTCGTAGTCGACGTCGCAGCGAACCTCACCCGAGGGTGGCCCCGCAAACCCCGCCGAACCGACTCACATGGCGGCAGCGAGGGGGTCGAATAGCAAGAGCAGCTTTTCCCGACCGTCTGCACCCCAGCGTCCAGACTGTACCGAGAGGTAGGGGCGCGGGTGATTCTTTTTTTTTGTGCCGTTTGCGTGCCGGGTCGGTGACTTTTATTTTATTATTATTATTATTATTATTATTATTATTTTTTTAACTTTTCCACATTTTGTTGCGTGAGTAGAACGGTGCAACTCAGCAGGTAGGGAATACAGAATGGTGTGTTGTATAATGCTCAGGGGCTGTGTTGAACATGCTGTGTTTCTTTCCGGGCCTGGCTCCCTGATTGCTATGAGATTAAAAAACAGCAAACAAAACAGCTCCCATAGACCCGCTCCACCCACTATTTGCTGCAGTATTTTCCAGACCTGGCGGGCTGCAGAGCTGCTGTGTGGAGGGGTGGGTTGATAAACTTTGAACTTGAAGGACATGATTGAATACTAAGCTGCTGGTAGAGAGTGGATTTCACACAGTGCAGATCTAACGACTCACTTTCCTAAACCGATTGTTTTGGGTTTTTTTTTTAACAGAACTGAGACAACATTTTTTTTTTGCATTTAGTTTTTTTTGTTGATTTGTTGCTTCGTCATAATCGCCGTTTTCTCCCTTAGGTTGCCATCCGAGATCCTTTTGAAAGTTCTGTCGTACCTGGACGCCGCTTCTCTGTTCTGCATCGGCCATGTCAACAAGCGCTTCCATCAGCTGGCCAACGACCAGTAAGTCTGTAAACGCAGGTCTCCTCGGTGCGATAATTAGATGATATCTTGTTGTATGCTGCAGATTTAGGGAAATCGCTTCACGTGCCATATCATTAAGGAATATGTTGTAATGCGGATTGTTGTTTCACAGGTGGGGATAGCCGATGAATTGTCACGAAATACTGTATCAAGGGATTGCAAACTTGACTCCGTTTACACCTGTAAACCTTTGTGATGGTGTATATTGACAACTCTTTACCTGTTGTTATTATAACCCACTTTAAACACTTGTTGGTGACGCTCTCCTCTAGTCACATTCATCTTCAGCTTAGGATATTACACAAGAGACTTGGACCCATGTTAAGAATAAGCTTAAAGGCACAACGTTTTTTTTTTTTTATGTCATTGCATAATGTTTGTTTCTTTGTTTCTTCCATTTCCCCCCCGCCCCCGCAGATCAATTTGGCAAAAAATGTACTTCTCAGAAATTGGAAAGAGAAAAGGATGGAAGCCTAAGGGCGTGGCGGGCGTGGCGGGCGTGGCGGGCGTGCCAGCCAAGCCGCAAGATCGGAGTGCCCGCTACTGGAAGAGGCTGTACTTCAAGATGAGAGTCGGCTACGACGTGGACAAATGGAAAAAAGAGCTCCAAGCCATCAACCCTTACACCGGGCTGCCCATCCAAACCGAATGTGTCCTCCGGTAAGAAGCGCGGCTACGCCCAAAAGCGTCATTTGAGGTCCCCGACCACGACTGAAACGATCAGATGCTGAAGTTGTTGGGCGTACGCAGTAGCCGGTCGTATTTCACATGCCGGATGGTCTGGAATTGGAATATGCCTGATGTATGAATTGAACTATGTGAACTCTTCATTTGAAGGAAGGTACAATCCCTTCCAGATCATACGTCCGTTACAGCTGCGGAGTAGAATTTTTTCGCTCTGGTTATTTGGCTTTTTTTTTTTTCAATGGACAGGTGTTAATGTCGGCGAAACAGCCAAACAACGCTTTAGGTTTATATCCCACATGTCCACCATTCCCCTTTCGTGATAACCAGTTTTTTCACCTCGCACTCTTATCACTGGGGATTTCTTTTTTTTTTTTGTTTCTGGAATTCAGCGGCGAGTAACTTGCAGGTATTTGACCTGAGCGCTATCGCTGTTTAAGCGCTCGAGCCGGGAGGTAATCCGCCAGCCGCCCGGCGATCATTAACAGAGCGAGCTTTGTTTTTCACCCTCTCCCACTTAATGACACTTTCTTATTAAAGGTGAGCGAGGAGGTCCGTGTTTCAGCGCGATGCGCGCTCTGTGGTGGGGGCTGGGGGCGGGGGGGTGCCGGCGCCGGCAGACAGCAGAAAGCTCCCGCGCCATCTCTGCCGTGTTTATCTAACCCCTGATTAGAGGTTTCGTGGCACTCAATTTTGAGTTCTGCGGCAGTCGCCGTGGTGCCGGGGAGAAAGTGGAAATAATCGTGTTCCTCGCTGAGGCTGTGGAACACAACGAGCGAACCAGACATGTCCCCGCGGGGGTTTGTCTGTTAGAGAGACACGGGAGGATGCGTTTTACCCCCCCCCCCCCGTAATAATCATTTCACGAGGCATCAGACGTACAGAATATCGGGGAGTGAATTCCCACGGGTCACCTGGGGCCTCCCGGTCTGCTTCATTTTATTTTCTTTTTTGTTTGATTTCAGCTGCTTAATTGATTTCTGCAGCGAAACTAGGGGCGCACAGTAGGGACCCCCCCCCAACAAATCACATATTGGACACAAATAGATCAAGAGATTCATCACAACCAGTGCAGTCTTACTTTAGCTGCTGCATATCGGCTCATTGTAAATTAAAAGTTATGCCCCACCACACGCACAATAGGAAAACAACTGGAAGTAAAGGATACTGAACTCCATGTTATTTTATTAAGACAGAGGTTGGGCCATATTCAGTAATTGACTATGTCAAGTAAAAACAAATATAGGCATTGCCGAAGTCGTTTCTTTCAAGACACGTGCAGGTTTCGTGGGAGCTGACCATATCCGAGCAGCTCGGGCGAGAGAGGACGTTCGACGGGCCCCGGCTCCGCTTCTTCGACTCGTCCGTCGTCGCGTGCTGGAGCCGCGGCTCCTGGCCCGACTACTACGCGATCTCCACCATTCAGCTGCACAGCGTCAAGAAGGTGGCGCTGCACTGCCCCAGCCTCCAGAGGTCCGAGCGCCGGCTTCAAAATATGTTACTACTAATAACTCTTTTGTATATGGAATTGAATATACATACAGATTCTGGATCCCAGGCCCACGTTTATTCCAGTGACAAGAGCAGTCGTTCCATTTCTCTGTCCTCCTTTCTCTCTTCCTTTCTCCGTCCTTCACTCTCTCTCGTCTCAGTCGTATAAAGTTGTTGTCTGTTTTCCCTTCCTCAGACCTGGCTGGCGATCCCTCATGAGGAATTTTGACATGGAGACCCTCGTTGAAGGCGCACAAATCATCGGCAAAGACAGACTGGTCAAACTGGTGCTTCTGCAGCCTGGCTTCATTATTGGCATCTGGAGGGTGAGTCATTAGTCACGTTAAA
Organism: Zeus faber; assembly: GCF_960531495.2. Taxonomy (NCBI): domain Eukaryota; kingdom Metazoa; phylum Chordata; class Actinopteri; order Zeiformes; family Zeidae; genus Zeus; species Zeus faber. The sequence goes on along the minus strand of NC_137206.1, from coordinate 16,166,424 downwards.
TATTATACGGTACATTGTGTTTTAGAAGTTGATTGAACATGTTTCTTTCCACTTTGCAAGAAGCTGAACTGCTCCTTGGTTCATTCCACAGGGTCAGCACTCGGTCGCCTTTGTCACGGCCTGTTTCCACTTCCACAAGCTGGTGGAAAAGAGTCTCCTTGGATCCTCCATTTCGTAGGAAGCCCTGTCTATTTCCCTCCCTTAAATTGGAACACCCTGATTTAATAACTGGCAGAAATACGATAAATTAAATACAATACAACTGTATGTTTGGGATGCAGAATACCGTTGTCCCTGGGTACTTGCAAATACCGAGTACGATACTAATACAGAAATCTTCGGTCCCTGCAAATAAGATAATTCATTTATTAATCCCCAGAGGGAAATTCAGGGTAATGGTAGAATCACTGATTTTGAAGACCTTATGTGATTATTATTTGTCATAATCAAAGAAAATATATACGTGTCGTTTTTTTTATTTGCTGCTTCATTTAAACAGAATCACATTTAACCAAGAAGGACCGGTATCCGGTTTGGGTATAAGTACAAGTACATGAGCACTGTACCAGACCCAGTAGCGGTACCTCCTCTCTGAGCGTCCCTGCTCTATCTCACTGGATGTGTTTGTGAAGCTGCAGGAGTGGGTTTCAAAGTGCTCGGTGCACTGCTTGTTGGATGCGGAGGTTTCCTGGTCGACCGCATTGACCCTCCGGCGTTGGCTGCTTAACTGAGATGTTATCGACTGCCAGCTACATTCCCATTCCTTTTCCACTGCCGTGCAATGCTTTTATCTCCATCACGGTTTAAAGAGCTCACACGCTGCAGAAACTACAGTAGATAACCCCTCACAATATTAATGGGTTTTAGAACCGCAAAGTTGAGGAAAAAACCTGCCGTGTGCCACTTGCATCTACAGCAGTGTTGTTTCTGATGAAGCTAAAAACACGTTTCCGATATGAATTTCCTACATACAGAAGTTGCCCTACTGTAGAGAATAGCAATTATTTTCGTTGTTTTTCATTCATTGTTTTTATGTTGCCATTTTTTTTATATACAAGAAAATACAATCAGTAATGCTTCTGTTTCCCATACATACAAGTCGAATCATCTTTTCTACCTTTCCTTTTTTCTAACTCTCTGGTGGAGAAGCAGTCTGCTGCTGCTGTTTGAGTAGTGAGGTGGAGAAACCTCTTATGTGGCGCTTAGGTCAACACAGTGGGGACACAGCGCCCTCTACTGGTGACTGGTCAGAGTACATCGTCACAGATTAAATTCCCACAGAAAATCATAGTGCCTCTTTAAGTGCTTGGATAATGCCATAATATCGATGAAATTTTGCTGAATTTTTCTCCTTTTCTCTAGTAGCTACTCTGAGCCGGTGCACCGCGCTCCTTTCGATGATGTAGACCCCGAGTACGGCCTCCACGGATACACGCTACACATTATGCTCCACGACACGTTGAACGAGATCATGTCCGGACATTTTCCTCAGCTCTTCTGCCGAAGAGGTAAATGTTGTTTTTTGTGACTGTTCTCAACAGGAGTCAAAGTTCTGTTGGTGTCTTGTGTGTGTGTGTGTGTGTGTGTGTGTGTGTGTGTGTGTGTGTGTGTGTGTGTGTGTGCGTGTTTTATCTTGTCTGACGAGTTTCAGCCTTAACTAATTCAAGCAACTGAATCATAGTTACGTACGGTGACCATGATCATGTTTCATCGTCTGCCTGGTGCTCTCTCGTGGCCGTACATACAGTAGACTTTATGCCCTGAATGAAGTGATCCAGCTGACACACTTGTGAGATCTCGAGGATCCCCCTTTCCGTTGGAGAGACGTTATTCGGTCTGGTCGGACGGTCTGGTCTCCGCTCGGTGGAAACTAAAGTACATCACGTCAATCATATCATATCATCCACCACTGCTGACATAGAGCGCGCTTGATTAACTCCGGCGAGTTTCCCCCCCATCTTTCCGACCCACGCGCGGCGTTAACTCCCAATTTATGAAACGCTCAACATTTTCCGCCGATAATCCGTTTTCAGCCCGAAATCCAGAGCTTTTTCTTCACCCCGTCAGTGATGTCGTTGACAGATCAGATTCGCGACGGGCTCGTCAAACTGGTCGCCATCAGCAGGACCAACTCTTCCCAGCACATGCCCCTGTCGGGCGACATCTCCCTGCCTTGGAAATGTGAGGCGATGGAAGGCGCGGTGGAGGTATAACTCTCACTCATACGATGTTATTAAGAAATGAAATGACATACGGATGTGAGTAAATGTTTGAGCCCCTCCCCTCACGCCTCGACAGGCGTTCTGCATATTGGACAGATAGAGGTACGCAACTGGAATTTCAACCATTGTTAGTGAAGCACCCGCCAGCCTCACAGGGTAAAAAAAGGTGTCTTTTCTGTCGAGCTTTGTTTTCTCAGGTAGTCTCATTGAGGTTAAAGGTCTCTAGATGTGTTAACCAGATGTATAAGAAATTGCGTTCATAAAATCTCAAGAAATTAGATTCGGTCAGAAGTTACAGTCGTTAAAACAATCAATGAGTGTCAGTCCAACAATCCTCATCAAACAATCGCAAAAATTGGGGGGAAAAAGTCGATGACTTAGTGAGTAGCAAGGTGTCTGCGTGGTGTCTTCCATATTCAGTTTTGTGTCTTGACGTCTTCCCCTCGTCTCGGTAGAACTGCTGCCTGCTGAGCGTGACCCTGCTGGATGAGTTCCAGCACCCCTTCTGGTGCGTCAGCTCTCCCGTGACCGTGGTGCACGCCGGGGGCCCCGTCTCCTACGACTACGACGGGGAGCGCTTCAGGATCGGGCACCGGGACTCGGAGGGCCAGGTGAACATGGAGCTGGTGTGGATGAAGGAGCAGAAGCACTTCTTCCTCGTCAAGCTCACCGTCCACGTGGCGGTCGGTAAAGTCAACACGTATTTTCGCACGGATTACTGAGCCGGCACCGTCTCCCCTCTCGCGAGTTATTTTCAGGATGTGTGGTCGGGATTTAGGGATTTATTTATTTATTTATTTCCCCCCCACTGGAACAGGTTTTGAGGGTCCAATATTATACTGTAAATTTGGTATTATTTCAGATCATTTATAGGATGGTGTGTGAGCAGATGGCACGATTTACGTTATGTTTTGAATAAAACAAAGCAATGTATTTTCTTAAGAATGTAGAGTATTGCTCGGCTGATCCTTGGAGTTGAGACTTGGTTCTTATATTTCTCATTTTTCTTTCCCCATTTTGAAACAAGGTATTCAGTATTTCCTTATTTTGTCATTTGTAACTCATTAAAAAATATATTTCTGTTGATGAACTGTTTTAATCGAATTCACACCGCGACGTCCTTTTAAACGTATGGGACCCTTAAACAGAATTGGAAATGTCTTTCTTCTCATGAGCCAAACGGCCAAGACACGAGGGATCAGCTCAGGTTCCAGTGATCGTCTCCAGTGTTATTACAGGTCCGATTATTTGTTACACAAAGAGCGAGCGTGTCATTGGTGACGTTTCAATGGTGTTGAATTGATATTTCCTTGAATTAGTTTCAGATTTTCTTGTGTTTCACAATTACACTCTGATTTGTCTAATTGTGCATGATGCTGAGTGGACCTGGAGAGAGCCGATCGCTCAGGGTGCAGGTGTGTGAGGTGTTTAAGCCTATCCCAGCTTGCAATGGGAGTAAGATGGGTAAACAATTAGGATGGCAGGCAATATTCGGGACACACACACACACACACACTCACTCCCTCACCATTTATAGGCAATTTTTCCAACTAGCATACCCTGCATCTTTGGAGGTGGGAGAAAACTGGAGCACCTGGAGGAAACCCATGCCAACACCGGGAGAGCATGCAATCTCCCAGAGGCGGGTGGAGTGCTTAAACATTACAACCCAGTTAAACCTGCTGGTAGTTTATCACAAATGTATGTCAGAGTTATTCTTCGGGTAACAACTTGACTGAGAGTGCATATCGAGCGCAGTAGTTGCTCAATGACTTTCAGTGAGTTCAGTTTCTACACAGAAGCCCCATCAACACAGTGGGATTAACTTGAGAATAGTTTATTAAAAAAACATTTTTTTTTTTTCAGAGAAATACGTGTATCTGGAAACTACCCACCTCCACACAGACCATAACTGACCGAGATCATTAAGCTGCATTAAGATTTGAATTGCAGTTGCTGCCGTACTTTGGTCTAATGTACCTGTTTTTAAAGCAACTCATTTACGGGTCATTGTCGGCAAAAGGTTTAAGAATGGCCCCTGTGATGCAAGTCAAAGGGATATTTTAGATACAAGTTAAAAAAAAAAAAAAAAAACTGTTACGTGCAACTTTCAATCAGCTCGTCGGGGTTCATTCTCTTCTTTGACCCCCGCGGCAGTTGTTGTTTTTGCATTATCCAGGCTTTTTCTTTCAGTAATTTCCTCTTATGATGACAGTGCCTCCACGGCTATTATCTCAGTGGCGTTGAGATTAAAATTTGAGTTTAATGTCCCCGCACCGCAGTCAGCTCTCACAATAGAAATAGAATTAAGCGAGCGGCAATCATTGGCAGCAGGTGCCATAGTGCTGATGGCAATAAAACAAGTCTGGCCTCAGTCTAATAGGATTTCTGAGGCTTCCCACTTTCTTCCCAGGAAAGGTCGTCATCACCTTGAAAAGATGCTTACTTTTCACCCACATCACCAACTGCCTTGGCACCAAGTGTCCAAATTCATTTTGGGGAAGGAGCCAAGGGAAGGGGGATGCGATGAATGAGCGGTGAATTGTTTTTTTTGTTTTTGTTTTGCTGCTATATCTGCATAATGGAGTTAAGACAAGCCTGAAGAGGAAAAACAAAAAAAAAAGCTTCAGAAGAGGGAACCGAGGGCGGAATTTTAAGAGCTTCGTGTGTTGTTAAATTGTTGTATAGAACCTAAACGTTCCAATCCAATCCAACGAATCCAACGTTGGACTGCACCTCTAGGGCTGCGGATGGGCTGCCCGGCCAAGTTTTCGTCAAAGCCTCATATTCTTAATGTGCTGACAGATTGTATCCGATGGGCCATTTCCTTAAATGGTGCAAGAGGTTTTTCCCCTGTGTGGAGGTTTCTTTATACCGTCTAAAACTGACTGCGGGATTCCATATTGTTCCCCTGTTGATAAATGATGTCAGCAGATTGAAAAAAAACCAAACAAAATACCTCAGTTTTTCAAATCTCACTTCTCTGCAGTGATTTATTTTCCATAAATGAAAGGCAAACGTTGTTCATTCACATTCCATTTGGTTGAGAGTCATTATAGTTGTTACCCAGTAGGTGGCTCTCTAGTAAAGATAACGGAAAACTATAAATGGAGAAAGAAATGCTGCTTTATTTCTCAAATTCCCCAATCACTTGGCACAATTGCGCAACTGTTTGCAGAACCTTGAATAATCAACATTGTGAGCGCAGCTTTTGATATTTTGTAGATCATTCTTACACACAACATTGCATTCCCTAAAAAGTCATGGCTTTTTCCCCCATATCTGGCTATTTTTACTCGAACTTAACTTAACTTACTTGAAATGTAAATAACAATCCCAAGATGACAGAAAAGGGAAAGTGAAACCAAAATTTTTCACGAGGGTACGTTATTAAATGGTCACAGTGAAGCACACTTATAGTTTCAGAACAGGTTCATCTTTGGAAAAAAACGTGTTCTATTTTCAACAAACTGATTCAGCAAGGCATTCAACCTCGTTCGTGAATCAGACTTTATTTGTCTTAATTACTGTAAGCTCTCATTGGCAGAAAGGTGTGTGTGTGTGTGTGTGTGTGTGTGTGTGTGTGTGTGTGTGTGTGTGTGTGTGTGTGTGTGTGTGTGTGTGTGTGTGTGTGTGTGTGTGTGTGTGTGTGTGTGTGTGTGTGTGATAAAAGCATGTAGGGTAACCATAAATCCCTATACATTTTACCACTAGTATTGATCAAAGCAGTGCATACAGCTTGTATTCTGAGAATAAGAGGAATGACTGTGTAGATTTGCAGCATGTATGAAATTGCATAATCGAAAACCTCTACGCTGTGCCCTACAAAGGAAAAAAAGAAAAGGAACTGAGACCATTCATCTTTTTTTGTCGATTTTGGCCAAACCCTGGGACTTACAAATTAAGAAGCCATCCTGTCATCTGCGCCCAGCCCTAATTGGAGCAAAACCTACATCATTTTTTTCCACCGACTCAGGCAGCCGGCTGCCACCCCAACTGCTCTCACAAAAGAGCAGTTCAAGAAGATTAAAAAAAAAAAAAAAAAGTGATCGTGATACAAGTTCAAGGTTCCGACTCCTCAAGACACCGGGAGTCGAGCGGGTCTTCGCGTTCCGTTCGGACATTGCCCCGGCCAACGGGACGCCGTCTTTCTGACGCCACATTACAAAAATGAAAGCGGTTCACGGGCGCAGAAGCGAACCCTGTATCTCCAGACCCGTAATCCTCCGGCCCACCCCTTGACTGCTTTCTCCACCTTCTCCCAGGCTCCCCAAATCCTTCTGATCCCTACAGGCAAGAGGGATTGGATACCGGGGGGAAGGCCTCCGGGGTTGACAGTATTGGAATAGGCTTATTAGGCCCAGCGTGTGCACCTCGGTTCAGCTTTCATTTTAGCCACTGCACCGGGGACGGCGCAAGTGCAGAGATATCTGTTTACATCAGAGCGGCTTCTCATCCGGCGAGCGCCGCCGCTCACTGTGCGGGGTGCCACGGTCGCCTCCCACTCCTAGTTTGGCTTTGCCTTTGGAGATAAATGGCGAGAGAACTGCTCCGACGACCTGGTTTCGCGGTGCTATGCCGCGGACTTTACCGCTGTGGTTGCGGTCAGAATACTATAACTCAGTCAAATTCGTGGAATGTGAAGTGCAAAGGCTCATTCCCTCCATCCTGACTGGACTGTATGTAGTATACTGTAGTAACTGCAAGTTACTGTATCACTGTTCTGGGTTACTGCATACTGAGCTGTATTGCTGTTCTGCTGGGTGTTACTGTATTGCTGTGTCATACTGTTGTATATTGTACTGTATATCTCCATACTCACTTTATTTACATGCACTTTACTGCACATGCTGTATCTATATATACAAACAGCCTAATACATAACTCTATTCCCTTCTGTTTTGTACCCCCACTTTGTATTATCTTTTTGAGTCTTTTTTAAAATTTTATTTATATTATTCTATTCACTAACTGCATTATGTTTTAGGAATCAGTTAGTTTCAGTTAGTTGCTAGGTAGGAATTAGGTAAGCGGTTATGTTCGGTTTAGTAACTTGTGCATAATCTCCGGGTGCGTTGCAAAGTCATTTCACTGCATATATGTATGAACGTATGTATATGTATGTGAGAAAACAACCTCCTGAATCTTGAATCATTCATGAGGGAAATGACAAGTCGAGTTAATTTATATCACCTTTAATCGCAGTGCACCCTCAAATTGCTTCACCAGCTTTTCATATCATGTAGAAATCGACGGCACCCTCAAGTCTTAACCCCCACCCAGGGAAAAATCCCAAAAGATCGATTGGGGAATACATGGAAGAGACCTTGAGAAGGACTTCATACATTTAACAATACTTAAACTGTGCTGGGTCCGCAATGGGACGATTTAATTGAACTGTGTTTTCATTCTAGCTAATCGCCTCTTTACAATTTACATTGACAGTTATATTTCGCTGACTTATTCATAAATTAAATGTTTTATTTTCGAAGGTATGGTTCGGTTCAGCTATAGTTCTCATTGAGCTCAGTTTAGAAAACCCTTAAATCACGGCCGATACACCGGTGAACTACCTGGACCAAAAAGGACCGCACGAAGCCAAATGCTTCATGCACAGGTTGAGATAGCGACGGGTCAAGGATTCATTTTCCGCGAGTCAAGGAGAAAACATTTATAAAGAATAAAACGAGACATGGAGGGAAAACAAACAACAACCCGACTTCAAAGGCTCTACACCATTTTACCATCTAAAAGCATTCCAAGAAAGACTGAGTAGTGTGCTGTTCATTATGCTGCTACCTGGTATTCTTCCCGTGTTAGACACTGCCTGTGCCTCTGTGGAATAAAAAAAAAAAAAGAATAACTCTTTTCACAGCAGGCTCTGCCTAGATTTACAGTAGATACTCAGGAGGCAAATACCGTACACCCCACCCACCGCCCCAAACACCAACCGAATCAACTCCATGCTTTGAATGTTTGTTCCAACCCATGGTGTGGACCGTTCAAGTTAAGCACGTTTTTGAAACGTTTAAATTGGGATTTTCCCGCTTTGATGCAGAGCCTGAAACCTCACTTGATATGATTATAACTGGCGGTGTTCTTTCGGGAAGTGGACCAAGGTCGTGTCCAAAATAAACCCCCCGCTCCATCCACCTCCCTGTGCTCAGGGAAGGATCTTCCTCGTTTGACGTGTCTATTACTCCCCCCCCCCCCCCCCTTTCCACCTGTTCTCATGTGCCTCGTACGGTTACGCCGCAGTTTTTTTTTTTTTTTTTTTCTCGTGCCGCGCGTAATTTGTCACGCCCGCGAGTCCCCGAGGGTTACTGCAAGTAAGCTTTCAAGGATAATGCGTTTCCATGGGAAGCTAGCGTAAGGAGCGGTTGAATAAAGCGTGTTTGTTGCCGCAGCTTCACAGAAAGAGGGGGGGAAAAAAATAAAAAATAAAAGCGGCGTGCGGCTCGTATACAGAGCTCCTGGAACAATTGGTTTTAGTGCAAAGGTCTGGGCCCGAGGCTGCTGGGGGGGGGGGGGGGGAGGGAGAGAGAGAGAGAGAGACGCACAACGACGGTCTCCCTCGTTACATCTGAAGCGGCGTCTCGTGGCTCCACCCGAACGGCTCGTTTTGACCGCGGTGTCAAACCCGCTATTGTTGTGCCGCATCCGGGAAAAGGGAGCATTTTTTGTGGCGAATCGCGGATGTCTATTTGGTCAATTATACCCAAACTGGGCCGCGTTTACCAGACGTACGGTCTCCGTCAACCCCTCTCTCTACACAATGCGATGAATTATTGAAAGGCTGCTGGTTGTTCCAGCCTGTGTGTTGTTTGGGACGTTGATGCCGCGAGTCTCCCAGAAGAGCGTCGCTTGTTTAGTTCCTGAGAATCGCGAGTTGGAGCTCTAAAAGCCCAGCTCACAACAACAGCATGTGGAATATAACAGCTAGGGTAAAGTGTATTATCTCCCCGGTATCCATGTGGGTATCTCTTGAATGTTGGGTATTTTCTCGAAAAAGTCAATACGACAAATGGTGCACTCTATAGAAACATGAACTTACAAACACGCCCATACTGCTGTAACATATGAAGGTCAACGCAAGGCATTTTAATCACGTCGGTGGCAGTTGCGAGGACACCTGCGAGTTGACACCCATTAAAGATGGCAGCGTTCACTGAGGCTGGGACAACATTCTGCATGCCCGCGCCGCGCATATGGCAAATCAAGACCGATAGCTTTGGCATTTGAGAATCTTCCCTGTATCCCGCCCAATCGTGAAGGGTATTTACACCGGTCAGCCACAAAATTAAATCCACTGGCAGGTGAAGTGAACAACATTGCTCATCTCGTTCCAGTGGCACTTGTCAAGGGGTGGGATATACTAGGCAGCAAGTAAAGTTGAAATGTTACAAGCAGGAAAAATGGGCAAGAATGATGGTTGGACAACTGGGTCAGAGCATCTCCGGATTGGCAGGTCTTGTGGGGTGTTCCCGGTATGCAGTGGTTAGTACCTACCGAAACTGGTCCAAGGAAGGACAACCGGTGAACGGGCGACAGGATCATGGGCGCCCATTGAGACGTGTGGGGAGCGAAGTCTAGCCCGTCTGGTCCGATCCCACAGAAGAGCTACTGTAGCTCAAATTGCTGAAAAAGTTAATGCTGCTCTGATAGAAAGGTGTGAGAACACACAGTGCATCACAGCTTGACGCGTATGGGGCTGTGTAGCCACAGACCAGTCAGAGTGTCCATGCTGACCCCTGTCCACCGTCGATAGCACCTACAATGGGCATGTGAGCGTCAGAACTGGACCATGGAGCAATGGAAGAAGGTGCCCTGGTCTGACGAATTCCTTCTCCATGTGGATGGCCGGCGTCGGTGTCCGATCCGATCAAGCATCTGTGGGATGTGCTGGAACAACAAACCCGATCCATGGGGGCCCCACCTCACAACTTCCAGGACTTAAAGGATCTGCTGCTAACGTCTTGGTGCCAGATACAAGAGGACACCTTCAGAGGTCTTGTGGAGTCGAGGGGTCAGAGCTGTTTTGGCGGCACGAGGGAGAGTCACACAATATTAGTGGTTGTTGTTGGTGGTTTTAATGTTTTGGCTGATCGGTGTATAATGCTACGTAAGCGCACAAGCTTGTACCAATGTATTCCATTTCTTTAGAAAAATATACGTCTTCTAGGTTATTTCCAATTGTGAGTCTCTTGACCAAGTAGGCCATCTTTGTAAAAATGTTGTTTTAACTTGCATGATTTGGCTCATTGTGTTTATTCCCTTCTGCTTTCTTGTTTTATATTGTTGTGGTAGTTGGATTTTATATACCGGGTTCCCCTCTTCATAAGCAATTAAGCATGCGCCCACAGCCAGGGGCCAGAAAACACATCTGGACGGTGTCATCATGATCGAAAATTTATAGACGCGTTTAGCAACTTTGCAAACGTGCTGAAAAAGCGATAAAACCGAGTTTCTTTGAACCGAGCCCGTGTGGTCTTTCATCCTGATTCGATTTTACTCGTCTGGTAAGTACCTCGCTTCGACGCCAGCCTCTTTTTTTTTTCCCCCGATATGATGAAACGGACGGATCGCCCGGCGGCACCCGTTGCCTTTGCGATCACAGTAGTTTACCGCGCTGCGACTCCTCGATACCGAGTCCCGCCTTTTTACCCCCCCTTTCTGCAGTTGCGTCTCACGATGGGCACGGCGAGAGAGCCGTCCTTCGAGGAAGGGCCACCTCATGAGGATTTGCCCCTGTAACACAGCCCACTTGCATTTATTCATGAATTCACCACAAACTTGAGTAGCGTGAATGTACGTGAAGGTCAAGTACGGTTTGACTCCACTCGTTACCCACTCCTGTTGATGGGACGCGTTTGTCTCTGCTTCATTGAAATGTAAGTCAGGACCGGGATGGATGAAGGCTGGTTCTCCCAGGCCGCACCAGGCAGGAGGTGTTAAATAATAACCGGCGCCCGTAATTAATGAACCCAATCCGTTCACAACGGTTGGGTTAAGAGCTCTCCCTTGACTCGGTACACACACATTACTTATGCGGATCATGAGAGAACTGCATCTACAGGCGGGATGATGAAGGAGGCTTTCCAACCCCGACGTGGTTTTTTTTAAAGCGGAATCTCTGCATGGTGACGATTACTCACCTCCGGTACCAAGCGCTTTATCTTGGATCATTAATGGATTCTGTTTTTACACCGTTTTCCCCGGAAAATAATTCTCAAATCCTTGGTTTTCCCTCATGCGTTGACCCAGTACAGTATTGAGCAAAGAATGAAGAACATCTTAAATCTGGACTTTGGTGGATCTGCTGTTCAAAGAGATCCTTGGATGGGAAGTATTTATGAAACGACCTCAAATGAGCCTCGATCTGCTTTACAAAAAGCGGAATTGCATCTCTCAGTCAAGCAAATGTTTTGTGATATACAAGTTGAAGTCGTTCTAAAAGGACATTTGATCATTTTGTAATTTTTTGCGACTTTGAATGTCGCGCAATCTTCTAATCTGTCATTTCCACCCGAATCCCATTTTGAGCGACTCAGAGGTATTTTAGTCATTTCAATATTTACCCCATATTTGTGGAGACCGACCTGCATGTTAATTTGGGTTGTTGTCTGACTTATCGCAGAGGTAAAGTCGAGTACATTGCTTTCTATGTTTGCTCGTGTATGCCGGACAACTTTCCAGGTCAAAACAAGAGACTTGAGCAGGGTAACCCAACCCTTTTTTTTAATAGCAAGGCCCCTGGCAGACTAAGCTCTGAAAAGGCTGAGGACGCTGCTCCCCCAAATCCCCCCCAAAAAAAAGTAAAAAAAAAAAAAAAAGGGAATTTTGATTCAAACCCCCTTGCAATCATTTCATGGATTCTGGTTTGGGAACCCGTGCATAGAGGATGTTGAATTTTACTGTTTCGCGTGCTGGCAAATGTTTCTGTAACTGGGGAACGGGATGAGTAGGCATCCGTTGGAGAATAGTGTACTTTTCCATCTCTTGGGAGTAAAACACTTTGAGCTAATTATATGAAAACACTTTTTGTGACACTGAACATGAAGTTGTCAAAATTTCTTGACAGCAACGCGACAGACACAGTGTAAGAAATTAATTAAGAACGCCGGTGCTGTGAGAAGTCATAGGGGAGCTCCGCAAGATCGTACATTTTGCAGGATCTCATATTTCCCTTGGCTGCGTTAGAATACGATCAGAAAGACTATTAGACAAAATACTATTAGGAAAATGACTGAGAAAAAAAATTAATAATAATTGCCAAAATTATGCAAAACCTAGATACAAAGATTCATATCATCAACAGTTAAATAGAAGTAATATTTAATGTAAACTAAATACCCATTATGGTGTTCCGTCGCCCTGAATGAAAACAGAGCAGAAGAATACAAGACAAATGCACGGAATCAAATCACTGCCAATCACGGAGCACTCCATCCTCCACCCGTGGCCTCGCCCCACCCATTCTCTCCCGCCCTCAACACCTTCACGTCATCACTTTTTACCTTACTTACAACCTTGCCGACTGGGGGGCGCGCGCGCAAACACACGCACGCACGCACACACACACACACACACACACACACACACACACACACACCGCATCTCATCAGAGAATATTACCTCACACATCAAGGACAACATTCATCAACGTCAGGGCTCTTTTGCCAGCGGTGCATTTCTCACCGCCGGCGCCGCGGGTCCATTTCAGCTGTCCCGGCGCCGCCGCCAGGTACCCTGGGTGTGACCGACGTCGCTTCCAATTCTGCATGTACTGCTGATATCGAATCCCCGCGGCGACGCATCTCAAGGTTCTTTAATAATACCGCATGTTATCTTTAGTTACAAGTCATAACTCCCTAGCAATTCGATTCCTAGAATTTATTTTTGCCGATTTCTTTATCAGAATCGTTCTCTTAACTGCGCATAAACGTTTTCAAACTTCTCCAGACTTGATTCGACCTGAATTTATGTCACAAATCAAATCGAAATCTCCAAACTCCATCGTCGTTGGTAAATCTTCCCATTAGGGAACAGTCTTGCTGTAGCTCCACAGGATCCAAACTCCTCCTTTCGTGACTCTCCTCGTTCCCGTCGCCGTCAGGGGACCTATCGCTGCCCATTAAAGCCAGGACGGGTTTATGGATTTAAATCTAGCCAGCAGCGCCGCTGGCAGCAGACGTAAGAACACACCTTCACTCGTTAAAAAAAACAAAAAAAACACCCCCGGTTGGAGCGCGACCCGAACGGCGGTCCGTGCTTCCCATAAAACGAGACAAATTAAACCTCCGTGAGCGGTCGGGCCGCGCTGCCGTAAAGCATTTACCACATCAACCGATACGCAATACGGGAACAGTCGAGTGCAGCGGGGAATACAAAAAAAAAAAAAAAGTAACCACATGATTTGCAAATCCTGCATCAGGGCAATCACGGGGTGAGCACTTGGACACGCATGCAGTAAACACTTGTGTAAAGGCACTATGTTATTTATAACCCCCATAAACAACGGCCACCGCATTAACACCCTTGAGGGCCGCGGCCGATTCCGATGTCTCGGAGCCGCATAAGAGCTGAAACTGTCACGAGGAAGCCGGGAGGAATCGCATTAGCCGCCACCTCCGCCACAAAGAAAACCCATTTGATTGCAGGTGCACACACAAGTACAAAACCCCGGCATTTAAATCCACAAATAATGGCGTCTGATTTATTGGACGACTGCTCCTTAGTTTGCGACGCCCTTGGCACTGTGAGTACCGTAGGCGTCGATCTGGAATCCCAGCGTTTTGTTTTTTTTGTTTTTTTTTGTTGTTGTTTCATTTCGACCAAACGAAACGTCCTGGGATTGCGATAAATCTCGGGAACGGAAGTCGAGGATCACCGCGAAGCGTCCGACACGACTGAAACAAACGGGCAGACGATTCATATTTCCCAACCTTTCCCACCGTCATTTTCGTGACATATTGCATGCGGTCCGACGCGGTCGTGAGTTATTGGACAAAAAAAAAAAGAAAAAAATGCCACGAGTGGAAAACACCGTCGTTGCAATCGGAAGAAAACGGTGAAACGGTTCTATTGAGCAAATTATAACTCAGAAGGGGAAGAAAAGCACGGCATTTCAAATGTTGGGTCACAGGGAATGAGATCAGCGTCCGTCACCCCGGACACAGCAGGCAGCGCAGCACGCGGAGTCTCGTCGAATTTTTTTCCTTCCATACTTTCCGTCCGTCCCCCCCCCCCCCGGCTGATGGGTGCAGCGAGAGGCCCGACCCCGGATCCGGGTGCGTGTGCACGCAGGCGCCGCCGAGCCAATTTCAGATGTGTCAGCGAAGCCTCCGCCCGGCGTCACCTCCGCTCACCGGCCTGCAAAGCGCTCTTCAATCCGAACGGGGGGATCAGAATGTGTGTTTGTAACGCGTCGTTGACGACGGTTTGCCTCCGTCGCGCTCCCTTTTCCGAAGGCGAAATCCACTGTGAAACGCCCGGAAGGGCTCGAACCATCACCAAAATCGGACTGACTTTTACAGAAACGGAAAACTCTCCGGGAGGCGTGGTGTCCGGGTTGAATTCCCGCTTGGCATTCGTGTTGGTTTTTGGTCAAGCTATGACAGACGAGTGCCCCCTCCAGTGATCATAACATATATAAAATGATATTTTTTCAGACTATAGAATAACTCCAATTATAACCAAGAACAGTTGTGGACGTGTTTATTGTCGGGTAAGGGGGAGCTTCAAGTTTTTAAATACCTTAATTTGGTAAAGTACACTTATGTACCACAATGTATAAACACATATAAAAACGTTTACACTTCACTATCTGCTCTCTCACGATAAACAGGAACAATTGGGTGTGTCGCCTCACGTATTGAATAAGTTAAGTCGCATTTTCAAATCGGTGTGTGTCATTCTCTCTGTCTTTTTTTCCATAGATGCTTGACAACAGTATTCATTCAGTCCCCGAAGATGGGCCGTGTTTTGCAACCCCGCAGCCTGCCTTATTTGGTTTATCTGTTTGGGAACTGCCGAAATGAAATGTGTCACCGGAACCGGAGCCTGACAGTCGCTCCCTGCCCAAGGCAGAGCCTTGCGCTCTCTACAAGGAGGGAGAGGGAGCGTTTAAAGCTGGCGCATGTTATAATGTATGCTCCAGTCTGTTTTTGTGATGCCGCTCCGCTGCGTTAGATTCCTTATTTCAATGCCCATATTTAATGTGTCGGGTTGGAGCTTTGGGTGGTGGCGGGGGGGCCCGGGGTTCAGTTGTGCGGCGCTGGGATCACACAACCCCCACGACAGAAAGCCTTGTGTGAGGCACGATGACAAACTCAAAGTGAACTACTGTATCGACGACAGGGCCGAGCGGACAAATAAACAAAGAAAATAGAACACATTACACACACATAAGATGTTTTTTAGCAACATCAAGGTCAACAAGGTTTTATATATTTTGATCAATAGCCAGCGTGCCACGACGTAGACGGCTCCTTCCTCCAAAATGCACTCCCAGAAAACAAGTTAAACGGTGCCTTAAAAGGGTTAGGAGTATTTATTGTTACACTAATGCCTCTGTCGCAATGTAGCTTGAATGTTATTCTCCCTTGTAAGTCGCTTTGGATAAAAGCGCCTGCTAAATGACTAAATGTAAATGTTTAGTATTCTTCTTTCCCGGGGGGTTAAATTGGGGGTGGACGTCATCCATCACGCAGTATTGAAGGGATTTCCCTTTCGACAAGGCGGCCGTATTTTTCCGAAAGGGATCGCGCTCCGCGTTACGGGACCTTCGAGGACTCCCATGAAAGTTGCGTTTTTCAGATCGGCCAAGCGTTCCGCAGCACCGCTGGCAAGCTGTAGATAGCGAGACCGAAATTCCGCCGGCCTCCGTTCAATTTCTGCGCGCCTATTAGTGTAATTACGGCGCTGCCGATATGACTGGTTGGAGAGTAAGGCTCTAGAGAGATGGATAGATTTAACCCCAATTTTACCCCTGTCTGCACTGGATCAGGCTTTTTTATTTTTTTATTTTTATTATTTTTTTACATTTTTAGAGTAGAAAAAGTGCTGCTGTGTGGCATGCTTTTTTTTTTTTTTTTTTTTCTCTGCAATCTGAGCCCAGGATTCCCTGACGCTGCTGGCCGCGCACATTACCGTTACACCACGAAGCTCCATGTACCCGTCCGTTTCCAACCTTTCTCCCGGTTGGTTGGTGGGAATAGGAAATCCAGGAACATCCGGGGGTATCGAACGAGGAGTGTGTTCATCTTTTATAGATCACATTACGTCACACCGGGTCGCCGAAAACGCAGAAAAGCCTCGAGGTCACAACTGTGTTTCTCTTATTGTTCCCAGTGCATTGAATGAAGGGGGGCAATGGAAGGCTCTTCTAAATAGAAGGGCAGGCTCACGCGAACGTAACGTAGGGGAGGGCGTTTAAAAACGAAAAAAAACCACCCGGCTCGCCCTCCCCTCAGCGTGCACATTGTCCTAACGTTCCTTAAAGGTCACCCTCAGTCTATTTAATGGCCCCACAACCCCCACCCCGCAAAGTTTTCTTCAAACTGGAAATGGCGGCGCAGTTAGCGATTGACCGTCACGCGTTCGCGGCGCCGAGGCCGCCCGTGATAAACGGAAGCCAGTTCCCGCCGACGCGCCCGCACAGGGCGACCACTTTGGGTCGACGCCGCGGAGCGTAACTGTAGCAGACGCCGCGCCAACTAAACTTTTTGGGTGGAGGTTTTTTTTTTTTGTTTTTTTTTTTCCTTCCTTCCTCTCCCCCCGTGGGCCCGGCTCACCCGCAGTAATAGACTTGTCAAAGGGGGGGTTGTGTTTGAGTGTGGAGAAATGGTTTCATTTCACGGTGGGTTCGCGTGCCACTTTGGATTATCACAGGTCACTCTTTGCAAAGTTTTTTTTTTTTTTTTTTTTCTTCTCTTCTTTCTCTCTTTCCCACATTTGAGAGCGTTGCACGTTTGAAATGTGTAACTTTTGGTTCTGAGTTGCGCTATTTGCTGCAGAGAGTGCCACAGAAAAGCATCAAATAGCTCAAAAATGCCGCAAGACTTTTTTATTTTTATTTTTTATAAGCAAAATATGAAGATTTAAAATGGGGAAAAAGACGGTTATCTCAGACAACTTAGTTGACGTCTGTTGTGATAGTGCCGCTATTTGACCTGTTTCCGACCTTCCATATTGAACAGTTCATACGTACCATGTAAGAAGAGGTGTAATTAAGTCACACACACCCTGGAACTAGAGTCATAATCCGCCTTGTCAGGTCCGGTACTGGGATTGCCTCCAGCTTTCCAGTCACACGTCTACTATCCCGTCAGGATTTCCCCCCCCAAAAGCGGGCAGCGCTTGTTACGAGATGCGCCGGTTTTAGCAGTGTCAGAGATTATGGCTGATGTAAGGACGCTAAATCCGAGCTTTCTGAGGTTCCACTAGCGAAGGATTCCACTGTGGCATATCTCCAGAGCAGAACGAGCACAGGAAGAAGAATTTGGGGTTGATCGTGAGGGTTTTTTTTTTTTTTTTTTTTTTTTCATGGGGTTGTTTTCGAATTGTTAGGAAGCACACACCAGAGCGGGGTGGATACATTTGTGTGTGTGTGTGTGTGTGTGTGTGTGTGTGTGTGTGTGTGTGTGTGTGTGTGTGTGTGTGTGTGTGTGTGTGTGTGTGTGTGTGCGTGCGTGCGTGCGTGCGTGCGTGCGTGCGTGCGTGCGTGCGTGCGTGCGTGCGTGCGTGCGTGCGTGCGTGCGTACTCCAGCCACACGTTTCCTAAAACCTACTGTATATTCTTATGTCATTGGACTTACAGACCGATGGACCGACGTAAACAAACACATTTAAAAACCTGCCTTCATTCGTTCGTTTCCTCCATAAAAAGGCTGAACCTGATTATATTATAGGCAAGATTATATCACCTTTGATGGAGAATTAAGCCAATGTTGATCTTCATGGTTATTAGTGCCACCACCCAGGTGAGGCTCCGCTCCCAGTTGAAAGGAGGTTGATCCTTCTGTGTTGGATACGAGCTTAACAGAGAGAAATGGCTGAGAGAGGACTTGTTTAATTGACATGGATCTGTGTGTGTGTGCGTGCGTGGGCGCACGTTGGACAGAGACCGAGCTCAGGCGGTCCTACATCATGTAACTCCAACCTGCGCTCCATCCTGTTCTTCTTTCTTCCGAAAAAAAAAAAGACGCAAATGTTGTATTGTCAATAGTCCGATGACTCCTCAAGGCGACAATAAAAACGGATTTAGCCTCGTATGGTCCTCTGACATTGTCAGTGACGCGCCCCGTGCTTGATGTACGATAATGACTGCAGGCTAGATTGTGTTGGGCTTGTCAAGGTCTCCTCACAACATGCCTGGACCAGAGGTCAACGCTGTAATTGGAATTTAAGAAGCTGACAGGCCTCCGGTAATATGTTGACCTTGGATGGGGGGGGGGCAAAAAAAAAAAAAAGGTGTCAAAGAAGTGGGGATGGGAGGGTTCAGGGATACGGTGGCGCAGAGGAGGTGTAAGGTAAATCAAACGAGTTGAAAGAGAGGAAGCACTTTTTCATCGTTTTCTTTTCTTCCCCGGTCACGCGTTTGTTCCCCGCCACGGATCCCCATCGCGCGCGCGCTGCGCTTCGCTGATAGGTGGGTCCGTGGCGTGCGTCTTTTGCGCAACGTTGAAACACCGACTTTTGATATTGAATTAGCGCGCTTTTAGTCGTCCCGTTGCGCTCCTGGATTCTCTTTGTGTTATCGCCCCCCCAAAAAAATTCAATAAAATAAAATAGAAAGCTCGGTTTTCTTAAAAGTGTGATTGTTCATTGAATCCATGAAAAAATAAACACTTTGAAATGTAGATACGTTGTGTTTGAGTTCTGCCCCCCGAGCCAAATTATTAGGACGATTGTGGGTTCTGTTCTCGCCGTTTGGGGAGTGTAATGAGTGAGCTGCGCTGAAAGGGAAGGTTATTACGGTGACTCGCTCCGGTGGAAGGGGAGGTTATTACGGTGACTCGCTCCGGTGGAAGGGGAGGTTATTACGGTGACTCACTTCCGGTGGAAGGGGAGGTTTTGACGGTGCCTTGCGGAAGGGGAGGTTATTATGGTGCCTCGCTCCGGTGGAAGGGGAGGTTATTACCCCACGCTGGTCCCGCGAGGACTCACGGAGCAGGATTAAAACTAGGGAACACTATGAAGCTGACTATTTCCACCTTTTTTTTTTTTTTTTTAATTTTCTACACCGCGGGCTCAAAGGGAAATGCCGTGCTTTTGCTGTTGAGAGCTCAGCGTGCATTCTAAAATACATGTTCCAAATGAAAGAACCAAATCGCGTTGTCGCACGTGGAAAACCCACTTCACTCTGAGATCCGTCGTCATAGGGAAACGGGGCGCCGTGTTTTTGTTTGGATATTCTGCCCCCGTGTTTCGTCTGAGTGCTCCGGTTTTCCTCCCACCGCCGCTACAGGCGGTTTAACCGTGAGGCGTAAGTAGGCAATTGCTTGGGGCCTCGTCTTCCAAAGGGACCTCATGAATTTGTGTTTCCTTTATGTATTTATTTTAATCTAGTGAGCAATTTGGAGCTATTATGGTTCCGACATCAGCAGAACAGGGAGGACCCCACATCGCCTTCCCTTCACTGTGTGTGTGTGTGTGTGTGTGTGTACGTGTGTGTGTGTGTGTGTGTGTGTGTGTGTGTGTGTGGCTGTCTATGTACAGTAAGAGCTTCCAAGATGCCGCTGATCAGTCATCCAATCTCTGTCTTTTTGCCTTTTGGTGCCGCTTTTCCAGAGAGCCTTTCCGCTTTCCGCACCAGAACCGATTGTTGCGTGCCTGGAGCACCGCGCGGCGTGCACGCCCCCGGCACAGGCTGCAAGAGGGAATTACTGAGAGCCCCTAAACGCACGAGGGGACGCTCAAAAAATAACGTTTTAATGCTTTTAGATCCAGGCTTTTCCCGCGTGCCTACTTGTATAAACGGCAATCCGACTCCGGTTCGGTCACTCAATCTGCTCTGTCGCACCGTGGACACACACACACACACACACACACACACACACACACACACACACACACACACACACACACACACACACACACACACACACACACACACACACACAGAGTAGATTGCAGGGGCAGGGGATACATCCCCCTCAATATTGAGCATTATGTGCATTTGTACCCCCCCAATAAAAACATAGAAGAAGCAAATACTTTTATTTTGAAAAAACGCTATAACCGTTACTCATAGACGCAACAATGACCCCGACAGGGGCCGGGTGTTTTTTTCGTCAGGATCTGGGTCTTTTTTTTACTCCCAAAACATGATTACGATTAATATGTTTTCCAGAACTATTAAGAGGCCTTAACAAGAGCTGATTCTCTGATTTGATCATTGTTTTAATGGGCTATAGCCAAAATGTGTTAGACTATTCTCGTTTTCAGTCAGCTTCACTGACATAGCTGAGGCGTACATGATTCCTAAAAATCATCCCAAAAACACAGATATGTGTGATATGTTTTGAATGGGCAGAAGGATTTGAACATGAGCAGAAATTTTCCTGAAACACATATGACCTATTCAAGTCCAGGGGTGTGTGTGTGTGTGTGTGTGTGTGTGTGTGTGTGTGTGTGTGTGTGTGTGTGTGTGTGTGTGTGTGTGTGTGTGTGTGTGTGTGTGTGTGTGTGTGTGTGTGTGTGTGCACGTGGACTCAGCAGGGACAATATCAAATGAGAGAAGTTGTTCTACGGAAGAGGAAATATCTGAAAGCAATGCAGAATGCCTAAGAGCCTCACTGCATCATCATATTCCATTATATTTAGAATTGTCACCTGGTGCCTGATTTTTTTTTTCCTTTACATGAATAAAGACATTTCCACCATGACTTGATGCAGAAAAGGCGCAAATTGGTGCATAAAAATTCACCAGAATGCAGGAAATTAAGTGTTCTGAAATGAAGTGTGAAGTGTGCTCAGAATATCCCTGGGGACGACCCCCAGACCCCCGCTTAATGTGCACTGTTCAAACGAAACCTACGCCACTACACACACGCGCGCACACACACATACAAACACATGCACACTACACGCACACACACACACAAGCACACACATGCACACTACACTCACACACACACACGTCGACAAACACACAAGCACACACACACATACACAAGCACGCACACAAGCACACACACACACAAACACACACACACACACACACATGCCTTTATTTCTGTGGCTTTGTGGCTTATTCTTATTCTGGCTTTTAACTGAAAAGAGCTGCCTCTGAATAGTTTTTGTTCACTAGCTATGATTGCGTTAAGCAAAATGGAGAAGGGCCTCACGTTGGTCTTTGCTCGGGGCCCCCAAATCACCGAAACCACCCCTGACCGCCGCGGACGTGCAGGTCAGGCAACGGGTGGCGGGGAAAGCAGGCAGTGAAAACGGACAAATTGATGGGTTCCTGCCACAGGCTCCAACCAAACACTTATTGTCGTCGTTTACGCCGCCCGTTCGCCCGCTGTTTGTTTCCGGCTTCTTATTTCGATGTTTTTACAAGCATTGCTTTGCCAGCGGCGTGTTGGGAAAAAATGTTTGAATCACTGCCAACAAATCACAGCAGCGTCTTAGAGGGATAGCCAAATTCCCCAGGAAACAAGAGGTAGCTTTCGGAGTAGATGACACGCATAATGCACACGCGCACACACACGCACACTGACATTCACTACTATAGGATAGAAAAAATTCCCTCACATATGGAAAATGTTTGATATCAAAAAGGTTCGACTGCGTAGCTCCACATGAGTTAAGCGGTACACCTGGTTCCTGCTTCCCCAAGCACTCTAAAGGCAACTCTCCTGGGATTGCGCTGAATTTCAGAGACGGCTGACGGTGAAATTGATCCGTCTGAAGTATAAACAAGATTAGATACTTTTTTTCCCCCTCCCTCTGTCTCCCCCGCTCCCGTAATAATAAGATGTAATTGATTGACTGCGGTCGCGCCTTCCACACCTCTTATCGCCCTTTCCCAAGTAAAGGATAATCAACAAATCAAATGTGAAAGAAACGCTGATTACAACTAGAACCTGGTGGTAAATGCTATTGACATGTGCGTGCGCTGGATCAATTACAATAGATGAACTACACGACATGTTAACGCTGTGACGAATCAATCCTGGAGCTGATCACATTTAAAGTGGGGCCTTTTGACCCCTATATCCTTATTATAACTCACAGTATGTGTACGGTAGGACCACAGCATGCCTCTGCACTAACAGGAACAAAATGGCATCTAGAATTTGACACCAGGTGGTCTTACACCTATCTGCGACGTCTCTCGCTGTTCACACATGGATTTATTTTATTTATTTTTTTATAATCTTAGCGGCACAACAGCTTGCTGTCGTTCAAGATTAAAAAAAAAGGGGGCCTGAGCTTTGCTTTCTGCTCTGCGGATCACTGAAAAAAAGGTCCTGCCTGCTCTGTAAGTTTGGAGTATTATATTTTCTGTCCTGATACTCACATTAAAGCTCATTATCTTGAAGTCATCAACACAAATTCATAAAATTGCATGAGTTAAATCTGATGGCTGAATGGTGTTAGTTATGAATGGTGTTAAGTAGTAGTAGTAAAAAAAAGTAAATAAAAAATATATTGTTGCTTAAAAATTACATGCTGCAGTTGTTCCATCATGTCCATCGTATTGCACTACTAAAGCTAGAAAAATGTATTGCACTTAAAAAGGGATGGTCAAAATGTCAAGTCATTTAGAGGTAGAGGTGCATATGGAAAAATAATTCACACATTAGAATAATTGGAAGAAGTATTGTTGCTTTTGTGGGGGGCGTAAGAAAAAAAAACCCCTCTTTCAATTTCTCGGAATGTTTGACGTCGCACAAATCTGCTTTATTGGTCTTTGGATGTGTCCATTACTTATTGGGACTGACTAATATTTTTTGTAAAACGGCGTCCAATAGGATTAGCCGTCGCATCTTCTGGTTTTGCAAGATGCATTTTTCCAAACAGAATTACCCGTATAATGCAATTATAATATGAGAGTAATGATTACAAGAGTAGGCAAGCGAGCCCGACGTGAAGCTTACCGCTTCCATAAAATCCCATTTACTTTCTCAT
Source organism: Zeus faber (assembly GCF_960531495.2). Classification (NCBI taxonomy): domain Eukaryota; kingdom Metazoa; phylum Chordata; class Actinopteri; order Zeiformes; family Zeidae; genus Zeus; species Zeus faber. Next base: position 16,143,061 of record NC_137206.1, on the reverse strand, counting down.
GACACCGTCCCTTATTTGGGTGGGGTGCAGTCAGACCATCCAGGCGTGCAGGTGGGAGACACGCGCGCTAAAATAATCCCCTCTGAGTCGCTGCCGCTGCCACTCACACGGTCAGATTAAGAGCCGCAGAACATTTCACAATCACACCCGATTGAGCCTTCTAATACCCCCAGGTAAATAACTCCCGGAGCTCACCCTGAATACCCCGGCGATCGAATTGATTTCATAATCTGGGGTTCAAAATGACATTTTGCAGCAGTTAGCCTGTGTGTGTTCGTAAGTGAGACAAAGTGATCATTTGTATGTTCAAGAAAATAAATAATAAAAACATAAAACTAAACAAAAAATACATTAAAAAAAGTCTTTCCCTAAGATATTTTATTTTATTTATTTTACTTTTAGGATAAATGAAAAAAAAAAAAAAAATGGCATTGTTTTTCTCTATTACCATGACTACTCTTATGCTGTGAGTTTGGGTTTTGGATTTGTGAAGTTCGGGTTCTTCTAGCTCCTTTTTTTTCATTTTTTATCCTTTTTTATTTGGCGGCGGCACAGTCTCCCTTAAATGAACAAGATTTAAAATTTCACATTCTATAACATACAGTGTTGGTGTTTTATTGTGTGATAATAATTAAAAAATGAGCGGCCTGTTGTGTCTCCCAGGCAAATGTACTTCCTATTATCTGCCAGATAAATGTGTCCGAAAAACACACCTAGTCTGGGAATGCAATAACACGGTTAAATGAGGACATAATTGCATTACGTCCCCTTTTTGGGGATGAACTCTGAGAGTGTACTTAAACTTAATGGGCTATGTGATTTATTTAATGAAACTTCAGAACTATAGCGTATTTTATAGCGCAACAAATAATTGTTCTATGCATAATGTATACGCTTGTATATGCTGTAAAGGCTTGTATAAATAACTTTTACTGCACCATACAGTACACAGTAACACCGCTTTTGCAGAACCCAAAAACTAAATTCCCCCTTCATTTTGCCGCATGCATTCATTTTCCCATCTTCGAGAATGTAAACTCGAGCACGTTTAAAAAGCCGCGGCACTGTGAGTCAGTGGGGTAACACTGAGTAAACCTCCGCACCCAGGCTGTCCCTGCAGAGCCCTCTATAAAAGGCCCGTACAGTACGGTATCCACCGATCTCCTCTGCGTTACCTCTTGATTGATTTATTCATTTAATTTTCTTCCTTTCGGGGGCGCCGTCGCCGCGGGCGGGAGCGGCGTTCGCGGGCGATCTGTTGTTCTGCCTGGAGCCCCGTCTGCCCCGTCTGCCGCGTGCGCGCTCCGCTCCGAGGCATAAACTTAATGACCTGTCAGATCAAACGGCGGCGCTTACGCAGCTTTCACTTCGTTACCGATCGTCCGCTTATTGATGTGCAAATAAATCAAAGTGAGCGATAACGTCGGCGTGACGTGCGTCGTGTGCCGCTCGATGCGTCTTCCAAACTTTATTACGCGACGCCGGGTAGCACAAACAAACAAAGGGGAGCGGCAGGGAAATGCACAGCTCGACCTGCGCAAATAAACACACACCCAGTCGGGCTTTTGAATATCACAATGGAATATATGGAATATCACGAAACCACCCTCCCATTCGAACAACTCATTTAGGAGCGCGTGCAAACAATGTCAGCGTCAGTATATATCAAACCGCAGCTGAAAAATGCAAAGGTAGATGATCTCTAATATTAAACTGTACCGCAGTGGAATGATGTAAACTGACAGGGGATGATGTAAGTTGCGGAAATTCTGGTATTTTACCGAGTATCCCCGGTGCGCGTCCAAGTAAAAAGGGAAGAGAAATACAAACTGGGAACGCTACTCCAGTGTGTTTTTAGCACCCGTAACCTACTTCTTTGAATTTCATCGGACGCCTGCCACCGAGGCTCAGAGGCACATTTTACTCGCCGGGGATAGTACGTTCGATGAGTTTGACGTTCGTTTTGAAAGTGTCGCCCTGTCACGAAACCCGAGAGCTTTTTTTACCGACATTTCAGGTCAGAAAAGTAAATGAAGTGTGCCAACAGCGGTGGTGGGAGGTGACGGGATGATGACGTTCGCGACCGGTCAAGTGAGGGTCAGCGGCTGCGGCTCCGCCGGGCCGCGCCGGGTTGGGTCCGGGGTCGGATCCACTCCACCGGAGGCTCCGGTCTCTCGGCCCGACACGAGAGGGTGCGGGGCGAGGCCGCGGAGGGGATCGGCTTGTCTAGCTCCTGTGAAATCAGGGAAAGGCAGCTGCCGACATCTCAAACGCTGAGTTATTTCATCTTAGTTGTCTCGAAATCGCCGCGACATTCCGAACTACAGGTTTGTTTTGGAATCCATCCACCCGCTGGGCGTAGCGATTATCAGCCGTGAAACTCAACCTGCTGGTGCCGTAGGGTTGCCAGTTCAGTCAATTGTGTTTTGTTGACAGTAATGTCCTGTTAATACCTGGCAATAAGATAGATGGAGGGATGGATAGAGGGAGAGATGGATGGATGGATGGATTGATAGAGCAATAGATGGATGGATCGATTGATGGATGGATGGATGGATGGATGGATGGATGAATTGATAGATGGATGGATTGATTGATGGATGGATGGATGATAGATGGATGGATGGATGGATGGATGGATAGGTCGATGGATGGATGGATGGATGATAGATAAATGGATGAATAGATAGATGATGGATAGATCGATGAATGATGGATAGATGGATGGATGATAGATAGATCAGTTTTCCAGTTGGAGTCAAACAAACTGTGACATGGTCTCTCTCTCTCTTGCACCACCTTCTGTGACGTTGTTTGTCGCCCCCGGTGGTGGCGGCGGCGGCGGCGGCAGCAGCAGTGCTGATGGTGGTGGCGGTGGTTCGAATCACCTCTGTCGTGGCCTCTCGCTGGTCCGACACCTGAAGCTGCCTCAGTAGTTCCTGAATCAGACGAGCGACACGTTTCCGCTCCACGTTTGTCCATCGCTCCGTTTGCGTCCTCCTCATCGGGGATCGACAACTGGACGGCGTCCTGTTCAAACTCCACCGTGCTGCTCTCATAAGACCGTACTCAGGCTGATCTGGTTTTTCTCATTAAGATCTGGCATTTTCAGCCGTGGTTGAACTACCCGGTAACGCTGCCGCCTGTTTGTTTAGTGGAGCCAGTTTTGCTCCGCTGTTCTTTCTCCCTCCCACTCCTTGCAGCCACGTGACAGAAATGACAGACAGCTCCATAATTGTTTTCGAAAATGATTCTAAACTCCCTGCATATATGTCCTCCGTGAAAATAATTTATTTTGACGACGAGCGTCGGAGGAAGCAGCACCACCGGGACGTTTTACAGCGGACGAAACCGAACCGGGGAGGAAAACATGATTGGAATGAGAGACGCCGCGCCCGAGAACCATCACCCGGACGCGTCGGGGTAAACACAAAAGCGATTGACCGGGTAGCGTCGGGTGGCCGCCGGAGCGGCCTCCTGATTATCGACAAAAGAAAACGGTACATAATTGAACGTTGCCAATCTTCGAGGCTTTACCGCAGTCGCGCCGGTGAAAGTTCGACCCCCGAACACTCGGGCGAGATCAGAGACGTTACATTCTGAGCTTTTTTTTTTTTTTTTTTTTTTTAACGCCCCGTCCCCCCCCAAGCTCCCAGCGAGTTCTGGTGTGGGTGACTATATCTCACTTTTCAATCGGCGCTTTATCATTTACGTTAGCCGCGCTCCCGCCCCTCCCCCTCCACCCCACCCCCGTGGCTCTGCCCGGGTCACACTTGATCGATGCCCCCTTCTCCCCCAGCGTCGCAGAGACTGAGCAAGGTTAATGGTGCGGACACAGGGCCGCCCCGAAAGACAGCTCCCTTTGTCTCGGAGACCCCCAAATCCAACGCACCTTAAAGTCAAACGCACAAGAGGCGTACGCACGCACGTCTCCGGTGCCAATCAGACGTCAGCGGTTGGGAATGTGGCAACTAATGCAAAGCACTTGACATGCAAGCGTCTGCTTGGCGGCTTATCTCCGCCGCTCAACTGTGCAAAGCGATTGCTGCTTGGCGAGCCCCTCCAAAGACCCCGCTCCCCTCCACGCCTCTCCCTCACGCCTGCATGTGGTCTTCCCCCGGCTGCCTAAGGCTTCGCTGCTCTTAATTGCTATTTTGGAAAGTTATTGGAATCATTTCAAAGGATGTCTATTGCAATCAAATGGATGATTTAGCCCTAATGTGGAAGACGGTCCAGTGGCACTCCAAATTGTGCGGGAGCTCAGACAGACAGCGCCAGAAAGCGGAAACCCGAGAACGAGGGACGGGCGGAGGGATCCAAGGAGGAGGAACATAAAAAAAAAACCAACGAAAACCGAGGAACCACTCATCGTGCCATCAATGAATCCCAGCCGAGACAGAGACAAAAATGCAAAGTCAAAGGCAAAGTGCTCGGACAGTATGATGCCCGCTGCCAGCCATTTCTCCAATCTGAGAGGAAATTCAAAAAAGTGGGCGTACATTGTGATGATAATGCAGTGAGACTGGGCTGCGTGCCAGTCTTACATTCTTGTGCCATTATATCAAAGTTGGAAAGAGGGAACCTTGAAGTTATATATATATATATTTTTTTAAATGGATATCGACATGGTGATGAAGTGATTTTCTCACAACGCAAAACGTTGTTTGCCGTTCCCAGAAATAAATCCACAAGTCTGAACAGCCTATTTATTTTGCCCTATTATCTAAAGAGTGACGTGATCTATTTTTGTATGGGCCGTGGTTTCTACAGCTAGTTATTGTCATTTGTAGTAGTTTTGGCACAATGGCATTCCAGGCGGGGTCCAACTAGTGATAATGTGACATCCTTAGCCTGCATTTCTCTATTTCCATTCTTGCACAGTTGTTATTTCTGGTGTTTCCTTACAATTTTGGCATGTTTCTAACGCAGCCAGATCATTTGAATCCCAAAAGAGGCCACTTGCTTCCTCCGCAGAGCGTGATCCTGCACAGCCGAGCACAATTGGTTACAGCATTGAAGTCAACGCATTAAAAATGCCGACGCAGCGCCGCGTTACGCTGCGAGTTGGATGTTCACCCCGGGCCATTTTGACAGAATTAGAATTTCGCTCGTTGCGGGAGATTGATGAGAGAGACCTGGTACGTTGCGTCTCCCGCCCCGATGACTCGCCGTCCTGATCATCTATTTGTAGAACCACGCGAGCGCCCGGTCTTTCATCCCATTTGGCTCGCAGCCGAGTCGAAATGTCACGAGAAGTGTAAGGAATGATCCAGCCCATCCAGCGGCTCAAATGAGCTATTGAAATATTAAAGTGCTGAAAAACCTTTGAGGTTTCCCCAGGACAGAGTAATGGAGAACAAGTAATGGGTTCATGCGGAGGATCTGTTGAAATGGGTCGGGCCTTATATTGGCTTTAATATTCTCTAATTATGCATAATGCATCGTATCGGCTAATTACGAAAGGTCATAAGAATTTAACACCTCTTAGACATTATGGGATTCTGCCCTGTGCCATGAGTCCCGTGTTCCAGTGGGAAATCCATCAGATCGTCCGTGTTGTGCGGCTTTCACTGCAAGTCCCAGCGTTGCGTTCGAGGCTGCACTGGTTTATCAATTTCCTCCGCGGCCGCCTTTCACTTTGATCTTCCCGCTCTCATCTTGGAAAAGGCGGACCCCGCCACCAGCACTGGAAACAGCACGTCGTGGCGCAAACACGTTGAAAGGCTGTTTCTTATGAAGCGTCAGCAAAATAAAGCAAATGCGGGAGATGAAGGGATTTTTATTTATTTTTTTTAACAAAACAATCTTACGGATTACCACTTTAAAAGTCATGACATTTTTTTTTTTGTCGTCGTTGTCGTGTTGAATTACAGGCACTCGAAATGCATGGCTGTGGACTTTCAAACCAAGGACCGTCGCGTGGTCTGAAATAATTGTTTTTTTTTTTTTGTTTGTTTGTTTTTTGCAAATATTGTAACAGGTAAATTGCCATTGGAATTGTACAACTGGATTACCCAGAGGGAGCGCTCTGAAAGACCACATCTGTGGAGAGGCTGCGCAGCAGAAGGAGACTGCGAGCAGGAAAAGATAAAGAGGCCTGCTCACCACCACCTCATTTCCAAGGGCGAGATAAGCCAAAGTGGATCGGGCCAAACAACAATTTCAAGAAGCCAAGTGCTATCTCTTCATATTACTCACTGCAATGAGGTTGGAGGAATTTTATTTGTATATTTCTTTCTTTCTTTTTTTCTTTTTTTTTTTTTTTTTTAACAATAGGCCATTTCCCTCACAGAAATAAAGAAAGGAAATCTTGCAAAGGATAGAGTGGGAGGAGAGGTGTGAACGGGCGGAGGGATGGTGACCGGCGGGTTGACCTTGGACACGGAAGCGCGGCGAGCCCCTACACAGATCAAACCAAAGAAATGTAAAAAATAACCATGACCGGACTGGATGGAAACCACGCCATTCCCTAGGATCAGACGTGCTGTATCTGGTGGAACCGCGAAAGACTTATTCCACCTCCGTGCTCGCCTGACAAGGAGGAGGAGGCCCCGGCGAACAATATGGACCCTTGTCACTTATTCCCAATGCGCAGTCATCCCATGACTTTGCATGAGGGCTTGTGGCACCTCACTTGACACCCCACATCTATCATTTGGGCTTTCTCATGCCACCCGGCAATAATCTGGGTTCTTGGGATGTCTATATTTAGTTTATCCAATGTCACAAAAAGGACAGGCAGGATATACACATTGGAAGTGGATTCTAAACGCCGCCTCTTGTGTAAAAGCCCAGAGCATAGTTTCAAAGTGTGTCATGAGGAATAATTCACGTGCTGTCCAATAGTTTTTTTTTTTTTTTTTTTTTTTTTCAAAGACACGTAATCCACAGTGACACAATATGTTCCCAGGATAATTCACTGCAAGTCTTTTCAGGCACACTCGATAATATATGACTGAGTTGAAGCTGGCACCTGTCTCTTTCTTTCTTTCTTTCTTTCTTTCTTTCTTTCTTCTTTCTTCCTTCCTTCCCTGTGACAGTTGCAGTGTATTTGCAGAGCATATCGAGCCATTTCATGTCTTCCCAGTGAATTATCTTTTGTGTTTCAGTCTTTCAGCGATCGTTTGATGAGCAAATACGCCCACGAAGCTCATTAACCACTAATACACCACAGTCAATGTTGCTCTGATTATGTAAACGAGGCATAAATTAACTATTTAACATGTCAATTTTCCCAATAGCAATGTGAGCATTGTTGATTGTCAAAGCATAAAAAACATAATCGAACTTTTGCCGCCACAGGATATACACACTGGACAGCCATTAATAAATGGCAGCCACCTATGGAATCCATTTTGGGATATTTCCTTCAAGGAGACTGTAGTGGTGTAGTTGCAGCATGACCCCATTCGGAGGACCCATTATTATTTTCATTCCTGGTTTTAAGTACATCAACTGACACCTGTTGAAATGAAATCCCTCTGAAACACCTATAACACCGGATAATGACTTCTATAAGTTAAACGGCACAATGTGGGTCCCAATCTATATCAGTCCATCTGCACCACGTCCATTTGTATTCGACAGCGGTGACATGAAATATGAGCGCGGTCCAACGGCGCGTGATTGATAATTGCTTTACCCTGGCGCAGTCAGAGACGGAGACGTGTGGCCGGGATCTCGGTCGCCTCTGCATCGGTATGTGACAATCCGTAGCCGCACATTATGTTTCAGGCGGGGCGGCGAGCTGCTTGGAAATCCGCCTTGTTTGCGATGTGACCACTTGTCCAACTGTTGACATCTGTTGACAAGAGGAAAAATAAATTGCAAAGGACTCTACTACTGCCCCCGGGCCTGTGCCACTCACTGTGTTGCTTGTTTGTCCTCTATGGCCACTTGAAAATAGATTCTGAAGGTTTTAGCCGGTTTTAACCTGTATTAAAGCAACACTATGTAACCCTTCCAGAGGACCTGGGTACCCGGAGCAGCACGGTCGACCGGCCTTCTCCCCCAAGGGCGATATCAGACTGCCCCCTCCTCCCTTCCACACCGTGGGCATGTGGCAGATTCGCCTACCACACGTTGTGTTTCCAGGGCCCTCCGGCACAGAGACACAGACGAGGATGGGTTGTAGACACCAGTTTATTGTAGAGAGGAGGTTAGGTGGAATTAGCCCAGGAGCAGATCGGACATGTCATGACAGGGCTCCTATCCTGAGTGTGTGTGAGGATAAGGGTTTTAACCTGTTCCTTGCAGCTCAACCAATAAGCAACTGGTATGTAGCCACCCTGACCCAATCACCTAGATCCAGGTCAGTTGTGGCTGCTCAAACCATCCCATCCCAACACAACACCACATTTTCATTCCCACTCGCCACCTGAACGCCTGTTCTTGCACTATGTAACTTATGTAACACCCGCAGGGCCAAGATCCCCCCTCACACCAGCCCTCACTTTCAATTCATCACAGGGTTTGTTAATGGTGCGTGCCGACCTGGTAGACAGTCGCCCTGGTAGCATGGGGCCCCGTCCCTCCCTGTGAGGAGGGAGGGCGCAGCGAGCACCCACTCCACGGCTCTGGGAAGCGGAGAGGTCCGTGCAAGGGGCGCTGTAACCTGGGTGTACATCATATTTGTGTTTGTATCAAAGGCTGTGATTGAAACGTAACCGATAAGGTTCGAATTTGTTTGAAATACACCTTTCCCTTGTAAAGATATGACCATGATGGATAGTTGCACAGGGTAATTGCACACATTGTGGTTGATTGTAATACACACAAGTGTGTAGGATTATACAAGAAAATATAAAATATGGCGCAGTTTCCCAATTCATGCGTCCTCAGCGACCCCGCCCCTTTTGTTACTTGTCTGCCACCAAAGTCCTTTCTTGGAAGAGAGCGCGAGCGAGTTTGTTTACAGCAATTGTCTTTTCATTGAATTTGGTTTGATGCAACTTTAAGGAAACAAAGGCGTTGCTCCCCAGACATTATTATAGTGTTAATAGTTATTGTTCCATTGTTCCAAGAGCAGCACCTTCCGCTGTCAGCAAGGAACTACAATTTTTTCTGAAGTATGTTATGTTCCACTCGCTGTGTAAATCGGCAGATTCCGCCGGACAACCTCTGCAACCCGCACAGCCCCCACTATTAATGAGGCAGGAATATGCTCACGCCGTCGCCCGTTTCTGCTGATTGGCTTCCTTGTTCCTCTTCCTACTGTAAGATACCAACGTTATTAAGCAAATGAGTTGCCGCTCCGCTGGGCTTTGTCATCAGATAACTGTGACTGAAGGTTAATGACAGCATTGTTGGAGGGGAGAGAGTCGTAAGGATGGACCTCGCCGAGCACGACCCCCATGCCGCGTGCATCCGACCTTTGACCTCTTTGGCTTCGGCAGGTCGCCTTGGCTCCTTCACCGGCAACCCCTCCCCCCGCGTTGCGTTTTCTGGAAGAACAGATGCTCGGTGCCACGTGGCAACGGCATCATTAATCGGGGAAGGTAGAACAATTTGCTTTTCTCTGGCGCCCACAGGTCAGGTTGTTTGGGATACTAATGCGAGCCGAAACGAGCGACAGCACAAGCACAACGCAAGATTTTCGTTTGTTGTGGTCGAGGTATTTTGAAATTCCGGTTGTTTTTATTATCTCCATTTTGAAATTTTTTTTTTTTTTTTTATTTAGCTGGCGCTCTCTCATTAACAGCAGTTCCATGTATTTGCCTTCTGCACGTGCTCCTCTATACCCTGTTGTTGGCGCCACTACTGTCACGAACGCAAAGTTAGTCGTGGTCGTTAAATATCTCACTATGGATGAACATTGACAATAAAATGAACGGCACGGGAGGAGGAAGCCTTTGGAGAAAAGAAAGCGTTGGGGGGGAAAAAAATTTGCTGTTTTGAATGGTATTCTGGGACTTCTGGGACAGTGTAATGCACTGTCGACACAGTATGTCAGCAAAAGCAAAATATTTGGATTGCTCGTGCCATCACCCTTAAATCAGAGTTCATTAAAAGAGTTATAATTCCTCTTGCCTGCCCAAATGATTCTCTTTCCCTTTGAGGTTAACTGTTTTTGGACCGTACAACTCACCCCCGTGCTCTGATGGGTTATTTAAAATGCACGTCTTTTTAAGCCCTCGGGGTTGCATCGCTCAAGTCTCTCTTTCTTGTTCCGAGTCAAAGGCAACCCGACTGACTGGCAGCCGAGGAGTTTAGCGCCTCTTTGTGACAAATCCAAAATCCAAATCCAAAATCTTTTGCCGCAGGTTAATTACTACGTCTGACGAGTCAACCTCCTTCGCCGGTCTTGAATGAATCCTTTCTGCATCTCCTGTGTGCCAAGCATAAAAAAAGAGGAGAAAATAAATAGCTCGAATCCTCCGAGCCGGTGGTGCCAGCAGACGCGACGGCTGGCGTGGCGCCCGGTTGTGAGTGAAGATTCTTTCATTTGCGGGGAAGCTTTGCTCCCTCAACGGGGGGATTGCGGCAGGATATGGGCTGGATTTTCCTGTATTACACCAGAAAATCTCACTTTTTTTTTTTCCCCCCCCCCATTTAAAATCGGGGCATTTTTTTGTAACCATTGTTTTCATCTGAGAAATATAACAGCCGTGTTTGGATGTGCGGTAGTGGGGTTTGCACCATATTCATTCTGTTCGTTTTTCGGTTATGAGGTCACAGGCACAAATAAAGACCAAACGAAACAAAGAGTCACATAAGAGGCATGCCAAACCGGGAAAGAGACCTTTCTTATGTTCTATTGATTTTCCACCTATATTCATCTTGTTGCTTGAGGGGCATTTAGCACACGGGCTATTGTTGGTTATTTATTAGTAAGGTTTCTATTCCACTTCCTATGACCTTAATTTGGGAGGCAGAATAAGAACAGGTTGGATTTATATGAATCAATGGAACATAAAAGCATGCAAAAATGTCATAATATGACATTCTCAATGTCATTTTCAAGGCACAACCTTTTAGTGGTCGTAAAGAATTAAAGGGCCTTTGTTTAGTTGGCTTACCGATAAATGAATCAACGAATTAAATTATTTTCTCACACAAAAAGTTGTGCCCTATTAGGTATTTTGGGAATGGCTCATTGTTCATTTTTTCTGCTCTAATGCAAAAATAAATAGAATAGAACAATAGAATTCAAACCATATATTTCTTTAACTCCACATTATCCAAGGGCATCTTTCTGTTACCTTCTATCTTACATGGCTATTCGATTCTCCAGCGCTCTTCTGTGCTCTCCTATATCGTGTGTATGTTTTCCTTTCGCTCCTTTCAGAACATGAAAGCCTCTGTTTCACGGCGCCACAAAAGACGCCGACTCCAATCTTCAAGTGTCGCGGATGATCCTGTCGGCTTGCGTCCCGATGCGGTGTGATGTGATTTGCCATCGTTTGCTTGGGTGTCATGTCACGGCGGAAAATCCAGCCCTCCTCTTTCTTTTTCCCCCTCCGGTTGCAAGCACACGTTCGGCCTGGCTATTCACGCGCGGCGGTTTCCATAGTTACAGTCGTATAGGGATCGCGCCTTTAGACCATAACAAACCATTAGGTTCATCCGGACAACCTCATTATCAATAATACTGCTCTTTGTAAAAAAAAAAACAGAAAGGAAAAAGAAGAGCTCAGAGATAGGATGGCTTAAGGACTAAGGGTGCTTTGAACAAACAAGAGTTAGAATAAGTCCTCCAAGCTTACGTCCCCCGCTTTTTTATCATTTTTTAATGCCTGTGGAAGGGAATAGTTGCGTATGGCTCACACTGTGATCGTCCGAGTCAGGTATTTAACATGAACGGCAGTTAGTCTAATGCAGGGATTTTCAACCACTGTGCCATTATCCAATTTCACTTAATAGGTCCAAAAAATGTATTATTTAGTCACTGCACGTAATTGTTCAGCGCCGGTGCCAGCAATGTTGTGGCTGGTAGAGTAATACTCCTCCATGTCAGTGGGTGGCGGTAGGGCGTGCATTAATTACCTCATTAAGACATACATAATAAGTGATGCATGATTAGTGACACATGATAAATGTGACGGTGACGAGAAGTGCGACAGCTATGGATAAATATTGGAAAAGGAAAAGTGCAGACTCTGACCGTTTTTCGGGGCAGAACAGCGGAAGTTATTTTTCGTTTGGATTCACTTTCACCGGAGATCCGACTGCACTGACTCCGTTGTGCTTGGTGTGTGGGGGGGGAAAAGCTACTGTATCTAACAGCGCCATGGCCCCAAGCAAGCTTAAACGCCATCTCCAAACGAAACACCCGTCACTTCAAAACAAGAACATGGACTGAGAAACAGGCAACTTTAATGGGAAAAACCGCAAAGGTGTCTGAGAGAGCTCTCAAAGCCAGCTGCTTAGTCGCTGAACTCGTAGCCAAATCAAAAAAAGCCACACTCTGTGGTAGAGACATTAATGCTACCTGCACGCAAAGCCATTGCAAACGAGATGCTCGGACCCGACGCAGTTAAAGAAATAGCCAAAGTCCCTCTCTCAGATAACACGACAGCCAAGACGTATTGAGGACATCGAAAATATTGTACTGGAGAAGATATGCATCGGTGGGTAATTTGCATCGCAACTTGATGGATCTACAGGTTATTAGTGGACACGCTTAACTCCCGGCCAATGTGCGTTTTGTGGATGGAGACACCGTAAGAGAAAACCGTCCTATTCCGCAAGGCATTGCCTGAGAGAACAACAGGGGAGGACATTTTTCGGGGGGTACATCAGAATATCTTGAGCGAGCGAGGACTCCGGTGGGGGAAAAAACTGCACGAGCGTCTGTACCGATGGAGCAGCAGCCATGGTCGGGCGCACCAAAGGCTTCGTCGGCAGAGTGAAAGGTATGCACCCCGATGATATTGTCACGGGCTGTTTTTTTGAATGATGTCGTGTGCATGGTAAAAGACCTGTAAAATGTTGATTATTTGCATCTTTATCTGAGGAAATGGGAGCGAAGCATAAAGCCTTATTGCTCCATACGGAGGTCCGACGGCTGCCGCGCGGCAAAGCGCCGACCCGCGTGCACGAGCCTCGAGGGGAACCAAAAGTGTTTTCGACTGATGGGAGGTGCGGTGACGCAGAGCTGCTCTCGAGCGATGAGCGGCGTGCAAGGTTGGCATGCACGGCAGATATGTTTCTGCATCTGAACGAACTGGACAGGCGAATGAGAGGCCGTCCATGAAAACCTGCTCACATGCACGGGTAAAATAATATGGATTCCGTTCAAAGGTGCACCTCTGGCGAACAAGATCTGGAAAGTGGCAAACCTGGACATGTTCTCGCTCACCCCAGAAATAGCAAGATGCCAACACCGCTGCACTGTGTGAGACAATAGGGAAAACCCCTGAAAACTCTTGAGGAGAAGTTGTCGTTTGAGCCTCCACTGATTGCCTTGACCGGGTTAGGGACCGATATAGCTCAGCAGCAGTATTTTGGAAAGGACATGACTTTGCAGGAGCAGGAAGAACGAACTGAACTGAGACAAGACCGAGGTTCAAAGCTAAACTTGGCTGATCTACCTTTGGACAGTTTTTGGTTGACTGCTGTCGAGGACTTCCCCATGCTGGCAAACAGAGTTATTTCAACATTGCTCCCGTTTTCCCGCAACACATCTACTGTATGTGAGCTGAGCTTTTCAAGCATGACTGCCATAAAACAGCAAAAAACAGAGAGAGACTGAGAGCTGTTGAGGAATTATATTTAGGCTGTGTTGTGTTGTCTTGTTTGTGGTGTGCCGTGGGATTTTTCTTAATCTAAAAATGTGCCGTGCCTCCAAAAAAGGTTGAAAAACACTGCTCTAATGCATCACTGATCACTGGCAACTGAACAAGAGCAATGAGTTTACTATACCACTCTCCGTTTCGCTCTTTGAATACCCTGTGACAAACCTTTCAATAAGACGCGTACACCAATATTTAGTCCCGTTCCCCCTTTTTTCCCCAATTAGAAATTAATTATTAAGCAAGCTATCTCAGTTTTTCTTTCGAACTTTGTCGCCTGGACAGCTTTCATTGCCCATTCGATGAGGGGCTCATTTGTTCATTAACCTGATAAGGTTTAATAGAAACCATCCGTTGGGAGCTGAGTCTGCAGCTCAGCGCCGGGCCTCCGGTGGAACCGGGGCTCCGGGGGTAACTGTTATGCCACAAGTTATTGCTCCTTTTTCTCCTTTTGCTTTTGCGCTGAAATTGAAATGGTCCAAACAACATCAGTGCTTTGGCCCCGTGGTTCAAACATTTCCTCTCCAGGGGGTGAGAGAGGAGCAAGCAATTATGCCCATAAACAAGAGTGCAACCCAAATCCGGAGGGACCCGCGCAGCCAATTTAGTTATTCCACCGGGTTCACAACAAGGTTGAGTGTTAAATATGCCTCTGGTGTCTCCCTCCATGCAGCAGCGCCCCGGCATTATCACCAGAATAGAAAGAGCAGGAGTTATGTCACTCATGCTTCCTCTATATGGATGAAAAGCATGCATATTAAAACCAAAACAATGTCTATCCAATTTAAAATATGGGCATAAGGTTGGCAAACAGCCTGAATGGGACATCAATACACCCCAGAGTGTCACATTCACAATTTAGAGTCTCCAATTAGCTTAAACTGCTGGGGTTTTTTTTTTTGGGGGGGGGGGGGGGGGGGGGGGGGGGGGGGGGGATTTGGGGGGAAGCCCATAAGAAGAAATAAACAAACGCCACATGGTCAGGATCGCAGGACCTGCGGGAAACAGCATTACCCGCTGTTCCACCGTACCACCCGCACGCGCAGCAAATCATCTTCAATTATTTATCGATACATTTCCATAAAGGCCTGTTTCTCACTGTCGGCAATGACCTATTTAGCATGTGCTCTGTGGGTAATGAATGGTGTCGGTATTATATAATTTACTGTGTCTCCAAAGGACAATTGTCAACTGGTGTAACCCACCGTGGCATGTTGTTCGCAATGTATAATTTATTTTGAGCAATTTGTGCAAAGCAGACCATCCAAATGGCTGTGATATTTAGGTTTGCACACTAAGGAGGCGCCATTTATCGCTTTTGTTAATAAGGAAAGTACAAATATTAAGAGCAAGCACAAAATCCGCATTCATAAATATCTCCAGAGGTTCTCGCTCTCTGGTTTGGGACAAACATGTCCAGTTAAATCTGCACATTTATTGGATCTTATTCCCCTCTCGACTCAAAGCTCTAAGTCCGCTGCCTTTTCTTGACGCTGCATCCATTTATTTATGTGTGCGCGCAGAAGCAGTGGCCCCTGGGAGAGC
Organism: Zeus faber; assembly: GCF_960531495.2. NCBI lineage: Eukaryota > Metazoa > Chordata > Actinopteri > Zeiformes > Zeidae > Zeus > Zeus faber. Next base: position 16,127,783 of record NC_137206.1, on the reverse strand, counting down.
GACAGGTTCCCCAAGTGTGTACTGTTGACCAGGAGGAACTCACCAGTCCTTCATCACCAGGAACAGGCAAGGACGGATTGAGGGATTCATTCATTGTTCTCCATTTTTACCCAATTCCGTCCTTCTCTCTGTCTCTCCTTTTTTAGCTGAACTCTCCTTTATTTGTTCAAAGTAACCTTGGCTTTCTCAGCTCCATCTTTTACTTTATACTGTTTACTTTGTCATACTCTCCCCTGTTTTATGATGTGCACTTGTGTGTATCGTTGGTGGTGTCTGTGTGTGTGTGTGTGTGTGTGTGTGTGTGTGCGTGTCGTACGTAATGTCAAACACCACACAAACATACACCACCCATACACCATACATACATCACCCGAGCACATTCAATAAAAATAGCTGAAATGCTCTTGTGTCGCCAGGGAATTTCTAGTGCTGATGGTGCAAAGATGGCCGTGTACATTGACAGCATGTCCTGAGTTATAGGAGAGGGCAGCGTTTTTGTTGGCCGGGGCGAGGGGACCTTGTCCTCCCGTAGAAGGAAACGGAACATGAGAGAATACTCTGAAACAGAGTGCATGAAACAAATCCACTGCCATCATGCTGCTTATGTGGTCAGGGTCGCAGTGGCAGCTGGGTGGATAGGTGGATGGATGGATGATGGATCGATGGATATATGGACGGATGAGGGTTGGATGAATGGGTGGATGGTAGCTGGATGGTCGGATAGATGAACGGGCATATGGATGATAGATGGATGGCTGGATGGATGGATCGATTGGGGAGTGGTTTGATGGGTGGATGAATAGATGGATGGATGGCATTGTGGATGAATTGACGATACATACATCACCCCAGCAGATTCAATAAAAATAGCTGAAATGCCACTGTGTCGCCAGGGAATTTCAAGTGCTGATGGTGCAAAGATGGCCGTGTACATTGACAGCATATCCTGAGTTATAGGAGATGGGAGCCGGGGCGAGGGGACCTTGTCCGCCAGTAGAAGGAAACGGAACATAACAGAATAGTGTGAAGCAGAGTGCATGAAACAAATCCACTTCCATGCTGCTTATTTGGTCAGGGTCGCAGTGGCGGATGGATGGATGGATGAATGAATGGATGGATGGATGGATGGATAGATGGTGTTATTAACACTGATGGGGTTCAGATGCAGGACACGGACAGGGAGAGGGTAAAAGGGAAACGTTTATTTTCAGGATGGGATCCTGGCATGGAGGTGAAGCAAGGGAAAAGGGATCCGGGTGTAGCAGACAGGAAGACTGGGGCGGGTAGGTGGCGTGACGGCGAATCGGCGACTGACAGGCAGCCAGGACAGCAGGCGAGATGGGAGACTCTGGGGGCATGGAGATGCAGGTTAGCGAAGCCCAGACAGGACACGAGGAATTAGAGAAAACTGGGATCTAGGTTTGGTTAGCGTGTAGTACCGCGGTGGTGAAGCCACAATCTGCCGATGAGCGGGTGAAAAGCCGGGGGTTTCTTATTTTGAAGCGACGATGAGGTGTCGATTGCCTGCAGGTGTGGGGCCAAGCGCCGGGAGAGTGGAGATAGGAGCCACGCCCACACCAACCCACACACACACACACACATACACACATACACACACACACGCACTATACAGAGAAAAACAGGGGGAGACCGGGGACACAAGCGGAGAGGAACTGCGCAGAACAACGAGGAAGACTGATAACTGGGGCCACGCCCGGGGGTCGTGACAGATGGAAGGACGGGGGTTAAAGGGATGGATGGATAGGGGAGTGGATGAATGGGTGAATGGTAAATTAATGGGTGGATAGATTAACGGGCGGATGGGTGACAGATGGATGGATGGATGGGTGATTGAGTCGTTTTATGGGCGGATGGATGATGGATGAATGGATGCCATTATGGATGGATTGATTGATAGGTGGATGGATGGATGGATGGATGTCAAGTCAAAATCCATTCATGTACCATATTTCATGCACTTGGAATACTACTATATAATATATAGTAGTATTCCATGTGCATGAAATATGTATGTATGTATTTTTATATGTATGTGTATGTACATACAGTATTTATGTAATGTATGGGTACCTTACATATACATACAAATAAATGTAGTGGAAAATATAATAAAAACAGATGAATGATTACACACAAAGAAACATGTGATCAAGGCAGGAGCAGAACGTAGTGATGGTGCAATTAAAATGCCAGAGAGAAAGACTGTTTTGCATATCTTTGAGGTGACAGTCTGTGATTATTCCAGGTCGTTAGGAAGGTTATTCCGGCGAAGCCACTAAAAAGCACCTTGCGGGACAATAAACAGAGCAGTCCGGGCGGATGTAAGAGGTCCCGGGGTCTGCGAGCAGATGTAGAGGGTGATGTACTTGGGCGCAAAGCCATTTATAGACAAACGGCTATTTTGAAATCAATTCCGTGGAGTGCAGAGATTTAAGAACTTGGGGGGGAAAGGCATTTTATTTTTTTTTTAATGGATGGATGAAATGATGGCATGTAAAGATCGCGACAATGAGAAACTCCTGCAGGGGGACATTTGCGTACCACAGGAGGTACGGGCGATGCTGTCTGGAGTAAAAAAAAACAAAAAAACCTTTTTGCCCGTTCCCTTGACCTTGAATTTCCGCTAAGTTCTCCCTCGTCAAACTCTGTCTCTCTTTTTGGATACGCGCCGGGTGCCGTCATAGATATTCCGGAGATATTTTTAAACAGATTTTGAACGCGAACCGCAATTTCATGGCTCTCGTATTTCCCTCCCAAAGCACGACTAATTGGAAAGCGCTTGGGTGTGAACAATATCAACAACAAGCTCATCGCACGCTTCCAAAATACAATGCCACACTGAGAATAGGGCATTGGGGGGGGGTAAATTGAACAATTATTCATTTGCGAAAATATAGTTAATTATACTTTTCGTAATGCCTGCGCAGTTTACAGATGATGCGTTATGTCGTCCCGGTCTGATGAATGGAAGATTATACTCGACTAGGCCTTTTGCTACTACCCTGATCTACCAGATATGACAAATTGATATGCTGTACCTCCCTCACCGTACGCCGGTGCAACCATCCCAACCATCCCCACATGAGGCCATCCGGGTTCAAATCGGGTTTTTGTTGCGTTTTCCTTTCTGTAGACGTTCCCGACTCGATTCTATTTACCCAAATATAAAGAGCCGGCAAGAGCCGGGCAGCCCTGGGGTTCATTATAAGGGGGGGGAAATAAACGCCTTTATACTCCTTGTCAGCCTCCCGCCAGCCACGGCTTTGTTCCGATGCGGCGGCCTTTCCCTTTCCCTTTCCTCTTTCTTGTCTCCCCCCCCTAAACAAGTAAACAAGTCCGGCGAGCAAAGTGGCAGCCACTTCCTATCTGTTCTCCGCCGCTTCGTTTCGTTTTTTTTCTCGGCCCCTGCGTTTCCCTAAATCACGAGCGAAGCGCTCGAGTGTCCGGGAGAATCGAGGCGCGATAACGCGAGAGCCGGGCGGTTTCGGGGGGTGGGGAGCATGGCCGGAAGGTCTAAATTGGAGTTAGAAACGTTGTCCGCGCCGGCGTTCCGACAGCCAAGCGGAGATTAAGAGCTTCAGAGGGCTATAAAAACTATGAAGACGGCGTCGCGTACGCTAGGCTTAAAACCGTGTTGCAGGGTTGCGCCGGCTCTTTCTTTTAACACCAGGAGAGGGCTGGAGATAGTATTTGGGATTTTTACGCCATCTGGAACGCCGCTGCTTACAGGCACCTCTAGCGTGGGTCTGCTGATTTCGCGACCAATCGTTTACGCCGCCGGGAGGGGAAAGAAGTAGGATTTTTTTCGGTCGCGCGCCTCAAAATAAACACCCGCGCTGACGAAGAAATGTTTGCTTTCCACTGATTCGCTGGAAACGGGAGGGGAGCGCAAAAGACACGAAATCAAAGCGGATCCGGTTCAGGCGCCCGGGGGAGCAGATCGGGAGACGCTTTCATGCCCGCCGCGGAGCCAAGAAATGGCTTTGTGATGACAGGTTCCCTTTCGCTTTCCTCCCGAGCCAAAGGGAGGTTAGCGTCTGAGCTTCATCGTCTTGAACGTAACGTGACTCAGAGGCCACTTCTCTGTGGATGCAGGTGCAGATAGACAACGCTCTGTTTACTGTATTTATACAGCAGCTCCAGTATTAGTGGGGAAAACCCAGGGCAGTACCTCTGAATATAATAATCATAATAATAATCATAATAAACATAATAATATACTTTACATACTGGGCAATTCAGGGTTGCTTTTAGAACCCGGTCTTTGTGGCGGTCTCTTGGTTCCATATAATTGGATTTTTTTTTTTTTGTTTATTTTTAGGTACACCTCTTTGTGAGCACATTTATGAATTGTATGAAGGTGCTGGTTTT
>NC_137206.1:16080891-16118391 GCF_960531495.2 Zeus faber | reverse complement strand
CGCGCAGTGCTCCTGCGTTTCCCTCGAGCCGACTTCAATTCCGGAAAGTCCGCCTGCTGCCGCTTTCGAGCTTTTGGAGAAAAAAAAAAGCCACGTGGCTTCGGCGCAGTGCTGTGCGGCGACTTGGAGGGTCCACTTTGGAGGCACTGTAACGAGACACCAGTCGAGCGCTGCGCCCGAGATGCTCGGCTTTCTGTTTGCGGTGACCTAATTGGCGAAAGTCATATTCCTAACAAAGCGATCTGCTCTGAATGCGAACGCCCCCCTCCACACACACACACACACACACACACACACACACACACACTCACACGCACACGCACACCCTGCTGCTCATGTGCTGTGAGACAGTGCAGCCTGATGTCGCTGCTGGGTTGGTTCCGTGTCGCGCGGCAGAAGCCACTCGGTCTAAAAAGAGTCGGGCAGGGATGACGTTTAATAGAGCGGAGCCGTCAGAGGGAAACAATTTATTTTTTATTTCGCATAAGCATGAATTGATATACCAATTCAGTGCCCGTTTATGAAAGTCACGGTGACATGTGTTGGAAAACACCGGAGGAAATCACTATTATAACATTGAATATTGAAAGTTTACTAATATTACACGTGTCGTGTGTCCAAATCGCACCAAATTCGACGCTGCACACCAAGTGTGAAGTAGATTGGATGAACGGTTGTCAAGATAATCAAAGAGAAAGATTCCTTTGTTTACAGATAGAAGATGATGAGGTGACTTTAGATGACGCTCTCCGTCACCTTTTTAATGACTATGATATTCATGCTACTGTGAATATCATGAATGGATAATGCACTGATATGCACACACATACACACATACTCACACCAAAAAAATGCACACATACTTTTACAGTCTCTTTTTTTCACCCATACACACACATACACTCCCACATATTGTACACACTCTCTCTCTCTCTCTCTCTCTCTCTCACACACACACACACACACACACACACACATATACACACACAGACAAACAGATGAATATACACACAAACACAGAAATAAAAAGACACACACTTTCTCTTCCTCTCACATAAACAGACAAACTGACATGTTGTCACACCGGTCCCCGTCACTTTTTTTTTTGGCTTTCACAGGTAAAGCCAATGCACATGCACTCATCCTACTATCCATCCTGGGCGAGAGACTACTGAGAGAGAGAGACAGACAGAGAGAGAGAGAGAGAGAGAGAGAGCGAGAGCGAGCAGACATCGCTGGCTCAGCAGTATTAAAAACATTCATGTTTCTAAACTACAGCGGCCGCCTTACGGACGATCATCCTCATCATCATCATCATTGCGCTGCCCCTGAAACGCGGATACACCATTAATAATAACAGCAGTCTCCCCATGCCGTTGCCATGGCGACTGTGTCAGAGTCACCGGTGGAAAACACACGTCAGCACTCCTTTCCCGGCAGAGAGAGAACGCTCAAGCAGCTCCTTGGTCTTTTATTCATAAAAATTATATATATTTTTTTTCTCTCTTCATTTTCGAAAATGTTCAACTTTTTACACCTTCTCTGTTAAATAACACATGACTCACAATCAAGACTGTCCTTCAGAGGCTCTGAAAAGTGACATGGTCCCACCGTAGCAATTACTTTTGAACAAAGTTCCCGACACAGCTCATATTGCCAATACCATATGTCGGGCCAGACATTTTATTTGCCACCTGGATACTTTTTATTGCTCGGGCAGATGTTCGAGCGACTCTCATCAAAGAGATTTATGCGAGTGGATTTCAGCCAAGCAGTCACCAGAAGTGAATAAATATGGGTTTGAAACGGATCAAGGATCGGACTTCTGTGGCAAAAAAAAATAAAAAATAATGATAAAGCTACGGCGACACTTTTTGGAGTCCTAAAAACTTTGTCCCAAAAAAAGAAGCATAAAATAGCAGCGCTGATAAATCGAAAAGTGGACACATGCTGTGAATTCTCAGGTTTGCCCCCTTTTTTCTTTGAATCTGTGTGCATGCATGTAGGCCTTTGTGATGTGTTTCTATGTATCCCTTTTGGCCTGTGTGCGTGTGCGTGTGCGTGTGTGCGTGTGTCTACTCACTTATCATTTTTATTGAAATACTTTTTTCACCCTATTTATTTGGGCAACACAATCACTTTGAATTGGCATTGGATATGACCCATTTTTCAACAATGCAGATGAACACAATGCATTAATAAGACATTTTTATTTGATTTCCGTCAAACTGCAGCCCCCGTACAAGCATAGCCATAGCAATGCCTTGCTTTGATTTAATACGTGTATAAAAGAGCACTGCGGCGTCATGAGCAACTCAGAGCAGAAACAACCGACGGCAGCGACTCGAGCTTCGAGCATTTGGGCTGAGCTGGCCACCATGGCCGCCGCCTCGGCTGGCAGCGGGCTATCACCCACTTTCAGCGGGAGCGACGCTGGCCCGGAGGCTCCACTCAGTGAACACCGCGATAGCTTCAAAGCCGACATGGCTATTCTGATACAACAATCCACGGGATCCCTGAAGCCGTCGGCTGACTCACCGGGACAACAAGTGACAACACTTAACAACCGTCTCACTGAAACGGAGGTTTTGGTGGGCGGAAACTTCGAAAAACTCACCAACATGGAAGCCGTTGTTAAGTCTCTACAATCACCAACCAGGGTGCTCCTGGAACGGCTGAATGACCTCAAAAACAGGCCCGGGTGATCTGATTAATAGAGGATAATTAACATATCCGAAGGAAGCGAGAAGGGTCATGATCCGACAGCGTTTGTGTCCGATTTGCCGATGGCGGTGACGGGTCCGGGGCTTTTCAACAACCCGCCGGAGATGGAGATCGAGACCACCACTCTCTCGGCCCCCGAGACCGGAAAAATTCCGGCGTGGCGGAACCAAGCTTTTTTTTTACCGCCAAATTCCTCCGTTTCCGGGTGAAAGACAGCATTTTAAGATGGGCCAGGCAACACAAACTGGATCACCGCGGCTCCGGGTTGAGCGCGTGCCCGGCCACAAAGTGAGCTGGGTTCGGTGTCGTTAAAAAACTCTCTTTACCCTGAAAGGAGGAAAAATTCCGCCCTTTGCATCCTGCCCGTCTCTGGGTTCCGTTCCGAAATGACAACTACTACTTTGACCCCCTGCGAAAAAGCCCAGGACGGTGACCAGCGCGTCGCTCCCACCGGCTAGTGGGCGCTGAGCTTGTTAAAGCGACACCAGCTTCACCTGGACAAAAGCCAACGGACATTGATGAACGGGCAGTTCTGGCAAAGGTGCTCCTGAAAAACAATGGTACTCAACGTCTCTCCGAGTTTGCATGCAACTAAATAACCTGGTGTGGAACCAATGTGAGGGATATACGGATATATTGGACGGCCAGCAATTTCCTTTTCTTTCAAGTTACTATTCTAATATGTGGTCTAGGCAGGGCTGTCATGGGCTACACTGCTTCTTTTGTGATCCAGGTGTTGCTGCGGGCGAGCCCTTGCCCTCTGCTCATTCCCTCTCTTAAATTGCACAGGGTTACTTCGCGTTACAGACGTGTTTTGCAGATGCGGGAGCCCTGTCTGCTCAGGAATTAGAGGGGTTACAGGTGTGTGTCACACGCTTTGCGGGGTCCTGCTGCTAGTTGTAGTTCTTGGAACACGCTTAGGAATGTCTCGGTGTGCTCCTTTGCTCTCTGTTCTGAGAGTTTTCCTTTTGGGGAATTTGGGTGTTGGGTGCGACAAAAAAAAAAAAATGGAGGAGCATGTCTGAGATTCGTCTCTCGGAATGTTAAAGGGATCAATGGCCCAGTCGAGGGAGGTTGAATATTTTCCCACTTAAATCATCTCAAAATTGAAGTCGCCTTCTTACAAGAGACTCATCCGACCACCAAGGATTGCCAGAGGTTAAAGGTGTCATGGGTCGGCCAAACCTTTCACTCCAATTTTAGTAGCAAAGCAAGGGGTACGGCTATTTTAATACATTTGAAAAAATACAGATTAGCCCAATTCATGTTGTAGCTGACCCTCAAGGACGTTTTGTAGTAGTTTCAGGTTCCCTCAATAATGTCGCTGTTGTTCTCATCGATCCCTGTGCACCCAACTGGGTGGATGAAGCGTTCACTGGAAAGGTGATCTCATATTTTTTTACCTGATCTTAAACTCCCACCATTTGACTTTGGGTGGTGACCTTAACTGTCCAATGGACCCATTGTCAGACAAGTCGTGTCCAAAACGGCGTTCCCCTTCTAAAATGCCCAAAGCAATTTCCTCATTTATGAACCGAAGAAGAAGTATGAACCCATTGGCGCTTTCTTTACCCGAATAAAAATGTGTTTTCCAAATGCTCTCGGGTCCACAAAGCATTTTCGAGAATCGATTACTTCTTTATTGATAACTATTTTCTCTCCGCTGTCAATGGCGCGGAACACTCAACTGTAGTGATGATATCTGATCACGCTCCATTGTGGCTTGACCTCTAGTTCAGACTCTTATAGGACAGTGATGTTTTTTGGAAGAGTCAGTGTTACAGTAAGTGATGATTGATTGTGTCCTTTCCAAAGTGATTGATCTCCTTAAAATTAATAACTCTGACCTCATGTCGCCATCTCTACTTTGGGAGACATTAAAGGTGGTAGTCCGAGGAGGGATCATATCTTATCCTGCAAGGCAAAACAAATCCAAAAGAAAAAAAACAAGACTGCATATTTCTTCATGAGCACAGTGAGGAGTCTTTTGTCACAGCACATCTAGAGCCAATCGGCATCCAAGCAAATGAAACGAAGGAGGACCCCCCTCGGGTGAACGCACTGTAATCCCATCTGTTATGTGTTATATGTAATGAAACCTTTCAAACAATCTACTCTGAGTAATATACCTCACAACCCCCATGCCGATGATGCAGACATGGCAAGGTTTCTTGACCTGGAATTCCACTCCATAGCTCCTGTTCATATATGTGAGATGGATCAACCTTTAAAACACACTGAAATTGCAGATTAAACAAATAAATTAACTGCTTAAACTAATGCCAAGTGGCAAGGCCCCTTAGCGGGATAGCTATCCAAGTTTTATTTAAAAAATTACTGATAAATGAACCCCCTTTTTTTCAAATGTTCAGTGACTCTCTGGAGCCTTGTCCCAAACTCTCGCCGGGCCTTCAATAACCTTACTATTAAAACCCGGTAAAGAAAATCCCGATCGCAGTTTTTATCGCGCCACCTCGCTTATAAACGCGGACTATTAAATTCCAGCCAAAGCATTAGGCCTTTGCCTCCAATCATATCACCAGTCCCCAACCCGGTTTACGAAGAAACCGACACTCCTTCTCTAATACTCCTTCTATCGAGCATCCACTGAGAGGCCAGCAGTGGTGTTCTCCCTGGATGCGGAGAAAGCGTTCGATAGGGTGGAGTGGGGTTATTTATTTGAGGTCCTCCAGAGGTTTTGCATTAGTTCCAAATTTATATCCTGGGTAACACTTTTATATTCTTCGCCTAAAGCTTTCTTCCGTAAATACTAACGGGGTGATATCCCAACATTTCACACTTGGTAGAGGGACTCCCCGGGGGCGCCCTTTCAGCCCGCGGCGATCGGACCTTTATCTATCGTGCTTAAATCTGCCAGTTTTAGTCAAGGAATTCTCAGACTTGGTTCGGATTTGCGATTGTTTATTTCCGACTCGAGATCCACCACCCCGCCGACGATCTAATTGCTGAACCGACAAATTCAACTGTTCAAAGAGTCAATGCTTTCGTGTAAACAATCCAGACCTTCAGGACCCCCATAAGTACTTCCCCTTTAAGATCTCTAGAAGCAATTCACCGTGTTTAGGTGTGAATGTCTGTCGAAAATGATCAGATCTTTAGGAAAACACCCTTAATTGAGGCAAATACCTAACTGTTGCGTAAAAATTGCATTAAAATGAATGTGCTGCCACGCACTTTGTATCTTTTCCTTTGTATCTTGTCTGCCAGTCCTTTTCCCCAAGTCCTTTTTTTGTACGATAAACAAACAAATTTCCTCTATTCTATGGAAAGGCAGGACCCCCAGGATCAGGAGAGAGTTTTTACAAAGGCATACTTTGTAGCTCTGAAGGTGGTACAGGCGCTTCCCCACCTAAGAAACTATAATCGGGCAGCCGATGCACACAAAATGACTCTCTGGATCGTGGGGTCGACATTAAGTTGGCGCGAATTTGAGGCCAAATCCCGTCCTTCTTCTTCTTCTTCTTCTTCTTCTTCTTCTTCTTCTTCTTCTTCTTCTTCTTCTTCTTCTTCACTTTTGGCTTTGCTTTCATCCAAACCGCCCATTCGGCCAACCCAATTTTCATCTATCCCAATTGTCGTTTCCACTTCAAGGATTTGGTTTCAATTTAGAGTTGACTTTGGGCTCCAGAGATTGCCTGACCACAGTCCCGTTCCCAGTAACCGTCTCTTCCTCCCTCCTAATGTGGCCCTTTCTCTCCGGCAGAGGTTGGGCCTTGTCGGGGCTGAAGGGGACCTTTGAATTGACAACGTCTTCTGTAGCTTCAGTGAACTGTGTGAAAAAAATTTGCCTCCAAAAATCTCATCTATTCCGATACTTCCGGGTCGGTAACTTTGTGAAAACTAAATAAAGCCTCCTTCCCCAATATTCCTCCTAACTCGATTTTGGACATTCCCGCAAATCAGAGGGGCCTCATCTCAAAAATGTGCACCTTAACCTCCCCTCCGACGGAGGCTTCTCCTGATAAAGTCAAAAAGAGGTGGGGAAGAGGAACTTGAATAAGTTATAGACAACAATGACTGGGAGGGTGCATTAATTCGAGTGAATGACGGTACGTCTTGTTCCAGGCTCGATCCGATAAAATTGAAGGTCGTCCGTCGCATCTGTCTTCCCAACTCCAAACTCTCCAAAATATAATATGTCACAGATACTTGAACTACGCGCCACATGTCACCAACAAACATGACACGCACACGTTTCCGTACGAGGTCAGTGGAGAGCTGTTTTCAAACACCTCGCCGAGGCTTTAAACTTGGTGGTGACACCGTGGGTCGTAACGGCCGTTTTTTTTTTTTTGGAGTATTTCCAGGTCATCAGATAATTAGGAGGAAAAAAAAACAAAAACCAAAGGACAGTCTTGCCTCTGCATTCCTTATTAGCACATAGAATAAAGCATCTCTATGGCTCAAAGACCTCAAAAAAGAAATAGTCCATAATGTTCATTGTATTTCTTTGTACCTTTTAAATGAATAAATACCTTTATAAATCAACAGAAAAGTAGTTAGTTAGTCTTAGTTCTACGCAATAAAGTACCATTACAGGCGGAAATACAATGTAATGAGAGTAATTGTAACTAGTTACTTTCCCCCCTCCGCCTGTCCTCGGCGTGTCTGCGTCCTATCTTGTCCATCAGTGTTTGCCGCCCGAAAAACTAATTGTCCTAATTGCAGCTGTCAGCGCGAGGGGGAAAGGAGACGCCGGCACCGGGCCTCATCGGGATTAGCCCATTACACATTATTTTGCAGTTCAACTTTCACATCAAAGAGGAAGAGGCCTCAAATTCGTCAGCAGTAATGTCGCGAAGCACGTCTGGGTTTTTTTTTTTTTTTTTTCAAGCATTGGGATTTATGAATTCAATCAAGCGATGAATTGTGGGAAATGAGCGCCTCTGAAAGTGACCGTAAAAAATAATATTGCGTGAGTGGCAGTAAATAGTGTTAGTGGATGTAATTTGAGATGTCCTCTAACTACATATTCCGAAGGGAAGTGTCTGCGGGAACTGAGGGAAGTAATCAGTGGTCTTCCCACATGGCGGGCAGGGCCCACATAGGGGGGTCGCCGTATATCACAAGAGGGGGTCGCGAGGCCTTGGAAGGGCTGATGTTAGTGGTTTGAAAATCCACATGAGCATCGGCTCAAAAAGAAACCGAATCTGACTTTACTGTGGACTATTATGTTATAATGTACTCCCTGAAAACCTTACTCCCTCTACCATGAAAATAGAACAAAAAGGGTACCACTAATAAATACATGAAAAAATAGATAGAAGATATAAAGATAGATAGAGATAGAAAGATACTGTAGATAAATAGATAGATAGATAGATAGATAGATAGATAGATAGATATAAAGATAGATAGACAGATAGATAGACAGATAGATAGATAGATAGATATAGATAGATAGACAGACAGGGAGACAGACAGGGAGACAGATAGATATAAAGATAGACAGACAGATAGACAGACAGACAGATAGATAGATAGATAGATAGGCAGACAGACAGACAGATAGAGAGAGAGATAGACAGACAGACAGACAGACAGACAGCTAGATAGATAGATAGATAGATAGATAGATAGAGAGGGAAACTGCATTGCCTCAACAGCTCACAACAAGAGAATACAATAAAGATACGAAAAAGAAAACGGCAATATATGTAAAAATTGGAAAATAGACAATAAATCGAACAGTTAACTGTTCCGCAAGACAGATGAAAAAAGGGAACCCTCATAAAACCCAAGAAGAAATGAAACATAAAAATGAAAAAGACCTCGAAAACAATATGTCATAAAAATTAAATATACGGATACAATAACTTGTGAAATAAACAGTCAACCAGAAAGATGAACTTAAGATAGAAATGGTGTAATAATAAATTTGACATTAAACCTAAGCCGTCGACAGTAAACTGATTTTGGCAATAAGTCAATAAGCCAAAATAAATTGACAATATTTTGTTAATAATTTGACGTCTTTGTTTGACGACGGAGGTCTCTGAGAAAGAAAAAGTTGGTAACCCCCGTTATGGCGCATGTCGTAGGCTCATTTAATGGCACGTACGTACCTTTTCAATCGCATATAATAATGCATTTGAATACTTTTGTGTTTTGCAAAATAACTACTGAGTTGGTTATCCTTCTCATCGCCGTTTCAGATGAGCCTCGTAATAATTATAAGTTATTGGAAATGTATGTACCGCGTTCTGCGCTCCCAGCCGCTTCCGTGATGAGGCCCGGGCGAGCGCCGAGGGGATTGATTAAAAACGCCGGCATTATGTGTCTCGGAGCACAATTAAAATCATTGACTCTTCCAGAGGGCGGTTGGAAAAGATTTCTCCTCTTCATTGATTGTTTGTCCTTTGCAATTTGTTGATTGTTTTAATTGATTTGAGGGGCCCGGGTTTTGATGATACCTCCCCCCGTCGAGACTCCGGGTGGAATAATTATAGATTAAAAAAAGGCATTAACTGTAACGGTGTTTCATGAGGGCGGATCCTATCCCTCCATCCCAACATCGACGCGTAATTGCATTCCCAAACCTCTCTGATTTTCACTCCGGTCGGACCCAAATAGCGCCGCCCGCCCGCCTCCAGCAGAGCCGTTTTAATTTTGCGGGCCACCTTGGCCATCTTCCCTCCACATCAATCTTCTCTCTACTTTCATTGACTTTTTTTTTCTTCTCCTCCTTTTTGTGCTTTCCCCCTCGTACGGCTTCTTGTGTCATTTATTTCCTTTTCTTATCTCCCCCCCGCGCTCGGACACACTTTAACCGGGCGGCGGCGAGATGCGTAGCGGCTGCAGCGGTGAGATAATACGAAACGGTGGAGAATCCAACGAGGCTACGCTGCGCTTTTAATTTCGCCGGCGCTGCGGGACGACCGGAGCTCGCGTTCCCGCCCCGAGATTTTTTCAGGAAATCCCGGGTGGGGAGCGGCATGTCGCTGCGGCAAGAAGAGCGATTCTGCATTGAACCCTTCGCCTCGTGAGACCTCTTACTCTCAGCCTCACCTCGTCTGCCGTTGTGGAGGTCCTTATTAAAGCCGAAAGAATGGACGTGTCGCCAAACACGGGGAGAAAATGAGCGGTTCGTTAAGACGGGGAGGAACACGAATGGATAAGCCCCGCAAAGTGCATATGGTGCTTTGGCGGCGGTGGCAATATGGCAAGATGGTCGGGGTGAATTATTTAATCTGCCATATTGCAACATTTTGGGCACACACGCTCGCACATAAGGCTTTCGTTTTGAGCCGTCTCACACCGAGAATATTCTGTTTTCCTTTGATGCGATGAAGGACAAAGCAGGTCATTTTTTTTCATGTGCACAGTATATATTTTTTGTTTTGTTTGCTCAGCGCGTGTTGAGGAGTCCACGTTACTATCTCGTGTATGTTACGTATACCCGACTAGGGTTTGATAGAGGGGAAAAAATTGACGGTTGCCGTGAAATTCTTTTCAGATTTTGACATTTTTATTTCTTGTCGTTTTTGTATTAGAGGGAAGTTCCACCGCAGAGCGACATTTACCAGATCGATTCTGGTCTCATTAAGAGCCCCAAGAACAGCACCGAGTTAAGCCTGGTTTACGGCTGAAGCGTGCAGTAGCACTGTCCAAATGTAACCCTCTATTTTGGGAGTTCCTGACGACGACAGCGCATAATATTTTATCCATGTTCCTTGGTCGCTTTGATTCGCTTTGTGCTGAACAAAACTGCTGACCTAAACACAAAAATTCAGATTTAAAATGATATCTGAGTTACTGTATGAGCCAATGATGTGGTCAATAGGGGAAAGTAATGGAGAGCAAAGGTGGATGTAGTGAGTTTTAGGTATTTTGGATAATCTGGATAATCGCTTGACATGTTAAGCTTTTGGTGCTAAAATCAGTTGTTTACCAAAAATATGTGGTGGTGACTGTGAAATCAATGTATTGCAACGGGGAGTGTGATAGAAAATCATTAAATGGCTCAAAAAAAACCTCAAAGATAAGCACACTTACTGTCACCCTGTCTGCACCATTCCAGAAAACGATAAGCATGAATATGTTGAATCAGTGGCTTCGAAAGACGAACAACAACCATTTTTGGCTCATTTTCACCTTCGCTGGAATCCCGCAAGCTACGATCGGTGAACGGGTCAAAATATTTATTTTACGGATGTTTTTCCATTTTTGTTTAATGTCTCCCATTTATCGGGCATCCCAGGTCATGATACCGGTTTGACATTTACTTTCTCACTTTCATCTCTCGCCCACTTCCCAAAAGGTCCCTGGATGGAGATCTCCCGATGCCGCCTCCAGTTTTAACCCTTCAAAACCGACGCCCCCCCCCCAGAGCATGGCTAGTACGCTGACATTTTACAAAAATAATAGAAGTGCGGTCGGGTTGAGAGAAACGCACCCTGCGGCGGAGTCACCGCTGACTGGAAATGTAAAGTGGGTGTTGAGTATTTAAAGTGTGAGAGGATCTCTGCCGCCGTGGCGCCGTCCCCCCGAAACGTAAAGGTCATCTGAAAGACACACTCAGCACTACAAACAGCCCAGCTGGCATTTCCATCGAAAGCCCCACTCCCCCACTCCCCACCGTGACAGTGCGCCAGGGCTCCCTGCGCTCAGGGTGTGGGCAAACAGTGTTTTAACACTGCCGCTGTATAAATTTAGGAAGCGTAAACGGGTGTTTTAAACTGTATGCTGTGCAACTCTCGGTTTTTTATTTTGCAGCACTGGTACAAAAGGTAATATTTTGACATCCATCCTGCCTGCTTCCCACTGGGATTCATGGGACACTGCCCATGTGTAAATGCATGTGGAGGGCTGTGTTGCGGAGTCAACTCTGCGTCTGGCTTCCCTGCTTTTGCTTTGGCCTTTGGCTAAAATAAGTCCCCCGTGGTGTTTTTAGGACTCAGTCTGGTGTTTCTAACCCCCCCGTTGGGGGTGTTGTGGCCACCGCAGAGTGACGCGGCAGTCTCCATTGTGCCTCCCCTCACCCACCCACCAAGTGGCTAATGAGGTCAAATGGTGAATTACACAGTCGATTTAACCTCGGGAGCTGGGGACTGTACACAACGAACAGATTGAGCGGGATGCAACATTTGCCAGGAGCCGGGACACCTACGATGTCGCGACTCACATTTTACCCCTTAACCTCAGCACATGGTCAGCAGGAGTGAGGATACAGCGTGGGGAGAAAGTGTCGCGAAAAAAAAGGTTGATTGCCAAAATGTTTAAGCCCCAATCTGTCGTTGTCGGTGATGTTAAAGGCGTTGTCAGTGCAAAAGGTTTTTCTATGCCCTGGCATTATCTGATCCCTCGATAAGTAAAAAAGGATTTTGCGGAGCAGGCGTGCAGTGGATATGTGGGTTCATAAAAACGAATTGACTGCTATGATAAACGATTAAGCCACCATCGTTTTAGGATTTCAAAAGTCTTCTTACTAGGCTTTGATTGTGAATACGCATGTTCCCACATGAGGTTTTAAACTGTCAACCAATGGTATATTTAGCACGGGAAGATGAAGAATGACCAGAACATTCAATGACTTTTTTCCAGGTCAGGTTTATCACATGGCTCCGGTCTCAAAGGCCTTTTACATCCGCAGTTTATAGACCTCATTTGAATCCAAGCGCGAGAAACCTCCAAGCCCTTAGCCGTAATGCTGGAAAGAGGAACTGGCCTAAAAATTGTGAAAAGGTTAACAAAACGAAAAAACTAAAATAAGAGCAATATCTTCATATCAAGGACCTGATTCGGACGAGGGCCGCGATCCAAACCCCGATGTGTTCGAAATGTTCAGGAAATGAAAGAGGTTGGTCCGCCAGAGGTTAGAGACACAACGTAACCACACTTTATTATTTGCAATGGATGTGTACATAGTCTTAAAGAGCAAACGAATAAAGAGAAAAAACGGGTACGTCACCTCAGCATTCCGAGCGCGGACACGTGTCTCCAAGGGACGGACATTGGAGGACCGCCGCCGAAGTCCCGTGCAATGCCCACGCTACACGCTGAGGATGCTGGGCCACAAGACCAAGCCGTTTTGCTGCACGCCACCATCGCGCCGGCCGTGGCCAGAGGATTCTGACTTTTCTCCAGAGTGGGAATATGCATTATAGGTAAATCGGCCATGACGGACCTTTGCGATTGCAGTTGAGAGAGCTGAACGCCTCTGTTTATCACCTGTAAAGGGGAAGGTTTAGTTGAACGATATATCCAAATGTTAATTATCCTACCATCCCCCCTTTATGTAAGGATGCCAAAGCCAGATGGTACCCGTGCCCCTGAACACAAGGTTATCTGCAGGTACCATCAATGCAGAGAGCCAAGGAGAAAATTGCCTTCTTAGCCCTGATGGCCTGAATGAATACATGGCTCTCAGTTATTACAAAGAACGGCGGACAAATATTTCCAGGGACCCCGCCTGAAGTTTGCAGCAGCATACCCGGACGACAAAGACAAACACGGCGGTGAGCGGGACGAAGGAGGCCCACGAGTTAAGGTGGGGGTCAGAAAGTAAGAAAAAGCGAATCACAAGGCTGGATCTCAGCTGTGTTTTTATTTGTACTCGTCATAAAGATGCACGACATATTTAAATAACTCAAGCTTTTGAGGCGCTTTCCCTAATTTCACAGGTAGATGAGGCTCGTCGGCTCCTTCCGGAGCAGGGACACTTGCCGCGACAACGGACCTTTCTCGCCTAATCCGGGTAAGATCGACAAAAAGCCAATCCCCCCCCCCCCCCAAAAAAAACTGGAGCATCCGAAATCCCGTCCTTTTAGATCACAGGACTCTTCAACATTTTTTAATCTATTTGACTGCAAAGGGCCAAGTTCTTAACAGACAGACGGCGGACACAAAGGTATTTTATGGATCGCCATCTGATTCAATTCTATCCGCTGGCTCCAGGTGCCTTGTGGGGGGAAAGGCATTCCATCACCGGAGAGCCAGGAGGCTAGCGCAGCAGAAAGAGCAGCTCAAATATTTATTCATGGTCAGAGTAGCCCCGTTTTTTTTTGTCTGACGGTCCTGTTTAATGAACTACAAGGTGCATTGAATGACAAATAAATAGTGTTCTTTTGGGGCGACATAGTGTTCATTGCATCGCTAATTATGTTCCTTAAAGTCCCGCCCTGGCAGGAGGCATTAGTCTACGTGTTTATCTGCTTTTGGGTTCCCTAGGCGGGGGGGGGGCAAGAATGACGCCGCTCGTCAAGCCCGAAACAAATCACACCGACAGGGATCAATCGCGACGTGACGACAAATACAACTGCAGCCAATGAATCAACCGATATTATAACCGATATACGTTTTGACAAAAAGCAATACATTGATAAAGTACATGCAATGCGTGAGATATGGATTACCCTCCAGATGCCCTATTTCCCCGAAACTGATTACAAATTGAGGTGGGTCCAACGCAGCAAAATGATTATCTCCGGCGAAACGATAAACTTCCTTAATTAAAAATGGCAGACTTTAAAAGGAGCCGCCGAATGAATTATTTCTGGCGGATGTTGGCCGTGCCGCCGCGCTATTCAGTGGAAGAGGCACAGTTTATAGATGCTGGAGTGCTAAGCTGGAGGCTGCTGTTCAATTCACCAGGGCTACTGTTGCATAGTGGACCAGATAAGCCTCATTTGAATAATTCCCATATAGCTCTGCAGCTTTATCTCTGAGTTTTGCCCATCAGAAACGCACCGAGTCTTGGTTACAAAGTCGGTAGATGACATGGCGCCACTGCTAATCAATAACACGCTCCGGGGCGACGCGTCACATTTTGTTAAGCATATTATTTACATACTAATCCCGCCCTGTGAAATTGCTGATCAGCTTTACACATGTGGGGAAATTGCCATTGGAAATGTTTTGGGCGATGGCTTGGTCGTCGTGTTCGTCAGGATTTGGAAAACGCAAAGAAAACCATTTGACTGTGTGTGTGTGTGTGTGTGTGTGTGTGTGTGTGGGTGTGGGTGTGGGTGTGGGTTAAATTGCTGAGCCTGTAGAATAGCTCCAAATTGGAGATTCATGGAAGCCCCGGTGGGTGAATTAAAGTCAGAAATATCCAATTCCCCACCAATGCCACGAAAGCCATCACTTGTTAGGCTGATACCTACTGTAAAGTAGAGCGTTGTTTCACCCCACTATGGCCAGTGATACCGTAACAGGGCGATCACTCCATTATACTGTTTATTGTAGTTACTATAGCAAAGTGGAGTGGGTGTCATTCCATTCTGTGGAACAGGATGCCATTAAGGGAAGGATATTAGAGACTATTCCAATTAGCAGAATTGGGGTTTGTGCTGATGAAAGGGTTTGTCAGAGAGAGAGAGAGGGGGGGGGGGAGGGGGGAGGAGGGTAAGAGAGAGAGAGAGAGAGAGATAGTGAGAGAGATGGAGAGCGAGGGAGAGAGAGAGAGAGGCAGAGAGAGTCAGCGTGTAGATAAAGTGGATCGAGTCTTATTTATTCTGTCTTGCAAAATAATAACCTGCGCAGGACATTTCCGCAGGAGTGCTCGGTATTAGGATGTTTCGGCGTCGAGTATTTTTCATGCAAATGCGGATCCGCCGGCGAATGCTAACAAGTGACATTAGCATGCACACAAAGGGGGGCGAGTCCGACGCGGAGACGACGGCCTCTGCAGAGCAGGCGTCTGAAGATGGATATTTTTTACGCCGGGTGCCAAGACAATTTCCAGAAACTGATTGGGCGACGTGTCCCTGGGAGTGCCGCGAGCAGCTCCGTCATCAGGGGCGACAGTGACCACACGCCCACCGACCGGACAAGGATGTGACCTCACACCATTACAGCGTGCACGTTTCGAGAGGAATAATGGCCGCCTCTTATTATCGATTTAATAAATGTACACCTGCCCCCTGCCTTTGTAACCTCTATTCATATCTCCCTGAAAGAAAACAGAGAGAGAAAGAAAGGGGGGTTGAGAGGGAGTGAGAGAGAGAGAGAGAGGCAGAGAGAGAGGGGAGAGAGAGATAGAGAGAGGGAGAGAGAGAGAGGGGAGAGAGAGAGAGAGAGCAACTGCCTGAAAATCCATAACATCAGAATGACTTTATTTCGCTGATTGCATTTACTTGTGCTTGGAATTTGACATGGAGATTATTGGCGCATGTCTACAGATCATTTTCATTCCCAAAAAAACCAGTCTGAGAAAAAAAAAGGTTACAAATGTAATAATAATAAAATAAAATGGAATTTGCCGCCATAAAAAACCCCTCCAAAACAAATAAATAAATAAATAAAACACACAGAATATACAATGCGGTCCTATTCACGGGAAGAGTGTGTGACAGTACAATCCCATTTTCCAGTACGCCTTCTTCTGACTGAAAGATTTATTTCGTTTTTTCTGTTCCTCACTTGAGGCGGAGGATGTATTTTTTTCATCCGAGGGTGCTGTTCATTTTTTTGTGAATGGTCTTCCATATTGACAGTTTGCTGACCACAACTGGCAACGCTGGTTAATCAAATTCATTCAGATGAATCTAATTATCAAAATGCTTTTCACTTGTTGAGCGGACTCGTGGGTAGGCGGACCCCGCCACCAACAATGCAAACAGCATATAGAGTGAATGGCTGATTCTTATTAAATATCACCTATATACATATATATATATATATAGATATAGATATAGATATATATATATAGATAGATAGATAGATAGATAGATAGATAGATAGATAGATAGATAGATAGATAGAGATGTATGGGATAGATATCATATATGGCATTTTTTAAACAACATAATCAAACGGATTACCACTTTAAACCAACATTGAAACGAGATAATATGCATGAGGTGCCAAATTGCCTGAGAAGCTCTAATAACAGTCCATGGTATTACCCGCAGCAAATTGTTTAAATGCATTTTTAATTATGTGCATTAAGATTCAAGATTGCTTTCGCAATTTCCAAGCAGTATCTGTTTAATCTGAACTTCTTTTCTCTGTTGGTTGATTTTTTTTTTGGGGGGGGGGGGGGGGGTAGGGGATTCTGCATTCCCTCTGCATGCCGTATGGACGGACGGACGGACGGACGGATGGATGGAGCCTTTCTTTTGGCGTCACTTTGGGTCTCGCTCATTGCAGCGTGATCCTGCAGCGTGCAGAGCTGAAACACACCGTGTGCTCCCTTCTTCACTTGGCTCGTAGTTGTGCTCTTGCGGTGATGGAGACGGGACGGTGAGATTTTCTTTTTTTCTTAAAAAAAAAAAAAAAAAATTACATCTTTTTTTTTTTTTTTTACAAGTTTTCATTGTGCGCAACGCGGTCTTCGCGGAGCGCCTTTGCGCATAAGGAGCGCTGCGTCGCAAACTGGAGGAGGGCGATCGCACGCCAACTCCTGCAGGCTGCGGGGGACTTCCCAATCCCAGTGACAGGGAGGCAGAGGAGAGGACGGAGAGGATGCTCCCACATCTGCACCGCCCCTGAGCGGACCCCGTCGCGAAAATTGCACTCCCGTCCTCTGAGAAGCACCCATTCGATTCCGGGGATTTCTACGCGTTACGCACGCCGAGAGTGAGCGAGCAGGCGGGGAGAGATGGTCCAGGACGCGCCGAGAGCTCCGCCGTCCCCACCGAAGGACTGAAGCGGAATGAAGGGAAAACGACAAAAATAACGAAATAAACAAAAACAAACCTTTGCTGAGAAAGAAAGGTTGGAGCGAGTAAGGGAAGGCTGATGACGGGAGTATTAATCCTTTCAGTGCACCAGAAGCACCAAAGGGTTTTAGAAACGTTTGGATGGAAATCGGGCGAGTGTTTAGACCTGTTTTTAGTTTTATATGAAACTGGTGATTAGTTTTGTCGAGGGAAATCTGCGCCAGGGTTTTTATTTTTATTTTTATTTGATTCGATTTTTTTTTTTTTTTTTTTTTTTAATGTATTTTTTTTATTACCTTTTCTTTTTATGCAACAATTGATCCAAGGAGTATAGATTTATTTGCAAGGAGGACTCCCAGAAAACTCTGATCTCCATCATCTTCCCCCTGAAGTATTCCTTGATCTAAATGGAATTGGTTGAGCCTGAAGCCCCTTGTGAAAGGAACAGACATGGTACATGGGCACAGTTTGTTTCACGGTAAGACAGTCATCACCATCACATCCAACCTGCAGAGCTGCAAAGATCCCCCCCCCCCTCCCCATTTTAATAATCTCGCAGGATGAACTGTTGTTTTGGAGTCAACACATCTTTATTGCCCATTATGGCTGACGTTGTATAAATGAGATAAGATAAGATAACACTTTGTTAATCCCCTGGGGAGTGGTGTTACATCAGCAGAACAGTGCATGTCACGCAATAGATGGAAAAATAAAAATAAAATAACATATATGTACAAATTTTACAATGTGAGGTTGTGTTGTTGCAGTAATGCAAAGTGTAAGCTACATTATAAGGTTACAACATGAATATACTGATGAACTAGTTGTAGGTACATATTTTAGTTTATCTTTACATCTCTCTGTCGGCACAGTATTTTAGCTTATCTTCACTTACTGTACTTATATTCTCCATTTTCTTTTGTTTTTCCACTTGCTTTGGCAATGTAAATGTGTGGTTCCCATGTCAATCAACATTTTTTTAATTGAATTGAGAGAGAAAGATGTAGATAGAGATAGAGAGATGAATATAATGTATTTCATCCACAATGTATTTTGTCCTTTCTTCACAGTTGTTGCAAGTCTTGTCGTACTTGGGTTGTCTGGGGCAACTAAGAGGGATACAGCAGGTACCACAGTCGCCCTCCCACTTCTTTTATCGCACACACCTTCTTCTCGTCTCCCTCCCCTTCCTCCGCGCTTTAAATCTCCGTATGGCTTTTCATTCCCGCTCCCTCTTCTCCTCCTGTTCCAGTGAAAAACAATTCCGGAGTCAAGCCTGCGGGCCAATGTGGAACTTGGGTGAAAGAACCAGAGGGAGGGCTCTTCACATCTCCCAATTACCCAAACAAATACCCCCCAGACACAGAGTGTGTTTACATCCTGGAAGGTAAGTACAGTATTATCTCTTAAGCCTCACCCACAAGAAAAAACGCTTCCAGATCCCTCCCCGGGTAAAGGACGTATGAGAGGATGGGATGCGGCAGTTTGGATGTTACGGGAATTATGGAGGAAACGGACGGCTTAATCTGCTGCGTTTTTCTACTGGGACATGATATTTGATGAATCCTAACGAGATTCCCAAAATGAATACACGGGGTCAGGGTGGGGTGAGGTGGGGTTGGGGCATCTCCAGAGAGAGCTTAATCCCAGTTTGGTAAGAAGATTTATTGACCGGGTGGGCCTGCCGGTATTGAAAACGGAACGACTCTCGATCAATGAATGTGATTGATAATCGGCGAGTTGATTCGTGCCTTGACTATGTGATTGTTTTCACGTCTCAAAGTCGTTGTTCTCGCTGTTCTGTCACCTCCCCCCCTGCAGCGCCCCCAAGGCAGTGCATCGACCTACACTTCGAAGAAAACTACTCCATCGAGTCCTCTTGGGAATGTAAATTTGACAACATCGAGGTGCGCGATGGACCCTTCGGCTTCTCCCTGATGCTGGGCCGGCACTGCGGGCAGCACAGCCCGCCCGATATCAGGAGTAGCGGCCGATATCTGTGGATAAAATTTGTCAGCGACGGTGAACTGGAAGCGGTGGGATTTTCGGCGAGCTACAACTTCACCGCAGGTAAATGTCGACGTTTGTTTTTTTTGTTTTTGTTTTTTTCGATTGTTTCGCTCCCCCACAGCGATACAATGCTTTCATCCAATTTGGTTTTCAGCCATTTTGCATTGCCCCCAATCATTTCCCTGGTGACAGCTGACAACTACGGTCCCACATATTCATTTTTTAAATTTATTTTATTTTGCTGTATTTTGTGTTTGTCAATTCCATTTGAGACGTTATGCGCCATTGCTTGAACATGGAAAAAAAAAAAAATACAGAATATATGGAAAATGAAGTACATTTGAGAGAACCCGTCTCCGTAGTAGAGGCCCCACAGTTTCCAGAACCAGTGAGATTATTCTCAGGTAGGTTTCTAAAATCTTCGACGTGGGAGCCGTCATCAGGAAAACCCTCATGGGGTGAAGCAAAATGTGCGTTCTGACTGGTAAACAGGCTAAAACTCAATTGGACGCCGGTATGGTCCTTTTAAGGTTTCCCCCGTTCCATATGCACCTAGCGGCAAAGCCGTTAAATGAACGACAAACATGGCTGGGGCTTCCTGCGCTTTGATGAGGCCCCTCGCCGTCCTATTGATTGTCGGCCCCCGTGCACATACCCTCCTAAATGACAACAGGGTTTCCGTTTGCTGTAGAGGGAGATTCCCTTTGACCCGGGTAGGTTGTTATTCCTTTGCCGCGATTCCGGAGGGACTTGGAATATCGGCAAATTTCATTGAGAGCTCACCAGCAGCACTCCGGCGTGCACGCTCGAGGAGGCAGACGGAGCGCGGGCGAGCAAATCGTTGTTTTCACACGCAATCCTCGCAAATACGCCAGTAAGCGAAAAACCCTCGGCTCCCCTAATTTCCATCCCATTTGGTCGAGATCCCATTACCGCAGCGGCGTTGAAATTGATGAGGAGCCATCAGGGCTTAGAAGCGACTCAGTACTCCTTGGCCTCTCCTTGACCGATTTTAACAATACCGTAAACTTTTTAAGGTGGGTTTGAGGATTTATGATCCGCTGCCTATAAGCACGTCACCGCAGATGAGTTTATACATCTGCAGTCAGAGCATCGGGGGAATTGTTTTCCCAAGTTTGCTCACAGGTCACTGACACTCGAGGTTGTTTCCGTGTCTCTGAGGACGAGTCAATATACTCATGGGATCTTTATTCACAAAGAGGATTAATGTTATATTTTTCCATCGTTGAGATGAGGTTTAGAGAAGCATACAGAGTGGGGCGGGGTAAATGACACAGTTGTGTAGAATGCGGGCCGCAATAATAATAATAATAATAATAATAATAATAATAAAAATAATAATAATAAAAATAATAAATTTTAAAAAACAAATTAATTATAGCTTCTTTCGCAGAATACTCTTGTGTTTTGTGCTCTTGGGAGTCTTGTTAAAAAAGATGAGCTGAGCGCGGGGGGGACTCGATAATAAATATCTGTGGCATATAATTTACATATTTTAAGGAGATAAAAGTACTGAATTCACTTGACTCGAAAACCCCGGCTGTGAGAATGGCGGCTCACATCCGCCTTTTCCGCCTTAATTCACGCAGTGATGAGTAAGAGGTGAGAGTCGATATGCGGCGGCAACAAAGGCGACATTAATCAGCTCCCGCTCCGCTCTGTTTTCTCAATCGTCTCCCGACCGCAGTGATAAAACCTATTTTACGAGTCTTACCCCCCGTCCCCGGGTTCTGATGATGTCCTCTGTCCAGAGACTCGTCGTCACGATGACTAATGCGGGAGCTGCGGCAGCCGCCGAGTGAATCAGGCAGAGCCAAGGAGTCTCACCTCAACCTGAGTCACGGCGTCTTTAGCGGAAGCTCTGAGGATCTGCATGGTGTCGGGAGATGACTCACGGGCCTTTGATTATCACCCGAAGGCTCAGACGCAGGGAGTCGGAGACGCCGCAGCCGACAATGTTTCGTGGAAATGAGCAAGATAAAAGCCCAGGGCGTCAGCCACAAAACTTTTCCCTTAAATTCTACTTCATTTTCTTCTTGAGAAATGAGCCTATGCAGTTTTATGATACATAAGACTAAAGGAGGGATTCGCAACCTTTTATCCTCCAAGACTTAAAACCCCTAAATCAAACCTGATTCAATCATAGATCCGCCTATTTACAAGAAGCACTCCTGTTTTTTCATGTTTTTATGAGCGGTTGTTTTGGTATGAATTGGTTCTCCAGGGTAGAGACAGCAAGGTTTTTTAGGGTGTGCAATACATCAGAACATAAAGTCATGATTTTGTTTGTACTTAAACTGTCACCCGTGTGGATTTTTGGGACCTATTGGGAAGCATTATGCCAAAAAAAACGTCCAAGGCCTCGGGACTCCCACTGGGGATCTTGCGCCCCATGTTGGGAGTCACCGGCCTAGATGATGAACGCCGGTTGGTCCTCGGCTTCCTCGACCGGTCATGTCGCAAATTCGGCATTGCCGGCGGTTTGGCAGCAGCTCTTTGGTCCTTCAAATATCATTATGGATCACTTTGAGCAAGCTTTGTCAGAATTTATGTGATTGTTAGCTTCACGTTTTGAGGCTGCACCGGAGCGGTAAATATCTCGTAGTAATGTTCAGCAAGGTGGTGCTATGAATGGCCTAGGCCCTGGGCTGGAAAAACAGGGAAACAAAACAAGACCCAATGAGCTTATGAGTTGAGGAAACATAATCATGGCTCAGCAAATTCATTTTTTAAGCTTTGGTTGTCGGGACCACCCGAGGTCGTGCGTTTGCAGGAGGGGGGTTTGTTTGCAGATGCAATTTAATCTCCATTAGAATGGAGATTAAATTGGAAGCAATGCAATGACACTTGTGAGGCAAATACGATTAAATCAAAGTGTCTCTCTGTTAATCAATTTACCCAGTTCAACATGTCAGAGGTTGAAGCACAGATATAAATCACTTCCTCCGCACTCTTACTGGTTCCTGAGTGCAGACTCAAAGCCAGTCACCGACCACTCATGCAACATACAAGTTGTGGAAGATAAGTTGAATCAGCAGGAAACGTACTGTAAACGCTATTTTCCCATTAAGGAAAATTGTCCTTTACGTGCCAAAATTGCAGAGGAACCATCGTCTGTTGTATATATTGTGTGCCTGCGTGTCGGTGTGTTCATGATGCTGCTGGCTGGTGGTGCTGTGGTCCCGGATCGTGGGAGAGCTCAGTGACCCAGGGCGCTCTGCACCCTGGCGCAGGAAGTCGTGCTGCAGCACAGCGGGGGCCCCTCATCATCGCAAATAAAAGCGGCAAAATTCGCCGCGTCCCGTTCGATGTGATCGTGGGTCCTTTGAAGCGCCAGAGAGTGTCAGCAAAAGCAGATGCTGCTAAATGTACTCTCAGGGAACTGTCAGTGTGTTTTCTTTCTCATCCCAGGTCTGCCGAATTCTGTGGTTTAAAAAAAAACCCTAAAAAAACAAAACCTCATGCGGCCCGCTTAGCTTTTCAAATCTTCTGTGGATACAACGACTTCCAGAAAAAAGGGCAACCTTTTTTGCCAACTTTAGTGAGAAGAAATAGAATCAAGCCTACATGCACTAACTTGTGGTAGAATATTACCTTTTAATTGCCAGTGGAATTGGAGTTTGCCTTACCAAGCGCAAATCAAGCCATTTACATAACACGACACAGCGAGCGCCTTTGTAATTGCCGATACTTGCAGGAAATAATAAAACCGCAGCACTGGAGGTGATGCGCTTTACTTATAACAAATATCAGGAAAGGAGTTTCAGCAGAAGATGATGACTTCTGCTGCTGAAGCTGCTCTGGAAAACTGTCAAACTGTATAATAAGAAGCGGCTTTAAAAAACATTAATGCGAGGGGTGTCAAAGTCAATGCTTTAAAGTGGTAATCCGTGAGATTATTTTGTTTAAAAACCTCCCCAATTTGATATTCATCCAATGTTTTTTTTGTTTCTCTGGCACTTTATAAAAAACACCCAATGTGTTTGCGTTTTGCATGTGCTCCTCTATATGCCGTTTGCATTGTTGGTGGAGGGCTCCGCCTTATCCAGAATGCACCGATCGGGCACGCACAAGACGTGAAAGATGAATCCGATATACCGGCAGCTAGTTGTGGTCAGTAAACTGTTGATATTGATGAACATGGTCAAAAAAACATGTTTCAAATGGAATTCTGGGATTCATAGTGCAATCCACCCAAAGAGAGACGGTCCTATGTACAGTATTTCCACTTTAATGCATGCGATTATTCGATAAAAAATATTGACACGTACATGACACTGGAGATGCATAATGGTGGAGGTGGAGGAGGAGCAGTACTTTGCAAGATCTTATTAACGAGGCAGTTTACTGTTTGAATTTACCAACTGAAAAGGTTATGCTTCCTTATAAAAAACACTGAGGTGGTAGCTGTTTGGTTTCTGCTCCAGAGCCTTGAGAGTCTGTTTGTACAGTGTGTCAAGGGGCTTCAGTGTGGATTCACTCGTGTGTGCTCTGCCTCTCAAACAGCATGTGAGGTGTGAGACGGTCAGTGGCCATTGAATTCCTTGTAAATCTGAGGTTTAAGACCGCCGAGTAGGGGAGAAACGGGGCTAAATAACACTTTTCAGTCAAATGTCAGAACGATCTCTACAGAAAGGTCCTCATGTGTAGAAAAAACTGATTTCTGCGATCAACAACCTACATCTGTCTTCTATCAAGTCAGTCCTACATACAGACCTGCGTCACATGGTTTGGGTGTACTTTAATCAAGAGTAGAAGTAAAACAATGGTGCCAAAGGTGCCATCTGTGACCAGCCCTGGTACTTTCATCCCTCCATCTACTGTTGCTACTTCTGCCGAGACCGTATCGCCACTAAGCTAAATTAAATTTACATGAACTAAATTACTATGTTGGGACATTGCATCAACGAAAATCTCTAAATGAAAATACTGCTGGTACTGCGAATTTACTTACGTCTATGCAGTGCTCTGTTTGGTTGTAGGTCTATCCAATGCTCCGATTGGTTGTAGTTCTATCCAATGCTCCGATTGGTTGTAGTTCTATCCAATGCTCTGATTGGTTGTAGTTCTATCCGATGCTCTGATTGGTTGTAGGTCGATCTGATGCTCTGATTGGTTGTAGGTCTATCCGATGCTCTGATTGGTTGTAGGTCTATCCAATTGCGGCTAGAGACATTTTGGTCTGTGCCTGTTGGTAACGCCCCTTGGAAATTGAAAAATTAACGAAGAGGTTCCGGACCAATACGCACTTGTGACCTGGCGATGACAGGCCATATCATCTGTATAATACCCCAAAAAAAGAGCGTGATCCTTTAGTGGTGTATGACTTTCGCACTGATTCTCCCCTTCGTACTTCACAGGTGCTTTGAACGAAGGATTTCAGTCAATTAGGATGCCGAGATATTTGGACCCGGTGGCATAACGTCTGGTTCTGAGATGGGTGTTTTTTTTAAGTTTGTTCTTCTTCTTCACACAGAATATTAAAGAATGTCAATGCAAAAGGCACAGTATGCATTGGCAATTCCTCTTGCTGTACTACGTTATTGGATCTCCCTTCTGTTATTGATTGTAAAGGTCAATCAAATACGCTGTCAGTTTGCACCACATCACCTCGTGCCACCCAACCTCTTATCCATTACCTGCGGTGTCAATATAATGTTTTCCAACATGAAGAATCCGGGTCATTTAAAGCCACAGCGGCCTCTAACTGGGAGAATAATCATTTTTGAAGGAAATTACTTTAATGGTTTATGAGATTGGAGCCGGAATGGGCTATGTGGTCCTAATGTACCGGAAGCAGGTCTGCGAGATTGAATTTAGATGGGTTTCAACTGGAAAATTGGAAATTGAACAGGGGATCGACCCTAGCCTTCTGTCGGAAACGACAAAGTCAATGCCGACCACTGGGGTTGGACTATAAGATCGCTGAACTTTCTTCTCCAAACTTTCACATCCCTCTCCAAAGTAATTTGCCAGAAACGAGTATCCCCTTTTTTTTTTTCTGTTTCCAACTGCGCTCTTCAATCTTCGCGAATAACGTTTCCAGAGATGGAGTTTCTGACGTGGCACGGCTGGGGGCAGCGCCGGAAAGTAAATCAGGATTATTTCCTTTTATTTCAGACGGAAAGGAGCACGCTCTCAACGGCTGTAATAAAAATAAAAAATAAAAACAAAAAAAAGAAGGAAAGAGCGGTAGCTAAGAGTGAAAAAGTATTCGGAGGACCGCCGCCTCGGGAGGTGGGGCTGAGCAGCGGCGCATCGAGACGCCGTCGCGTCGAGATCCAGATCCAAGGGGCCCGATCCTTTACAGAAATCAAATCCGGTCAAAACGGTGTCTTTCAATTGCGGAGCTCCTGGGGCGGGACACATGCGCCGGGACTTTAATTCCATTTTTCGGCGGGTGGTGTGGAGGGGCGCGGATCTCCGGGGGGGAAAAAAAAGTGGGAAAATGCTCCGTGGGAACGGAAAAGACATGTGTTGTGTTTTATTCCCCTCTATATCTCCAATGGATTATTTAAAGGCCACGCTCGTCTAATGAGCTGCATACATACGGTCGCCCCTCGTAAATCACGAGGAGACAGCGGGAAGGAAAGTAATCTCACTAATGTTTTTGCCTTAATGCTCATTCTCGTTAGCGCCTCCCGCTGTGCTTGCTTTGTTTCGCTGGGAGCCTTCAGGTTGTGCTGCGCCGCCGACGGTTCCTCCCGATAGACGCCGTTCACTCGGCGCGGCGGGAGAAGACGCGCGAGTGTGTGGTTTACGCTCTGGGGGAGTGTACGATGACCACTCCAGGGGAGCGGTGTTCATCTGCACCGCAGTTTCCCTCCCCCAAAGTAATCCGATCAGACGGTAAAAAAAAACGCTGGGACAGAACGGAACAAGTGGCTTATTCTTTTAATTTTCATATTTTTTAAATTTATTTACCTGATATTCCTGGTGTATATAAGGATGAGTGCTGATTAAACGCGCCCAGGCTCATCTAGAGCCGTCCCAAGTATGACATCGTTTTGTAAAATCGTCTGATTCGGCAATCATGTTTCCGTTCAAATTTAAGGAGAATTTTACACCGATGTTGGAAATGTAACCAAATAAAATGCGAATTTGTCAAGTTTCCAACAGTTCGTTTGAACCAATTAACCGAGGGGATGGTAGCTCAGGAGGTAGAGCTGGTCGTGGTTGCTGGTTCGACCCCAGGCTCCTCCTGCTAGCATGCTGTAGTGTCCTTGAGCAAGACACTTGACCCCTAATTGCTCCTGATGGCTGCGTCCGTCTGTGTTTGAATAATTGTAAGGCGCTATGGATAAAAGCGTCTGCTAAATGTAATGTAAAACTGTCTACCTGAATTTATATATCATCGTTTCAATGTCAATAGATATTTCTTCTGCAACAGGTAGACATTAAGTATTACTCGATTATGAGCTCATGCTATGATAATGTCATAAAATCAACAAAAAAGACGTTAATCGCAATTATTAGTCGACCATTATTCGTCAACTAAAATCGCGACTGCTCTCATTTCGATCAATTCTGCTGTCTCTCGGAAATCGGCTTTACCCACCAACCATGCCCTTGTCTCAGTGAGACGAGAGAGGCGGCGAGGGTCTGGATTTCAGGCGCCCTTCCTGCAGCTGTTGAAGAGGTCGGTTCTCATACCCTCTCTACCACCTCCTCCATGTCCCTCCTCCTGTTCCCTCGACATCAGGCTGTACCCTTGCTCCCATAACCCCACCCCCTCCGCCCGCTTTCCTCCTCCCCGAGGGAGGGAGGAGAAGACCTGATGTACAGCACGGAGTGTTCGCAGGCTTATCGGCCGCCGGGGCCTCCACTCGGGGGACGGCCAATCAGGCTTTATCACCCGCTGGAACTTAACTCACTATCCGGCAGGATGGCTCTTATTTACCTCCTCCGGCTGCTTCCTCCTCCCAGAGCCAATTACTCCACGGATCAATCAGCGGCTCAGGCTGACTCTATCCCGTGGCGGTGTGTGTCAGGCCCTCTGCTCTGCCGCCGAAGATACTGGGTCAGAGGGAGTCTGGCAGCGACTGTAAACCATTCGGGGCGGGACGGATTCGGGCTTAGATGGCCTGGGTTGGGGGTGAAAAGGCGTGAGCGTAAGATGTGTGTAGCTGGGTGTGGGTAGGACAAAATCAAATATCAGAATCGTTTTTTCACAAATGCCTCGACATCGATACTCGACGACAGTATTGAAAGGATGGTTATTGGTGATATTGGTGCTTTCGTAGGTCATTTTGGTAAATGCGGTTATTGGTGCATTGATTAGAACAGTCGGAGAAGTTCAGAAAATTCCATAAGTTTACTGTAACACAGCCTTAAAGACAACATTAAGCTATGTTGCGATATTCCAATAACCAAAACAAGACAATATTTAGTCTATCGTACATCGCGATATTAGTATTATAATGATATATCGCCCAGCCCCAGCATGTGCAGGTATGTGGATATATCACTTATGAGCATCAGTGGAGGTTAGTATAGTTTATTCTTTTGTACCTGCATCAGACGGAACTATTCCACAACGACAACACTAGTGTCTTCCCCCCGCCGTCTCTCTCCGCTACTCCTTATGCACGGCGCATACACCGCTTTTCATTTAAACAACTGCCGCAGGAATTAGCCTTTTCGCGAGTGGCTCCCATTCTCCGCTCCCGTCTTCCCACTCCCGTCGCGTGGAAGCGTAACAGCTCGTCCCCGGGTTCTTTGTTTTATTAGCCGGCCGCCGCGGCGGATCCTCGGCCACAATGCCGGGAGCCCTGACTCACTCCATTATGCCGTATTAGGCGGCCGCCAGATTTCACCTCATAGAATTTGTCTGAGCAAATTATTCTATTAGGGAGCGGGCTGGAAAAAGGTTCTGCTTGTTTTTCACTGAAAGAGTTTCGGGGCTGAGGCATCGGCGGAGAATCCGTGTTTTGATCTCAGCATCGGTTTGTAATTTCCGGGCGGATTATTGCCACAAATGAATAAAAATAAATAAAAGAGTGCATGGCTTCAAAATAATAATCTGCGTCATTCATTTAAACACCATCTAAATACCAATTTTTCCCCCTGATGCCCAGGGGATTGGACCCTATCCCATCAGAGAAAAATCTCTCAATTCCAAAGGACGCCAAATGACATTTCCCTCCAGCGTAATCCAATAGGTAATGGCAACCGTTTGTTGGCTATTGGGGAAGTGATATCAGCGCCATGTCCACGACAACAGTCAAGGGAACATTCCTGATGAGATCACAAAACCGAGAGTGGCGTAATCTACACAACGGACGCGATGGTATGATCAGAAAAAAGCACGTCATTGCACCGCAGAATAGAGAACATTTTTTATTTCATTGAGACAAAACTTAACAGCACCGCTCATACACTGGTACGCGTCATTGCTATTCAAACGACGAGGTTTGTTC
Organism: Zeus faber; assembly: GCF_960531495.2. Taxonomy (NCBI): domain Eukaryota; kingdom Metazoa; phylum Chordata; class Actinopteri; order Zeiformes; family Zeidae; genus Zeus; species Zeus faber. The sequence goes on along the minus strand of NC_137206.1, from coordinate 16,089,593 downwards.
TGATTTTGTGTCATTACTATTATATATACGTGACACGGTTCCCCAGACGCTACCCAGGCCTTTCAAGTTACACTGTATAATCCAACGTAGATAAGGATAAAATGGAGTTTATCCTGAAACTACCATGTTTTTTTTATTTGTCCTTTCCTAGGGGGGAGTAATGAGGACGTGTGTGTGTGCGTGTGTGCGTGTGTGTGTGTGCGTGTGTGTGTGTGTGTGTGTGCGTGTGTGTGTGTTATGTGCGTGTTACATGCATCCCTGTGAAAGCTCGTTCGCAACCCTTATGTACGGAACCCTGCGGCAGGTTAAGGCCCTGCTAAATCGCCCTGCTCCATCCTCCTGCTCCGACCGTATTCCCCTGCCTGTGTAATGGGCTTGTTATTCCACTCTGAGGATCCGTCGAGTGCGCTGGTGTGCCACAAAGCAGCCCCACACAAGGTCGTGTCGCGTTTCAATTACGGCAATTTTTGCTGCACTAAGTGTGGATTTGGGATTCTCTGTGCCGCGGGGGATCGATGTGGTTTTCGCGGGATAATCGCTCAGCGTGCTTCGATGAAGACTGAAAATCACGACCTGTCATCGCCACTGTAAATCTGTCCGTCCGCCTATGTGTATTTGGGCGCAATCCCGTATTTTGCTTTGCTTCTCGGCGCAATAGCCGTTCAGCCAACGGGTCCGGAGAGTCAGCCGAGACCATCGTCTTCCATTGAGCCTCCGAACGCCTTCTGGCATGTGGTGTTAAAGTCAGCAAAGTCAATCACGTGTCCCATCTGTTTATTTATTACATTTTTTTTTCTCCTCTCAAACACTTAACTGCCTACTAAACATCATGGCCTTGCAAGAATTTCGTTTTCCATTTGGCAAGCTCGATTAATCACAACACCTATACAATGCGACACACATCGTCGCCCGCCGCTGCTGGCTGTTGTTATTTCCCTACGCTGTAAAATGCAGAGCAATGGAAAAACCGTGGGAGAGAGGGAGAGAGAGAGAGAGAGAGAGAGAGAGAGAAAAACTTGGATCTACTGCTGTATATTTGTTTACAGCGCTTTTAATGTCCCTATGAAGCAATAATAAATACATATTCTGGGTTTGTCACACCACAGAAAAAAAATATTTTATCAACCACCCAGCCAAATTATAGCCAAAGCATGTAAAAGTTGGTTCATCGAGTCATGATTTAGCCCCGCCCGCAAAATACCGGCCACGAAAACGGTGGGAAACGGTTCAACCGTCCGTCTCCACAATTCGGGACTACATCGTTCAGTCTTTTCACATCGTTTTTTCAGCAATCGCTTTCACACATGTACAACGTGTTTCGAAACAAATGACCGAATTCACTTTACAGGGACGTGGTGGCTGCGTCTGCCAAAGAGCCGACATGCGACCTCACCACACGGAGCGGAGAGCGAGCTTAATCTCCCCCAAACGCGACCGAACCGGCAAAAAATATAATGTACTTACGTAAAGTACAAAAGGACAGAGAATGTAATGATAAACGTTGGGTTCTTTGCCCCACGATTATTGGGCTTTACCTCCCGGGGAACGTGATTGGGGAAAAAAAAAAAACATCTGTCGGTTTATACGTCATAGATCATTGTTCATACTTGTATCGGGGAATCAAGAAATAAAATTTGACTTCTCATTTGGCTTAGAATGGCGTGTCAGGGAACAAAAAAAACCAATTCCTACCGTGGCTGATATTTTAAGATGGCAGTTTTATCAAGTGTACGACACCCACACGCTTCAATATTTTCACGCTCAATCTTTTTTGTATTTTGTTCGGTCGCGTTGCCTTTGCGGATATGTATGTATGATTCGATGTACGATAAACCCCAAATAACACAGAAAGGAGACGTGATAGAAGTGGCGTTAAAAAAAAGGAAAAACAAAGGAAAATAAATTTGAACCGAGATAATCCTTCGTAAAAATCTGTAAAAATGCAGAGGAAGAAATAATAATAATAAAAAGTAAATGTTGTTTCAGAGGCACAAAACAAAATAGGCTTAACATCCACTAGACGCGGCGCCATTGGCTAAAACGGATGCTCATCTGCGTATCTCTTGTGTACACACACACACACTTGAGAAGTGCTTTATAAGCACTCGTGGCGGTCCTTGGCCTTTGCTGTGCTATTTGGGAGATTTGAAACCTGAATCTCAAGTACAATGATGAAACCACCAAAAAAACAAATGCTCGACACTCCACCGGCCTGTTTGTTGAGATGGAGGTCGGTTCAGCATTTGCATGTCAAGCGCTCATATCGTGGAGATGATTGTAATTAAATATATTTGTGTGCGGGCGGACGAGGGTTAAGGGACTGGAGGGGAAAAAAAAAAAAAAAGGTTCACTGCCACGGATACTAAACCTTGGACTTGCGGCTCTACCGACATGACTATCGCGATTGAAAATTAGTCAAAGAAGTTTTGTTCCGTGGTGAAGTTAAGTGGAACTCGGTGAAGGACCCCCGCACTGTCTATTGGTTGTGGGACGGAATAAAACCTTCTGTATTTTTTGCCTTAAAAACTGCATCAGCTGCCGCCGTGGACAAGAGTGAAATCGTTTACGGCTCCATTACCTCTTATCAACCGGCGGTGTCTGTATTTGTCGTGGCAATACTTTTATCGCTTGCCACGCGGTTTGAGTGCGGCGTGTCACATTTTGAGGGGAATCTGACTCTGTGATAAGCGTTTATACACGTTGTCGACATCGCAACCATCTCAATTTGTTCTCTCGGTTATGTAGATGCATTTAAAAAGAGACGCGGTAAATAGTGGGGAAACCCCGTGCATGCCGTGGCTTCCATCGTTTATGACTGTTCATAGCACAACCTGGCTCAATGCTTTACTATTGAGAAACTTACCCCTCTGCTGCAGCTTTTCACTGTGCTTGAAATGCAGTCCAGTGGGGCAAACGTTTAAGCCTTAAACAAATGTTAAATATCCTTTTCAAAAACTGGAAACTCACATTATAGTCACACGGGTATATTTGACATGATTTTTTAAATTCTATTTTATTTTAAACTAGTTTTTGCAATGCCACGGCACATCCAGAGGCTACGGTGGGTATCAGTAGGGAGCGGCGCAGCTTCCTGTTTCTAGTCTCTAACGTTAGTGCGGATGTAGCCAAAAGAGCTGATTTGCTGAAATGGAAAAGAGATTTTGATAAATTTTGTGATTGGGTTGTATTGTTATTTATCTATGTAAATTGTCCAAGTCATTCATTCAATCAAGGTTTGTCAATAGACCAGACCCATGATAAGATAAAACATTTTGTCACTGACTGAAAATCCATTCGGAAATATTTCTTTGGTCTTGGCGATTCGTTGTAAAATATTGCGACATAATTTCATTTTACAACCAGATATAGACTTCACCTGTAATAAAAACCAGCTCATCCTCCCTGGGAAGCTATGAGGTGCAAGTTTTTTTTTTTTTCCAAATTAGAAAAGATTTAAATCTGGTCCAGAAACACATTTTTTCTTCATTTTTATCTCCCAGGCTCCTCTTTTCATTTCGCAAAGCGTCCCAATTCCACCTGTGGATTAAGTTGTTTTTCACCCGCTTCTTTTTCTGCCTTACTCACCTCACCTTCCAACTCTTAATGTTATCTTGTGAGTTAAATCCCAAGCTCCACGGTATGGGACAATATATCTGCCGGGAGAAGGCGGCACTTATTTGGTGCCTGAACCTAGTGTGGCGGTTACGTCTGCCGCTCGCCCCCCGAGTGGCGTTTTCAGAGCCGTCCGACACAGAGACACAGGCAGAGATGTTGCAAACACATCAGTTTATTGTAGGGAGTGGGCTAGATGTAACAAGTCGGGAGCAGATGGACACATGTCCCGACAGAGGCTCTCCCCGTGTGTGTGTCAGAATGGGTGATTTACCTGTTGCTCGTTGATTGCTCTGACGGGGCAACTGGCGCACAGCCACCCTGATCTCGAGCGCAATTTCATAGACCCCAAACAGGTGTGGCTGCTCAAACCACACCACCCCCATACTCCACGTAGTAACCAAATTCTTAAGTTTTCCATTTAATAACAAATAACTAATAACCTCATGTGCAATCCCATGCGTAATAGGTTATTTTCTTGAATTCATATTTTCTGTGAAAAATCATCTTTGCAAGCAACATCCTCTGCACGACCCGGTTCGCTAACCTACAGGAGGAAGGAGCAGTGGAGAGAAAGCAAATAACCTTGTTTATTTATACCTTAAATAGGATGTCTGTCTGAGCCCTGGATTTCGTCCTGTTTTTTCCATGAAGAAGGAAAGTCTTTGTGGAGATTCTGACACAACTGGAGACTGAGCTCATTGAAAACACCCAAAGAGGGATAGTGAGGGGGGATTGCCGGGCTGTTTGGTGCGACTTAAATATTAATCAGCTGACTACATCCGAGCTGGGGAGCAAGAAGGTTCTTCGCCCCCTAGCCATGGATATCATCACCTGAAGCGCTACCTGACAACCGTCTGTGGCTCATTTATTTGAAGCATTGCCCATTCGCCTCAACTCCACCGCCGTAATGCTGAATTGCAAAACATTTCACGGTACTGTCCGGAAATTAACAGGAGATAAAATGGGTGGATTATTGAGGCAATGGGGGCTATCTAATATTAATTGCCCACTGCCTGGTTGTAGAATATCTAATTTTATTAATTTGTAATTGGGTCCAAAGGGCATAATTCACCCAAAGCGATGAGCCACCAAACTGACGATTCCTCCCACTATGTTGACCAGGTGGATGCATATTAAATGGCTGTGCGACGGCCTTTTTTACCCTCTTCTACCCTTTTTGTCGTCCTAGAGAGATACCGGTACGGGTTGTCTCCATGGAAATGGAGTCATCAATGGCGCAGAACTTGTTCAAATTACCTTTCTCTAGTGGCGAATAGGATCGAGCTTCAGCGAGTTCGAAAACCTTATGGTCGTCATTTTATACAGGAATACAAGCGCTCCCTTATGTGGGGTACATTACGTGGGCATTCACATTGAAGCTAGTTTCTTCTGTCATTGTCACTCCATCAAAATGACGTAGGTCGGCTGCTTTGGAAACTTTAAACTAAAGCAGCGACGCACTGGTCCACTGTTTTTCGGTTCCGATTACGATACATCTGTTCCGATGCCAGAGCTCTTTTTTCTCATTATTATTGTTGTTGTTGGTATTATGTATGAGGTTACATGAGGCAGTAGTAAACCACACAGCACTTCTTATTAAGACGGCAAAAAATATACAAAAATCCATTACATTTAAATGTATTCCAAAGCAATTTATTCAAATTTTATGTTCAGTAGGCTTCACATACTTCACATTTTACCTTCACATACAAACAGGTGTAGGTTTTCAAAGTGGGAAAAAAAAACAAAAAAACAAGAATATTAAGAACTGGATCTGGACCTGGACCTTTGGATTGTGCGTCAACGTCCCCGTCATATTTGAACGGCCGTGGAGGAAAAAAAAAAACTTTTTTTCTAACTCAGGTAGATCATAAACCCTTGAATATAAAAATGACTCCTTGAAATCGAGTGAGAAATTGAACGATTTGTGCTTTGACTTGTATGTGACAGGCCGGTCCTGCCCGTTCCAATATGGCGGCGACGTTGACATCGGATTATTTTGGTTTTAAACAGGACGTTACCGGCAAGCCGAAGGGCGTATCTGTGGTTTTTAATCCTCATCTGGTGATTTGATTCACTGTGGCGCTGAACAAATAGAACTAGAACTCCCAGTAGCTCCATGGCAGCACATATTATATATATATTGGAATCATCACGTCTTATTTTGAGGACCAACACAGCTGAATGGCTGCTTCAATCACTGATGGTTTGCCCGACTCCAACTGCCAGTTCCTGTTCGTATGTTGCGCTTCACAGGTCAATTATTTGCTGAGTTGAATTCTCGAGGAGGCAGACCATTCAATTAGCTAAATCAAACGGCGGGTTCCTGGTCCAGCGCAAAAGCCATGGAATGGAATTTGGATCGGCGACGTGGATCGGCGACGTCCGATATCCGATGAGTGAATGACGTCAGTATCGGCACCCGATACCGATATCGGATCGGTCCCACCTCTACTCTAAAGCGTTGTCCCGCTCGCCTCATTTTGCAGCCAGACATGGAAAAACATTGGAAACTGATTCATTATAATCGTTAAAATACTCTGGTTAAAAGGCGACCAAATAGCGATTGCACCGCCCTGAGTAGTGGCGTTGAAAGGTAGGATCTTTTTGAGGACGGAAATTCATCCTTCAGACCAAATAGCCGCTCGTCGGGCTCACATTCAAGGCCGTGCCGGGCGAATCTTGTGTCGTTATTACCTTTGGCATGGACGGGAACTGTATGAACAAGATGGCGCTTCATTTGGAGAATCACGGCTCGGGAAATCAGTGGATCTGCACATTGGGCGTGTTTGACTATGTTCCCAGGCAGCAGAGTCCTCGTGTCTTATACGAGAGCTCATGTTGTTCCTAATGCATTAGAACACTCTTGTTGAGGGGTGGTAACGGGTGTTTAAAGTTTTGCATTTGACTTGCCTATACAAGATTCACACCTCAGTAGAGTTTTGCGATTGTCTTTAGACCCGATCCGATCACGATAAAAATGGCTTCTCATTAAAATGCATCATTTCAGGCTCAGTTTGATAAGACGTGTGAAGAAACGCTTCAGTGGCACCTACTACAACCAGCGAAAAAAACCCTATCCGATCAACACAAACTTGTTTGAATCGGCCGATCGAGTACTCTATTATTTATTATTCCGCCTCGTTCAGCGGAAGCGATGAGCCACCGCGCCTGAGAGCTCTGTTCCATTACAGTGGAGCGAGATCTCCATTTGATCCTGCTCCTTTAGCACATTTGTCTGTTAATACCCCTTCTGATGTCTGATTAAAACTCCCACGGTAACACTGTGCCCTACGCCCGGCCATCACCACCATCACACATACACACGCACGCACACACACACACACACACACACACACACCCAGCAACACACACTCTTGCACTCTCACTCTACTCGACGCAAAAAGCCAATTTGAGAAAATTAAAAATCTTTTAAAAGGATGTAGTTATCTCACCCTTTTTTCGGACTGACATTTTTATGTAACTCAATTGATGCATGACTGCTTCCATTAACTTCTGATCCCCAGGTTGGTATAAATACGCTTTTCAATTTAGATAGTGGCGAGCGCTGAATGGGCCGCTCCATCAGCTTTGGCCGCGGCGCATCGACTTTCTCCAGCCTTTCTCCACCAATCGCTCGCTCTCCTTTCCGTCCTTTCTTTGTTTTTTTGTTTTTTTGTTTTTTTTTCTTTTGAATGAGGAAGCCGATGTGTTTGTTAAGAGATTTCCTCCGCTGCGTTTCGCACTGGGGCGCGTTTCCCTTCGTTTTTTTCGTTTCCGACGACGTCGAGGGACGCAGCCCCTCCATCTTTTTCCTGCCTCCGTCCAAATCTGGAAATGTATTAAAATTTCTTCTCAGACTCTTATCTCGGCATCTTATTTAGACAAACGCCAATCGGTTCCGGCTGCTCTCTTTTTTTTTGGGCCTTGCCATATTAATGTGCCCCGGCTGTCAATCGAATCGCTCTCCGGACCTTTCTCACACGTGCGCGTGTGTGTGTGCGTGTGTGTGTGCTCATTTATAGAGGTAGACGAGAGAGAGAGAGAGAGAGAGAGAGAGAGAGACTCTAATAGGGGTTTATCAAAGTCATCCTGAATACTCTAACAGTCTGGGGCCCCGACATCAAAGTCGAAACCTTTTTTTCCTTTCCAACATGGCCGACTCCCGTGGACGTCCGTCAAGCACCCCAAAGGGGGGGAGGAGGAGGAGGAGGGGGGGAAAAACCCAAATTGTCTAAATTGGACGACGGGAACAGCGTGACTTTGAATAAAGCCATGAGTCGGGCTCCGCTTCGTTTTTTCCCGCAGGGGGCCCCGCTCCGATCAGAGTTCGCGGGGAAGGAGGTGCGCGGGGAGAAGGAGGCGCGGGGGACGCCCGCGCTTCGGTGTCCGCTCCAACGCGCTCCGTGGCAGGCGATCGATTTGGAGCGAGATGAAAGGGGGTTGCTGTGCGATTTGATTTCGCATTCAGGCATCTTAATTCCCCCGGACGGCTCTTTTCCATTGCAGGGATTTAGACCAACGGGGTGATTCTCTTTGGGAGATCAGAGTTGGTGTTTTCCACCCACTTTATTTAGACTTGAAAGATTAAATCCAGTATAAGTACAATGACCAATGCATACTGTATATGTATACATTCCTCTTTTTGATAGCTGCGGATACAGTTTTAATACATCATGATCGTGAAACCTTTATCTTGCGCTGTGTGTGTGTGTGTGTGTGTGTGTGTGTGTGTGTGTGTGTGTGTGTGTGTGTGTGCGTGCGTGCTGCTGCTGGTGTGTATCTAACGTGTGCATGCATTGAAAGCAGTTTGTGTTCTGGCAGTGATGAATGGAACTGTATTTTAACAATAAAAACGGTAATGCTTCTTGCCATGCAGCCGTGTAAGGGGTGAAAATCCATTATCTGACTCCACATCCTCTGCAGGTCGCTGAAACGCGCATTTGCATAAGACCGATCACGCTTCGGTTGGGATGGCGAAAGGGAGGGACTTCTCGTCCTCGCTCCGGGGAGACGTGCCTTGCCTTTCTTCGACGAGCGTGCTGGGATTTGGAAAAAGGAAAAAAAAAAAGAAAATGTAATTGCTG
>NC_137206.1:15968391-16078391 GCF_960531495.2 Zeus faber | reverse complement strand
CAAGGTTTACCTATAAATAACACAAACAGAAACACAGCCGAAGGTCTCGCATGGATAGTGTGACGAATGAAAGCTAAAAATAAAGGGAAAGACAAAAGGAATTTCATAATTTGATGAAAAATTAAAGGTGCCAATTAAAGATCAACAAATATTTGCAGCACATACCAGTTAAACTGACAAACAAGGTGAAGCCTTGGAAAAGCATTTTTAAATTGTATTTTGTGTAATGGTGAGATGGGCTGGTGGATATTAATAGACAGAGGGCAAACCTTCAGTAGCCTCGTTCTTTTGATAATTAGTAAATGGATTAGACACAGTTGGATTCCATATATCCCTAAAGCTTTTAATTAAAGTAAAGGCAAAAATAAAACGCGTGATTTGGTAATTTCCCATTAAACTCCTTCCACGTCTTTTCACAGTCAGCTGTCGGTACTTAAGAAATTAAGATAAAAATTACGATAATTACTAATTACAACAACATGTATATATATAAAAATAATAATAAATAAATTTATAATTTTTTTTTAGCTTGTAAATAAATCATGTGAGGACAGTATAATTAATGAATATAGCAGAAGCATGTATTAGAAGCTTATTTATTCACATTCACTTTGTGGCAGACAGTCAGAAAAGCTCTGCACAGGTTCAATGTCTTCCTGTCCCTCGTTCAGGTGAAAGGTTGAATCCTTTTTATGAGTATAATTAGGTATATAAGTCAGGTACTTATAATAGGGTATTATTTAAAGAAAAATCTGAGCAAATGTCGTTTCCAAATGAAGCAGCAGACACAACTCTCCCAAACACTAAGTGGATAAAAAGATCCTTCCAAATGGGAGCTTGATGGACATTCTGGTCTCCCTGATAATCCACGGAGCAGAATAGAGAAATAGAGTGTGATTAAAAAGCCTTTCTCGAGATGATTAAAAAGTAGAGAAAGAAAGTAAATGAAAAAAAACCTTTTTACTTTACTTTTTTACACCTTTTATCACATTTTAGCACCACAGAGCACGCTGTGGTTCTCCCCCACTCTCTTAAATACCTCCTTTTAAAACTTACAATATCATTTGGTTTGTTAATGGCTCATAAGCTGCAGGTACGCAAGAAGCTGCAAGAAGTCACAAAAGACAAATATCAGCTTGTACATATTCCCAGATGTCCAGTGACTATATACGCGTGTTTGTTCCTCGTGAATCTCGAGGGCCCTGGGAGGTAAAACGGTTCCGGGTACGACGTCCTCATCTCTCGAAAGGACGAAATAACATGGCCGCCTAAATAACTGTGACAGCGGGGGATTTGTACCTCCGCCGACACCCCCCCGACAAACAAACGCGCACACTTGCCAAAACACACAAACCTTCAGGAGGTAATTCCGCCCCGCTCCGTGACGGGTAAAATCTGCACCGGCGGTTACAGGCATTTTTCGGATTCTGATTTGATATTAATTCAGTCGGTGTGTCTATCGGTAGAAAGTTGCAGATATTTCCACGAGGAATTGTGCGCGGTGGGCTTCTGAAGCTGAGAGGGTCGAGGCTACAGTAGCATCTACTGTAGACCCCGCTCTCACAGGTGACAGTATTTCGACATATGCAAATTTGAGTGGTCCAAAGCCACAACTCGACAAAAACAAAAACATTCAATTCCGTTATGCATAGCTGAAAAACAAAACATGCCAAACTTTCCTCAGGAGAAACTGCATTTCGCCCCCATTTCGCCGCCGCCTGCAGATACATAGGCATCAAGGCCCTTTCCCAAAAGGGAACTTTCAAAGACATCAAGTGTCACTCACTAAAAGCTAAAATGAATTCAATGAATTTCAATCAATTTGTGTCATAATATGACTTTGAGGAATATACTTTCTTATGACAAGATTCGATTGAACCTTTTGCACGCGCACAAAGAGACTCAAACCCCGCATCTAGCGCAGCGAAGCTCGTACAACCGCGCTGTCGTAGAAACGCTGACTGATGAACGTCGATATTGTAATAAAAGCTGTTGCCGTTGTCTGATCTCGTTCTGCGCCTCGTCGAGTTGACACTCAAACCCGCTCGTGTAGATGAAACTCGGTCTGGAAGTAGGCGGCAAAGTTTGTATTAAAACGCGGTGTTTCCTACCTCTCGCCGGCGACCGGTTTCGATCCTCGAGCCGAATGGCGGTCAAAGCCGGACGGACTTCCGGCTGTTAATGACGTGCCGAGGGCTGCTCCTAGCACGGAACGGTTGCGCGTGAGGTCGTTAACATGTTTGAAGACGTGCATCAGCCAGGCCCACGCGCCCGCGAGGGTCCACCGTGCTGGGGGGGAAAGCGGTCGGGAGACGATGATTCGTCAAGATTGATCGATCCTCCAAGACCTGTTAGCGACGGCTCTCTTCTTTCATGACACTGCCGCAGCTCTGCACCACGGTGGCTGTTCTTCTCATTTTCACCTTTGGGCCTTGGACCGTTCTAGCCGGTGACCGTACATCAAATGGTGCACGATTTAGTCTGACAAATTTATAAATGTGACCCACCACAGCAAAACTCGCCATCTCGCGCATTTCTAAAATTGCCACGAGCAGCCAAATAAGTTGGAAAAAACCTTTCTTGAAGGAAGATTCGATTTTTCCAGATTGGTGTTCCTTTGTGTTTTTTTTATTATCTCTCAACATTTTATTACGATTTATAAATAGTAAAAAAATGTTAAACCGTCAGGTTAAATATTCCTGTTAGATTACATGGGGAATAGCGCTGAACAACGCTGATCGATCGTTTCCTTTAAAGCGAGCGTCCAGGTGAAGATCATTCCTCCATATTCCATGTGACGTGAAGCCACAATGTGAAACCGTTTTGATAGAGTTCAACCTTTGAATCGTACTACTTTTACACACACACACGGAGGCATCATTGTGGAGGGGGCGTATCCCAACGTATACCATTGAAGAACAAAGGCTGATGTCACTTCCGTAAACAAGACAAGGCTCCTTCGGTTTCACTTGTCTGTGAAAACTTTCGTCTCCGTGTTGTTATGGATTACGAGAAGCGGGTGGAGGAAGATCTAAATCATATCGCCGACCTTAATCCGACCAATGCGATCCATCTAAGTCAGTGTAAGCAGCGCCTACTGGACTTAATTTTTCACGATGACAGTCAGTTCTCCGACAACGATGCTGAGAACGAAAATTAGCTAAATCTGATATTATCCCGGATTTGGAGAACATTTCAATCAGCGGATTTCAATCTGAAGGTGACGATGAAACTGAATATTTTCAAGAACCACCGGAGGAGACCGGCGATACGCCCGTTGTTGTTACAACGGAAGAAGTTGATGACATGATGAGGTCCATTGAAGTTTGTGATTGGCAGATTATGAACAAGAAGTAATGCACAAGATTTTCAAGTTTACCTGCAAATGAAATGAAAATGAAAAGAGGCCCCAAACAGGCTCTCAGAGTGTAGCTGGGGTAGGATTAGGGTTAGCCCACATAATAACTCCAAGAACTTTGAAGATATTTGGCATACGCACATTTGTATATTAAATGACACACCGGGGATGAATTTCAGAGACTCATATTATTGATAGACTCTACATTTTGTTGTGTTGTCCGCACTTTTAAACTACTAAATAATTTGACTTTTATAAAACATGTATATTCTTACTGTTAAATAAAAGCTTTTTTTTAAAAACAAAAGATGTTGTGAGACGATGACGCTGTTCAACATTCCCTCAAAACACAAGGACAAAGCAGAGATTGCCCCATTCGGCAGGGTGTCAAGTGGCCATGTGGCAAGTAGCCATGTGGCTTTATTGGTCCTCCAACCATTTGCATTCTGGGAGCCGGCTGAATGAAACCAGGTGTGTGGAAAACTTTGAGGGTAATTATCTCAGAAACACAGTTTGCCGCAACCTTGTCACTAACGAGTCATAGCTTTAAAAATATTTGCTTGATTTGCACAAGTGACACCTTGTTTTCAAGCTCTGCTTCTTCACTTTCAAATGATGCGAAAAAAAAGTAAAATGCCACTAAATTACCCTAAAGTACGTGGTGGGTCACAAATTATCTGTTATTTTAGACTTGCTATTAAACAACTATGAGATTGCGGTGAATTCAGGTTGCATCGTGCCGAAGAAAGACCCGCCAAAAAGACTCAGTGATGCAAATACATCACCTAAAAATTGGAGATAAAGCGCAAGAGAATAGCGAAAATGCCTGACTGTTCCAATGCTCTTTGAGTACAGCGTATAAATAACCATCAGCAGGGTTTAGAGCAAATGTGTGTCTCCAGATCACTTTTGCCCAATGAATTCAGAGCGGCCTTCACTACATGGAACCGGCCGAGAGGTTTGTCGAGAACTATTGAATGTGAAAGTGAAAGAATTTCAAGTGGCACCAAAGCACTTTGTATAATCTTAACACGACCAAGAGGAGGCAAAGAACCATCCGGTAGCAAACCAGTGCGACAGAAATTGACTAGTTTATTTAATTATTTTCCCCATCAAGTGGGATCTCTGCCGCAGATGTAAGAGATATCCTCAACAGAATGGTACTCAGGGGTGAATTCCCAAAGAAGTGGATTGTTGCCGCTAATAGCTCCATGGATTGCGCATCAATTGCACCCTCCTGACCCGTCCCAATGTCCGATTGACAACAGATATTGTGCTAATGTCACAAGCACGGCCATAAAGTTTTGCTGCTGAGTGCAATTTGCCCTTGTTTTGCGTCTGATCGCAATTATCCATGTGGCAAAATAAATAATCCGTTCATTACGCATTTACGCCACTACTCTACACTTGCCTGTTTTACGAATTATCAGTTTTAAACAAATATAAAACTTAAAATAATTGTCGGACAGTATATATGTAGATGTTTTTTTTAATCTTTTTAGTTTAAGAGGAATTATATATATATATCATTCTAAAACAGCAAGTTGCTTATGGAATGCACTTTGAAAACCACTACAAACCCGTTCCGTTACCTACAGATGCCCTGACAGTAATAATAATTATAATAATAATGTCAAAATATTATTTACAGATCACTGGAAAGTCCGGGGATGACACCCTTCATAAATGCGCTTGAGTTGCACCAGCAACTAGATCGGACAGCGATCTGCCTTTTTTCACTTTAACTGCCTGTTGCTATTAGCGCCGGTGTTTGTGAATTGGACGCTATTTGCAATGAGGCTCCTTTGCATAGAAAGGGGCCTATTTTGCACCAAACGCATGCATTATACCTAATTTCAATATGTGTAATTTGCACCGATGCACTGAGACGCTATTTGTATGGCAGCGCAGTTAGGGGTGCATTTCACCGTTTGCGGGTGCTCTGCGGTGGTTTTAGCGGCGACCTCTTTGTGAATTCACCCCTCAGTGTCCGCCGATGTCAAAGCGAAACGTGTGACGTGTAAGTACAACGACGGACATTTAGGTCCGTGGCCTTAGGGCTCCAAGGCTCCGAGCCCGGTGATCCCAGAGGGCTGACGAGGGAGACCGATGACCAAGTGACCTCCACTTGCACATGTTTAATATCGCTCCATTTGAAGCGGAAATTGTTGCCCTGCCAGTTGACGGGCCAAACTGTTGACAGTGTGTCATGCAATTTTTGAAGTAGCTGTCTGTTTGTCATTTCCAGCTCAGGGATGATGGGCAAAGGCATAAAGGTGGCGATAGAGGAAAGGAGAGAGAGAGAGAAAGAGAGAGAGCGAGAGAGAGAGAGAGAGAGAAGGGGGGGCATTCTATCCAAAGCCTTCTCTGTTCTGCACCATGGGTTAGAGAGTACAAGCATGGAGAAGCTGACAGGACGGAAGTAAAAAAACGCTGTCACAGAGACAGCTGCGAGCGTTCTCTTTTTCCATCTCACCCGCCCCCCAACCCATTTTCTTATATCTCACGCATGCATAGTAAATATACATGTATTAACCTGTACACACACACACACACACACACACACACACACACACACACACACACACACACACACACAGGCTTTGGTCCAAACAAACGCGGGAGGAGCCCGATCTCAATTCAATGGAGAGATTTTCTCCTCCTGAGACGCCTTTGTGAAGGAATGCGACCTTGAGAAGACAAGGATCTGAAGACTGCTATTAATTTGGGGCTTTTGAATGTGTTCCAGGTGGAAGCGGCTCCCTCAGGAGCATTTATTAAAGGTTTTTGCAGGATGACGATGTTAAAAACGTACTGTAAGAACCGGCAAGAGGACAAAGCCACATAATCTAAAAGCGCACGGGGGGGCCCTGGAAGAAGATTTGGTTGGGATTATTATTTTTTTTTAATTATTGTTTCCCAGATTAAACATTTTATCTGGTGTTTTGGATGTTGAAGTATCGTTTTATTTTATGGTTTGAAGATGCTTTTTAAAAAAAATGAATAATACACGTAGCCTATTAATAAATGCCTCAATCGCACATATATTTTTCAATTAGGATTCTTATGAAGTAATTGTGTCCTGTTCTTGAGAATTCCTTCCTACATCTGCACAAAGGGATTACTGTCCGGCTTATCCGTGCGCAATCACTAGTAGCCGGCACTGAGACAGTTTTTATCCATTTATCCACATGAGATAAAGAAAGAAAAAGAACGGATATTTCACTGAGGCGCTAAGGGCTTTAGTCTTTTAATGTGTTTGTGCTTTTAATGCATTTGCGCAGCAAAGGATGGGGATTAAAAACAAGGGCTGGATAACACAAAAAAAAAAAGAAAAGAGGAAGAGGAGGAAGATGAAATAAGGAAACAGGATATGAACACGGTCCAACAGGGGCTCAGCGCCAATGCCGTTGTTAGGCTTCTCCTCTCAGCCGTAAGCTCTCAAATCCTCCGTGTGTCCAGGCTTGCCTTACCGACATTCCATGGATACCCTAAGCACTGGGGACACATATAGATTAACCCTCAAGGGCAGCCTCACACTGAGCCCATCGGTGCCGTCTGATTACGCATTCAGCCGCCGCCTTCACCGGGGATTGCAGTATGTATAAGCGACGACGACACAATAGCGCCGCTTACTTATTAAAGTCGCGGCTGGGATCAGAGGATCATCTTCCGCTTCGGCAGGGGGGTTTCCCGGTTTTCAACAGCGCTCCTGCCTGGCGTGGAGAAAAATAAAAAACGCCTCAAACAAATAAGTTGAGAAATTACACGGCTGCTTAAAATGCAGTTTTCCGTCTCGGGCGGAGGGTGTGGAAGTGGACTTCAGATGAGCTGATGCGACGATCGCCCCGGATGTGAAGCGCACACTGGGCACAATGGAGGCGGAGTGTGAACCGAGTCGGACCCAGCGTAGCATTGGCGTTAACGCTGCGTGATAAGAGATCGCCGACGGTGCTCACGCAGCCGGTAGTGGCTTAATATTCTGCTCGAGGAAACTTCCGCAAGTCATGTCATCGGGGCTAAAAGTTGAAGAGTGAGGTCATAAACATCACGCCCACACTCCGATACGAGGTGAATATGAAGCTATGTATGGATTTTTGGAGAGAATGCGGTGTATATATACTGTGTAGAACCTCTATCTCAGTTTCATTACAAGGCTGAGGGATTCTCTTTGTGGTGGTCCAAGGCAACGCCACCGCCAAGCATGACAAATACCCACGTCAATACCCAGAAAAAGACCCCCCCAAAACAACACATGCGACCCACCCATTCCCACCCATTCCCACCCATAGGGCCAACACAAGAAAAAAATGGCATTGTCGCGGCATGACGTCCCACCCCCCCGCTCCGGGGGCCTCCACCCCTGCGATCGACCACAACCCCTATAACCATGTATCTCACCCGCACCTAATGAAATCTGTTGGCACTCAATCTGTCATGTGGCGCGGGACGCGGTGTAATGAGATTCATTGCGTGGCACTTAAACTTATCTGGCCCCGGCATCATGGACGGCGATGAAGGGGGGGGGGGGGGGGGGGGGATGATGGAGAGAGGAGTGTAAGGTCAGTTTGGAGTCTATCACCCTCGCCGCGCACGCCAATATTTGTTGCCCGCGCCAGGAGGGTCTTTGCGAAGCGTCTCTGCTCTTCAGAGTGTATTCACAGTGTGTAGTCGGGTTCGTGTTTACAGATGAGTGTGTGAAGGTAATGTATCAATTACTGTTTGTTTACTGTCGAGTTTTAATCATTCACAGGTGTTAATTGTCTTATTTATCATTATGTAATGACCCTGAGGTAGACTGACGTTTAGTAAATCTGTGTGTGTGTGTGTGTGTGTGTGCGTGCGTGCGTGTGCGTGTGCGTGTGCAGGTGTTAGATTTTCTGTCTTGTGTGCTGTCCTCCCTGCTGCTGAGGTCAAGATGCTGACTTATTGGTGTCATCATCTGTTATTTCCAGCAATAAGCGAATTGGCAATTTAAGCAGATGAAAGCAAAGATTACAAGCGCTTGCGACTGAACTATTGTAAGTGTTTTGCATCGGTATCGCAAAGTAATTGACTGGTTATTTCTCGGCGTTGATACGGTGGTGCAGGGATAACTGCCCGTAGCAAGCGGTTGTCTTTTTTTCCTTTTGTTTTTTTTTTAAACCCCACACATTTTTTCTATCGAGACACAACCTTTGGCTGCCAGGTTTCAGAGAGCTCGACTTGCATACATCACTTGGAAGAGGGAGGGCAAAGCTGTAACATCATGATGTGAATGACGTTCGCAGTGTTATGGTTTGTTTTGTTAACTAATGTATTTTTATTTTTATTTTTTTGAAGCAGCATTGAAGCAGAAATAAAAAGTGCAAAGTTGGCGGCTCATTTTCAGTTTATTTTTCGGGGGGTTATGCCACCTTTGGAGCAGCCACCCGTCAAGAACGCTGTAATGTGACATCACTAGCAAGCAGCACTTACATCACTCCTTATATTGTAGCGTGCCGAAGTGTCCTTGAGCAAGACACTTAACCCCGCCCTAACTGCAACCTGGGCGCCCTCCTCCTAGATGCATCGGGATGGGTACCTCATTCAAACATCTTAATATAATGAATTCCCTCAGGCAGGGAAACAGGGCTTTCCAAAGACGCAGCAGTTGATCAAGCTTGCTCGCTTTCCTCCGCACGCGGATAGAGCACACATACCTCCAGGACGACGTGGGAAATGTTTCAGATCAGGGTTTTTCCACGGTTTTCAACGCAGCTCCACTGCGGCACGTAATAATTCAGCGAGCACATGACCGACGGCCTTGACGGATGGCCACTTCTGCGAAATGAATCTCTATAGTTTCCATTAAGAAATATCGACAAGCGGTCTCATAAGTGAATGGTCTCGTGATGGACACTCGGCATGTGGCCGTCCTCTGTAGTTTGAACTCAGCCGCAGGTGAAGGTTATTCCGTCAAGCGTTTTTTTTTTTTTTTGTTGATTTATTAAATTATTTTTTTGTTTCTGCTGCTGCCCTGAGCCCGCTGCGCTGCCTTGAGAGACACGGGATGTGTCAAGCGAGCTGAATAAGATTACACACACAAACTCGCGGGCTTATCGCTCAAATCCTGTTGTCAGATAGTTTTCCAGTCCAAACGTTTTTTTATTTTTTTAGATAAGGGAATAAAATGTGCAGGTTTAGAAGGAAGCGGATTAAAGAGAAAGCTTCCGTGTGGATTATAATATAGTATATAATAAGTCCTATTGCCCGATGGCCTTTCAAGTGTTACAGCGGTAACCAGCTGCTGAGGTCCAGCACGGTGGTCATGAGCAATTATTCCGCGTTTTCCAGAACCTTCTGCATCAAAGGAAAAATTTTGTTCCTTGTGTGTAATTGTGCTGCGGTGGTCACTGGCAGCACTGTC
Source organism: Zeus faber (assembly GCF_960531495.2). Classification (NCBI taxonomy): domain Eukaryota; kingdom Metazoa; phylum Chordata; class Actinopteri; order Zeiformes; family Zeidae; genus Zeus; species Zeus faber. The sequence continues at coordinate 16,068,645 of NC_137206.1, read as the reverse complement.
GCCTACCCATCTCGATTGGCTCCTGCTGTTCATTGCAATCGCCTCGCGCATTGTAATTCTGTGTAAAGACAAGATTGGCCCGTGGCTTAAGAATATGTTGTCATGCATGGGAAGCACTCGGGGACCATAACCCCTGCAGATGTTAAGCCGCTGTGTGGGATCGCATACCTGACACGACGTGACAATGGTGGACCGGGCCATCCCTTATCCGACACAGGGATCCCGCTTCAATTATTACATCTGTTTGTCGTAAATGTCTGATAATAATAATTAGGAATCAAGTCTGAATTGACAGCTCATTTCCAGTTGAGTTATCTGACCAAAAATGATTGCTGTCGAGAGTTAATATTTACTGCCTGATATGACCCTGGTGCAGCGTTGAAATTGCCTCGCTAGATTTACTGGACTCAAGTGTTTTTGGAATTGACTACATAGCGGGAGAAGGAGAGAGAGAGAGAGAGAGAGAGAGAGAGAGAGAGAGAGAGAGAGAGAGAGAGCGAGACTATCAGTATAAAATAGACATGGAGATATAGACAAGGCATGGAATGTTTGATTTCAGGACAATGATCATATCATTTGAACGCGCTCACGTGAGTGCCGATGTGAAAACGTCTCACGGTCCCACGGTCAGACGGTCACTGCGACTGTCGGTTGAAAAGTCACTATGGTTCTGGGTATCCAAACGCTCAGTCTGCAAAGTCTCATTTAGCGTTGTTGGATTCACACAGACTTCAGTGAGAGAGGGTGGTGGCTACACGGAATATTTGCTTTTTGATTTAGGCAATTTAACACCCACTCCACTCCGAGCCGCGGGAGTCAAAACGAAGACGACAGGCGATCGAAGCTTCTAAATTTGTACATGTCAGGGTTCTGCTGCTTGACTTCATCATGTTCTGAGACAAGCCCCCACCCGCCCCCTCGCCAGTTCCCCAACCACCCACCCCCATCGCTCATTTCCCAGTTACCTACCAGCGCAATGGAAGGTATGAGCGGTACCAATATTGTGCTCGGAGAAGAGGAGCCCCTTACGTTAATGGCAAAAGAGATTGGTTTGCTGACATCTGCATTGAACGTGTGGCGGTCATTAGCTGGGAGCCATCTGAGGTAATGCTGACAACACATTCCCTGCAGAGTCCATCCACAGCTTACGGCGGCGGCCGAGGCCGGGGGGAGAGGAGCGGGGGGCGGGGGAGGGAAGAGCGGTGTTCAACCCAAAAAGGTTGAACGTGAAGAGTTGATGACTGACAGATGCCTCGCATGTTCCCATAACCCCGTCCAAATAGCACACCTACAAGCCCTGGTCGAGACCGAGTTGTAAAAAAATAGAAAAGAACACAATCAAACACCCTGTAGAATCGAATAGTTGAAGCGGTAGAAGTATTGTTTGTTTAACTATACTGGATGTGTTGTGCTGGATGTGTCTGGTTGTTGATGAGGTCCATTTCAGAGAGTATTCAATGACACAGGCTCATTATGAATCATACAGTATTTACAACTATGCGATTGGGCCACATTTAATGTGCACTTAAGTTCTCCATGTGCAAAGTGTTTACTCTCCTGAATTACTTCTGGCCCGGACTCACACTTTAAATGCCTCCTATAAACCTGTCAGAGTAAACATTTTACCAAAGTACCTTTCACCCAAGCAATGAATTCAAGTTCCAGTTGAGGTATTTGTACTTCCATTTTAGAGTATTTCCATCATGAGAAAGTTTGGACCTCTACCACCGCACTCGAAAGAAAATATGTTCCATTTTACATATTACTCAATATAAATGACTTCTATCTTCCTCAATGTACTATTTGATACCCTACTTGCTTTTAGCAATGTTTTTCATACAAGCAATTGGTTTGTGAAAGGCATTAACTTTTGATTTTGAGCGTGAAACTAAAACTGGTCTATCAACACTTCTATGTAAACCAACACAGGTTCATGCATTATGGTTGGATGTGTCCGTCATGATGTTGAATAAGCACCCTTACGTCGGTGTGGGAGTCTCTGCCCACCGTTTAGGGTTAAGGGAGGGAGACGTCTCTCTGGCCGCGGTGCGCCAGCAAAGCGAGAGTCTTTATTGTCAACCTCAACAATAAAAAGTAGGCTGGCCACAAGTACATATAACAAATGGTGATTATTATAATAATGCGGATGATAATGATCCTCTCGGGCGAAGAATGGCGATCAGCTGCTGGGCTGCTGACGAGCCCGTGTGCCGATCCCCTCTGCAAGACGGACAAACATTAAGAAACCTCCCTGCCTCGAGTCGGACCAATCGGAGTCGATTCGAGGCAGCTTGGCGGCCGCGGGAAAGCGAACCGGGCTGCCATCCGCAGCTGGTGCTTCACCACGCCCCTTTGTCTGCCACAGTTGGATACTTCAAAAACAGAATATGATGGCATATATGTAGACTCCTTCCATATATTCCATACATATTAATTAATTGTCAATATACCATATGCATATTATGTAGAATATAACGTATTTTTTAGTTTTTAGTTTTATTTTATATGAGCTTAGAAGGTCTTGAGGAATTGTGCCGATTGCACCGCACAATTTGCATCCCGCTTCTTCAGGTTTGCTAAAGCAGCAGGTTTGTAACCGTGGTTACACAGTGTTTGTCCTGCACGTTCACCGCACCCTGTATAAAAGGAAATAATTGTCACTTGTGAGGGGTTAATCAACTCTTTTATACCTCAATATATGTTCATTCCATGAGGGTAAAGTGCAAATCAGGCATAGGGAGCCTCCACTATGTCGATAACTGGCATGGGAACTCTGCACTTCAGCACCACGGACAGCTCCCACCTGGTTTATAACTCCAAGGCTTTGTTTATAGTTGGTGTGCTCCCAGTTGGTGGATAGTCAATTTGTTTGATTGCTCCGATTTCCTTTTTGTTTACCCTGCAGATAGAATTGTAAATTTATAGAGAGTAAAACTCTGTTGTTGTCTTTATCCTGGTATTTCCGTCCCCTTCAGTAGCTGCATCCTGGCACCCTGTTGCGCTGCAGAGTCTGCTACCCTAATATTCTTAATGTAGCTGTCAACCTTATTACCATTTTCCCTTTTTTTTTTTATTTGACAATTTTCCACTCACTTTAGTGATGGAGGAGACACCAGACAGCATCTTATTCCACGGCAAAGCTTAGCTCTATGATTGTCATTCTAAAATTTTTTCTTATTTTTCCCACTCTTTTTCATTTCTTGCTATCTAAATCTCTTAATCTCCACTCACACAGAGTTGATAAAAATATTTTACTAATTTGTCTTGTTTTATTTTCCTCCCCTTTTCTTTTTGATACTACCCTGGGAATTATATATATATATACAGTATATATATATATATATACACACACACACTGTATATTGTATATAGCAACATTTCTTTGAACGTTTCTTCTTCATTTCCTGACTGTACTATACTATGTACTACTATACTTTGCATTGTGTATCTAAGGTGTTTTGGGCTGTGGTTTATAACACTGCAGGGTCAAATTGGCCCTATTTTTGACACATAGATAGTATAGTGAGCCATTTTGAACCCCCCCTTTGCACAAGATGCAGAGCAGGAGCTCTGAAAATTGAAATGGGCATCTGATACCTCTCGTAATTCCACGATAGCGAAATGAAACGGTATCTCAATAATGCAATCAGACTTTCAAATTACCTTTCTTGTGGGAGTATTGTTTTCATAATGGCAGATGTCTCCTCTCTCCTTTCATTCTTTCATTATTTCATTCTTTCCTTCTTCCTTCCTTCATTCCCCCCCTGTCTTTTTTCCTGAGTACCTCCCAACACACACACAAACACACACACACACACACACACACACACACACACACACACACACACACACACACACACACACACACACACACACACACTGTGGCTGCGGTAATGAGTGGAGCGGCGGTGTTGTGTTGATTTATTGCACGCTTGCCCGAATGAGAACTGGATGGAATGTGTCTGTCAGCGAGCCATCACTTAGATAGAAACACCTGTGCTGCCTTGGGACAAGCTAACTGCTCCATCAGGAATTGGTTTTTGCCTGAGCCATCGGCTCATCGGGCACACACACACACACACACGCGCGCACACACGCACACACACACACACACACACACACACACACAAACGCGTGCGCGCTCATGGACACACAACGGGATACATACATCACAAGACGCAAACACAACCGGACACGCCTGCAAAGTATACCAGCAGCCAACTACAGTCCAATTTGTTCAGTGTCATACTATACCATCATACTAACAGACACACGCGTCTTATAAATACATTTAACCATGCATGAGGTCACACACACCCCTATATACACAGACACACATTGGAGTTGGAGTTATGGGGAGTGAAGTGCTTTGCCTGAGAAGAATTGTATCAGTATCAAGTTCTTGTTTCTGTCCGTGGCTCCCAGGGGCAGTCGGCATTAAGGGGATGAGAGAGGAGCAGAAATAGAAGAAGGGCAGTTAACTGCTTGATCACACACATACACACACACACACACGCACACACACACACACACACACACACACACACACACACACACAGTCACACATACCCAAGCGTATGCATATTTCTCTGATTGATCACTGTGAAAAGAATGTCCCAAATTAAGTGGGAATGAATTCCGCCAGTGGAGAGTATACCACGGGAGAATATAATATCAGTAGGGAAATTTGAATGGCTTGAAGTTCAGCGATACAGCCTTTTCAGTGAAAGTAAAAGGACAGGATCGCCAATTTTCAACCCAGGCCTTATTAATATGTTGGTTCCCATCGTTTATAACTGCTCGTAGCTTCTCACCGTGCATGCATGCAGTACAATGGGGCAAAGATTTAATACTTAAAATGTTAAATCTTCTTTTCAAAAAATACATCATAACATTATAGTCAGATGTGTCATGGTGTTTTTTAATATGTTTCGAAAAACAGCATACAACATATAACCCATGAGTTTAAGGTTGGCTGCAGCAGGTTTCCCAGTCGAAAACAATGCAACTTCCTGTTTATAGTCCCCTACATTAGCGTGGATGTAGCCTAAAAAGGCAATCAAAACCTGAAAAAATGAATAAAATGCAGAAAGCGACTGACTGACTGACTGACGTGTGAGGAGATATTTTCTTTCAGGCTTAAACCTTTGCCCCATTGGACTGCATTTGATCCCAGTGAGCAGCTGCAGCAGAGTGGTAAGTTTCCCAAAAGCGAAGTGTTGGACAAGGCTGTTGCTATGAATGGTCATAAATGATGGGAACCAACGTTTCGATCAGGCCTGGGTTGAAAAATAGCAAACCCATCCTTTGCCGTCTGCACGGTTTTGCCAACGATGCATTGCGGCTTTCCACGTTCTTGCGTTGGTTGGAAAAAAGTGCTTTAGAACGATCTAAACTGCTTTAGTACGGTCCTTAAAATAAAGTTCGGTGGCGGGCCACTCACTTTGCCAAAATGATATTGAATCCCTCTTCTTCAGACTGACACGGAGAGCCTCTCTGTTTTATTTTCAATTGTCAGCGAAGGCCAGTTGCGTTAAAAGCCCCTCACTGAACAGCACCTTGACTGGGCTGTTAAAGTACCGCTTACCTTTTATCGTTCACTCTCCGTTCCGCGGTCTTCCCACATCGCCCCCTCTGACCTTCGAGCGGCTGCCGCCCGTTCACCGGGTTCTGCGCGACGGCTTTAATTGCCCCTGTCACAATTCCCGGCGAAGGACGAGTTTTTGCGTTTCCAGATGCGAGGGTATAATTGTGAGGCAGGTAGGAGTTCAGCTTCCCTGTGATGAATAGAGACGAAGGACGATCCGTCCCGTTTGGCCTCCCATTATTACCGTTTCGCCGTCTGAATGAGAATGCTTCTTTCCCTTTTTCCTCTCCTCTCTCTCATTTCCTCTGCCGACTATTATAGCTTAGATCTCAGCGGGGATCGTGGGGCAGGCAGCGCTCATGGCGTAGAACGGGAGGGGGGAGAGGGGGGCGGGTGTGGGGGTACACATCACCGCTAATCACTGTTCGGGGCACAGGCCCAGCTCAGCGGCCATGACACCCAGGGTGTGGTGAATCCTATCGCTCCATGCCAGATTCGGATGCCCTCGCCTAATTCGGCGACGCGGCTCTGGAAGTGGACCGTGATCCGCGAGGTCAACACAGCCGCCGTCGGTCGGGTTTTGCCCGCGCAGCCTCTCTCGGGCGCTGCTGGATCGAAAGGGATTTTTCACAATAGCTGTTTGTTAAGTCAGTGTTTAATACCCCCGTGTGCGATGTGTTGGTTTGCGCTGTGTCGGGTGTTCCGTGCACCGGGCACCTTGAGGAGCGCAGAGACAGGAGTAGGTGACGGGAGTAATCTCCTCTATCTAAATTGGTTCTTTATTTCTGATCGGAAAGGCTGGAAGTAATCAACCGGTGTTAAAGCCCTCACTTTTTTTTTTTCTTCGGCTTTCACTCTCCTCTCTCTGGCACTCTGCAGCTGTGCATGGTGTGATTAATGGCAGCCATTCATTAGCTTGATCAACCACTTTAGCATCTCAGGGAGATTATCAATCAGATGCTTATTTAAATGTCACTGCCGAGCAGCTGAGAGGAAATGAGGCCACTGGGAAATTGCGTCTTTGTGTATGGGAGGTGTGTGTGTGTGCATGTGTGTACGTGCGTGTGTGTGTGTGTGTGTGTGTGTGTGTATGTGTGTGTGTTTGCGCACGTGTTTGTGTGTGCGGCTGTGTGTGGGCTTGTGTATGTGAGCATGTGGGCGCGCATGTGTGCATATGTGTGTGTGCACGTGTGTGTATGTTTGTGCGTGTGAGATTGTGTGTATGTGTGCGCGTGCGAGTTTTATGTGTGTGTGCGTGTGTGTGTGCGGGCGGGCGGGCTTGCGTGCGTGCACGCGTGTACGTGTACGTGCACGTGCATGTGCGTGTGTGTGTGTTTTGATTCCTGGAACAGTACCACATAATGATAAGTACATCGGGTCATTCTAACGGTGTGATACCCGCCGTATGTCTGGGCTGCTTCCACTAAATGGATGTGTAGCATCGCAGCCCAATGCTCTTCTAAATGGGAGATACTGTGTCCCATTAATAAAACATTCCACTGTTTATGGATGTGTAACCAAGAGTGATGCAAGGATTATACGGTTATATATACTGGGCCTTCGTCAATAATGGAACCGGGGGTTACTTTACTTATTTAGTTCTCATCTTTAACATCCTGATCAGTGTTCATCTCAATCTCACTTAAAATAATATTTGCGCTGCCCTGTCCTCGTTATCATGGATATATTTCTGCAGCAAGGTCATAATCTTTTTCAGTTGGCCTTTGAAATGCATCTGCTCCCCCGCTAAATAAATTTCCACGTTTGCTCAGTATATTTCTTTCACTATCTGATCATCTGTCTGCCTGTCTCTTCATGTCATTTCCATGCGTTTTATGTCTCCGTGCCACGCTTCCATAGAAGTTGCAGGTCTGTTTGGAATGTGACTGTTTGGTTCGTGACTTAGCTCCTCGGTCCTTAGTTGTGCTAAGGTCTTTTTTTTCCCGCAGGATGATCTCAGTTTGGAAATTGGTTCCATACAAGCGAGGCGGTACTCTTTTTAGGGTTTAAAATCCTCAAGCCAGCCAGCGCACAAAATGCATTGCGTGCCAAACTGAGGTATCCAACCTCAGTCGCAGTGGGTGGGAAGGCAACCGATAACTCTTTCAGGGAGCCGCTCCAGTTCTTCCGAGCCGAAACGGTTCCTCAGTTGGTTGCTGAACCTTGGTGGGAAAGCAGCTTTGGAGGCAAAAACAAACATGACAAATCCTACGTGGCGCCCGGTAAATACGGCAAAACCCAGAAGACGTCGCCCCGGGCTGGAAGTGTGTGGACGGCGTCTGAATTCAGCCCCCGCGTGCAGAGGCGTTTAGACGACACAATGAAGGGAACGGGAAGAGGCGTGCAGGTCCTGCTGTGCCTCCCACCACGACAGAACAGATGCTCGCTGATGAATAGACCCTGATATGCTAAACCCGTTCCGAGAACGCACGTGCCGATGAATTCTTCTTACCGTCGTAGAGAGTCATTTCCCAGACGCGGGCTTCAGTCGCAGTAATATACTGTATAAAAACCGACGTCGGCGGGTGGAATGCATTGTGTTGTCACACAGTACATCATTGTATTGTGTCGTCTAGGCTCGGAAATTGGACGAATATATCAGCAACCGGCGATTGGCTGTTTTTTTTTTTGTTTTTTGCAGAGTTTAATTCTCGAGGAGAATTCAACTCTGCAAATAATTAACCTGTCTATAAAACCTAGTGATTCGCCGACGACAATGATATGCGTCGCTTCCTGCCAGAGGTTCTACTCTGTGAGGTAAGTACTGGAGGTAAGTTAAGGTAAGTTTCATTGAGGAGGATTCAAATGTTGATTTAATAGAACACAGACTTATTAATTACTTATTAATTCTATTATATTATTATAGAACCCAGAATTGCGATTTTGTGGCCGCCCCTTGGGGCCACCTGCGCGAGCGCCTCGTGTTGATTGCGCACATTTTAGTATTTTCTTTTGTATTTTTAGAGCTTAATTGCGCGTAATCCCCGGGTGTCATGACATTTCATTGCATATATACATGACCGTATGTACGTGTATGTACAGTATGTGACAAATAACTTCTTGAATCTTGAGCCTCTTTATTATATTGGATAGTCCTCGCTTTTGGCCAACCACACGGCTTTGTTGTCACAATGAGCGATGTCACACTCTGCTATGCTACTATCCAGCACAGTCGACCAATCAGAGGAGAGATTTCTTGGACCGATCCAATCATCTTCAAGCCGTGTACGGCTTTTGGATTGTGTTGAGTTGCTTTAGACCAGCGTAAGTTTTGCCCGTTTTTTTTTTTCTCTGCATGATGGTTGCAAAGAATTGTCTCAGGCAACGTGGAGATGGAGATGGGAGACTTTCTACACCAGCGCCGGGAATAATTTTTGCAGACAGAGGCGACGAGGAGCAAGAGATTTATCCGAGCGCGCTCAGTGAGAGTGGTTCGCAAAACATACGGTAATCGACGATTGTTGGGCTGACAGTGGCCGGTAGGAAAATTTTGACATATTGCCCAACCCTAGTGTCGTTAAACAAATTTTATCTTCACGCCGGTTAAGTGTATTTCACAAAGTCAAATGAAAGCGTCCATATTTCTTTTTCACTGTATTTCATCGATAGACCAATGATTAAATTAGGAAGGGCACGAAAAGGAGAGCGGAAGTGATTTATTACCGCAAGGATGGAGCTCATCCGATTGGAAATCATGAGTCGGAGTATAAAAAGGTCAAGGGTCATCGGGGTGTAATTGCCGCCATTGCAGAATAGTTAGTGGGGCTGTTGCAACCAGGGTAGGAATAGTTATTTACAAAGGTCCAGCCGTGTGTGTGTGTGTGTGTGTGTGTGTGTGTGTGTGTGTGTGTGTGTGTGTGTGTGTGTGTGTGTGTGTGTGTGTGTGTGTGTGTGTGTGTGTGTGTGTGTGTGTGTGTGTGTGTGTGTCCGCGGGTTGGGCCGTTTGGCCTTGTGGCCGTGCTGGGTTAAGTGATGCCAAGGCCCAGTAATAAATCGAAGCCGTAACCAGCGCAGATGACCTGAAGGTCGCAGTTTCATTAACTGTCTTCCACTTTGATTTTATCATCCCTCACGCATGTCCACCCTGTTTGCCCATGGCCTCCGGTCACTCGTACAGCCAGTGGCGGATTAAGGTGGTCCTTGTTCCTCCCCCCTTCCTCATCATGCTTTACCAGAAAAAAAAAACCCACATAATTTAGTACCATTTGTAAAAGCGTGCTTGGAATATTACACAGCCCACAAGTACACACTCGGGGCGCGCTGGCACACACACACTGATTGAGACATCCTTCACTATAAGCAGCAATGCTACAGAAACAAAACAAAAAACATTTGCAGTGCATCTGCAAGCTGGTAAGAGCTTTTAGCTTTCTAAACCAAGAGGTACATAATCTGCAGCCATGCGAAACACTCTTGTTTTACCGAAGCAAAATCACAACGTCCCCTTACAAAGAGACAAATCGAACTGCTGTGCGATACCCAAATTGAAAAGCTGAGAACAATTGAAAATTGAAAACAAAACCGCAAAAATGCAATAAACACAGCAGCAGCACATGACAACGGCAATAATGCAACGGCAGCACAATCATAAGTTCGTATTCCTACCTTTTCCTAAGTTTTTCTTCCTCTTTTTTTTCCTGACAGAGAAGTCCTTAATGAGGCTGGTAAAATATTTTTCAATGGACATTAGGTGATTCAGTCGGTTTTGACCCATTGGATCTGAGTCTATTTTTAACTAGTCCCAATTTAAAAAAATAAAATAAAAAATAAAATAAAAAAGATAAACCCTCCCTGCCAAGTCATAAATAGTGGGAGTGCTATATCAACATATGGAAGTGTCCTTCCTCTGATAAGTTGCAGCAGTGACCTTGTTGAGGTGTCCTCCTTTTCTTTGATACATTTTTTCCGCAAAATATTCCTCCAGATCACCTGCATATTTCTTCTCTGGGGATTGAGCCGCTCCTGTACGAAGATCTTGTACGGAGATGGATGGAATATTGTTTGCAGGAGTGATCCGATCCAGTTCCAAGCTATGACGGCGATAAAAACAGTTGTTTTGAACCTGACTCGGCCTGATCGCGCACAGTCGGGATCGGTGGATTCAACCACATTGACCTTATGCACCTGGCCACATGGTATATACCACATCTACCAAATCAGCTGCTTAATTGTTTTAAATGTTTCTTATGGGCTTTCCAAATGGGGTCGAGGTTTTTTTTTTTAAATAAGTAAATTTAAATAATTCAAAGTAGTCTGGCCAATCTGGGGCTCTTGGGCACGTGGTCCCCCTAGGCTGCAGTCCAGGCTAGCCTGTGCATTAACCCCCCCGGCCAATAGTCCATACCAGGCAGTTGATATACCAGGCAATGATATCTGATACACAAAATGTTAGATCTGATCGACGACAAATTCAACAGACAAAAGTGTGCAGGAGGAGCTCATTGAAGGATTGTTTTATTATTATAATCTCTGAATATTATTCATATTATTTTTTATATTATTAACAATAAATCAATTTGATTAAATAAATACATATAAAAAATGTGTGTAATATATATAATTAATTAATTAATTGCATATTGATTGATAAATAATTTTAATAATATTAATGTAATATAAGCATAATTTTCCATTGGATGGAAAGGCTTTGTGTTTTTTTTTTAATGGGTAGAATAACCATTTACATATATCTTCTAACTGTACCCCCCTCCCCTCCTCCCATCATAGTTATAAAAGATGAGATCATTTGAGCCACGGTTTGAATCTTCATATATCAAGACGGCCAGATTCTAAACCAGATGGTGAACCTCCGCCGTGACCCCTAACCCCCAGGAGTTTTTGGATGCGAAGAAGCTTGAAAGATTACTCGCTGGGTTTGCGTAAATCTTTCAAGTTGTCTGCCGGGCTTGTTCTCTTTTTTTTTATTTATTTTTTTTTTGGTTGGGCTTTTCTTTTTTTTTTTACACTTCTCTCTTCCATTCTGAGGGGGGGGGTTACCTCTTCTGAATACTCAATTAGACTCCAAAATGAATAGTTAATATACAGGCAAGAGCGTGACTGTTACCTGGCAATCCCTTCTTTGATCAGGGTTCTCTCCATCCTCTCTGTCAGCGAGTGTCATCATCAGAAACGGTGAATGTGCATTCTCTCTCTCTCTCTCTCTCTCTCTCTCTCTTTCTCTCTTTCTCTCTCTCTCTCTCTTGCCCTCTCTCTCTCTCCCTCTCTCCCAGTTCTGTGGTGTTCAGTCGCCAGCCAATTTGCCGGGTGCGGGTCCGGCTTTTTTATTTTATGTCCACAGCGACCGAAGCTCTGACTCATGTCTAGACGGCGGGGAAGTGAGGACGTACTGTACGTACACGCTCAGAGGTGAAAATAAACGCTGACATTGACGATCGTTGTCCATGCCGTGCAATCAGTCCTCATCTTCCTCCTCCTTACATCACCACCCTGTAAGAAACACTTAAAATTGATTGGATTTTGAATTGAGACCTAAAAACAATGGAATTATAATAATTGTAATATTCAGCCATGGACGACTGGCTGATTTTTGGCCGATTTTTAGCCAATGAAAAACTGGTGTTTCCATAACAACAACAAGTAACACAACTTTTTGTCCAACTTTTACACAGCATAGAAAGGCGTTGGCATAACATTTTTAAAGGTGTTCGCCACTGGGATATATTCAATGTTAGGATGGTTAGTTATGCAGGTAAAAATGTGTGTTTTTCAAGTGACAGCACATAATGTATGGGTAGCAATAGCAGCCGCCACGCGTGTGCGGCCCTACCCCCTATCGCTCGTTTCGACAACTTGACTTTTGAGAGGGGGATGGAATAGACAGTGGCTGAAAGCCCCCCGGGCGGCGTGTACTGACCAGGGATCGGCTCTCGCAGCCTCAGTCCTACCATGACTGTAGTAGGTGGAAATCGCAAACCGGCCCTGTATCAGTGGATCAGCTGTCATCATTGATTGACCAGCGTTTGTCCCGCCTTCTTGTGATGATGAACTTGACCTACTGCCTATCAGATCTGGGGTGGCCACACGGGGGGGCCATTTAGATTTCGCCATTGCCATAAGATTTTGGGGGGTGGCCATGGCCCACCCCAGGCCAACCCCTAAAATCGCCATTGACTGGCCTGCTCTGTGTAGTAAAATGTATTATCTCCACTGCGGCAAAGTACAAGATATTCATTTCAATGATATAACTATGGGGTTTTGTTTTTCGTTATGGTGGCTGTGTAGTTTGGGTGTAGATTAGAAATGGGTTTCCCAAAAGTCCACCTCAACCTTTGATAAATCATTGTTGATTTAATATGAACAATATCAAATTGCTCATATCTATCAATCTCATCCAACATTACTAGCTCCTTCTTGACAATCTGTTTTTTCTGTTTGTATTTTAAGTAGGGCTCACAATTTTACACCCTTAATGCTTTCATTTTCTTTTAAATGTGTAGGCTTTGAAGGCTTTGCGTCAGAAAGCCACATTTTTAAAGGTCTCAAAGTATTTGTGTTTGTGCATGTCAAGGGGGAGTGAGTGAACTTTTGTTTAAGGGTTCCCGATTTAAATTATGCGCATAATAGCGGGAATTAGTAGTTTCCTTGACAGGAATGCATTGAGATATACATGGTCTGTTTCCCGCTGTTCATAACCCGTTTTGTCTTTTAAGAAACTCAAAACTGTCATGTATTCAAATAATAAAATGCCTTCCCCTCTCCCTTTCTGTGTTTGCAGATCCGGACTTTGCGGACATGGGAGTACCTCCACCTCTCCCCTGTAGGTATACTCTTTATTTACCTCCGTGTATCCTCTCTATCTCCTCTCCACCTGTCTGTCAGGGGTGTGACGGTGTTTCTAAATTTCTGGGCTCAAGGTCAAAGATAAATGCAAGAAAATACTTATTTTTTGCAATTTTTTTCATCGTTTCTGGGGCGGATTGGGCATATGAAACTCATAATACCCATATGTGTAATAATGACTACGATTTTATTACCTAATGACATTTTTCCGAACATTGTTTGATTGATAATGCCGTGACAGCTGGCTAATGGCAGAATGACAGCGCCGTTGCCTATCAACGGAAAATGGGGAACAAGTTGTGTGTCCCGCGGGTCATGGTATTTTGGTATTTGTATATAGTGTCACTCCAAAATGGGGGCTTAGGGAGGGTGTGTGATTTGGGACGCGGGGACAGTCTCTGTCTTATCATCATCCATTGGCCATTGTTGATGGAGTTCACTGGGAAGCCATCGTGTTACCAAACAGAAAACTGGGGCGGGCGGCTTCTCCGACAACTTCTTTGACTTTTAATATTTTACGCCAAGCGCATTATACAGCAAGGGCGTGTGGGTAAATGACAAATCAGCTTTTTAAAGCGGAGTAAAGAAAATATTGAGATACACTCATTTATAGTTTTTCATTTTGTAAAAAAAGATTGTATTTTTGTTTATCAACGTACGTCTATAACGTTGAAAGACTTAGTTTGTTCAGTTTTTTATATCATTTGTTATTTTGTTAAAAATCATCAGGCGGTACAACCGTAAATAAAGCCTTTTCACCGTCTAAAACACGATTGAAAAGCCTAAAATTCTGAGACTTTTAAGCCATAAAACTCCCAAAACCTACTTTATTTTAATGACTTTTGATTCAAACACACAAAACTGTTACACCCCTATCCATCTATCTATCTATCTATATCTGTCTGTCTGTCTGCCTGCCTGCCTGCCTGCCTGCCTGCCTGCCTGCCTGCCTGCCTGCCTGCCTGCCGGGCGGCCTGTCTGTCTGTCTGTCTGTCTGTCTGTCTAGTTAATCTGATGTTTGTATGTGTGCATGTGCTTTGGGGACCAATTCTGTGTACAATTGTATTCCTGGGTCTGTGTGTGTGTGTGTGTGTGTGTGTGTGTGTGTGTGTGTGTGTGTGTGTGTGTGTGTGTGTGTGTGTGTGTGTGTGTATGTGTGTGTGCGTGTGTGTGTGTGTGTTGTCCACATCCTGTTGTGTACGTTCCAGCGTGTCAGTATGACATGGGCGGTCCCGAGGGTATCGTCGAGTCCCATCAGATCACCAGAGATGGCAAGGCCGGCGCCGGCGAGGCCGTGGACTGCAAATGGTACATCCGCGCTCCGCCTCGCTCCAAGGTTAGTGACACCGTGACACCGACACGGACACGCAGGAAGATTGGGGCCAGAAGGTTGTATCAGCCTGCTGTAATACTGCGTGGCGGTCCAGTCTGCAGCTGTGTGTGTGTGTGTATGTGTGTGTGTGTGTGTGTGTGTGTGTGTGTGTGTGTGTGTGTGTGTGCTGCCGTGCGTGTGTGCATATATAGCTTAAAAGTATAAAATACCTGAATATCAACCATGGTTCAAAGTGTTTTACTAAGGTTTTTTTCGGATTCATCTACACGTACATCTGAATTTGTGTGTGTGTGTGTGTGTGTGTGTGTGTGTGTGTGTGCGTGCGCGGTGCGCGTATGCGTGTGTGTTTGTCTCAGTGTGCACGCCTGAATTCCTGTGCAGAGAACACTGCAGCACCAAGGGAATTTTTAAGTCTGTGGTTGCAGACCTCAGGGTTGAGCTGCATGGCAACACTACTTCATCAACACTAACGCTTCCTTTCTGCCCCCCCCCCATCCAGTCCAACCCTTCCTCTCCTCCCTCCCTCCCTCCCTCCTTCTCGCTCTCCATACTGCTCCCTCCGTCCCACTCTTCCTCTTGGCAACAGTTCCATGATTAAAAAATAGGCCTGACCCCGAGTAAACCCTTCCTATCTAACCCCAGCAGCAGCAGAACCGGCCGCTCCCCAGACACACGCACACGCACGCACACACACACACCCACACACACACACACACACACCCACACACACACACACACACACAGACACACACACACACACACACACACACACACACACACACACACACACACACATATTTACATACATGCACAGACAAAAATTCAGGTATAGGTGGTATAAACAGTCATCTAGAAAAGCCTGAGCAAAACATTTTGTAAAACAGCAAGACTTTAAAGACAGAACTCAAGGCCGTTCACATTATGAGGACAATAAACACGTTCTCATAAGCCTAATGTCCTATTAATGCTGGTGGTAGTTTGTCCTTTAAAATAATATATGCGGGCAAACACGCACGCACGCACACACCCACACACACACACACACACACACACACACACACACACATTCTTGTACTGGTATCAAAGTGAGGTCTGAGTCAAAATGGTAAGTGAGGATCCATGTTTCTGGTGCACTTCTAAACAAAAACATTTTAAATTTGGAGTATAGTTTAATATAGTCGGTTCAGTAAAACAGACACTAACACACTGACACACACATACATGCACACACAGCACAAATTCAGGTATGGGTGGTTTACAGTCATCCAGAAAACACACATTCAACAGGATGCACATAACACACACATTAGACACACACACACACACACTCAAAAGAGACCTACCTCAAATCTGATGCACAGATCAGCATAGTAAATCATTTCATGTCCATACTGCGGTTCATTTCTGTGACTGTGCTCTCCCTGGGGGTGGGATAAGGAATCTGCGCTATCGACTTCCCTGTGTCACTGTTTGTTTCACTGATTCGGTTTCTGTTCATTTTTTCCCAAAACACAGCCCGCTTTCTGGCTCTTAGCCGTTACGAGACACGTCGGCTTCCACCAAAACCCGTTACCCGTCTTTGGTCGAACAAAGGCGCGCCTGTCCGATAACAATTCAATTCTTCTGCATTTCGAGGACCAAAGAGACGACGGTTTCGGTGTCACGGATACCCCGGTCTCCCCAAAAAAAACGAAACGCATTTTTTAATTCCTGATTCGACCAATTACACCTCCCCCGACCGCTGAGCCGCGGCGCCGCGCGTCACTCGGCTGCGGACGACTCCATCATTCGCGTGGAGCTGCACAATGGGATTACCGAGGGAGCTCATTTTTAGGCAGGACTTTGGCCTTCCCCGTGTTATGGCGCAGTCGATAAGACCGCATCGATTCCTGCTGAATCCTCCCCTAAGTGGAGTGGATGAGTCAGCTCGGACGGCAGAGAGCTAAAAATTGATAGGTCCCCAAAAGGACTGTATTGTGGTGTGTGTGTGTGTGTGTGTGTGTCTGCGTGCGTGTGTGCTTGCATGCGTGCGTGTGTGTGTCTGTGAACGATAGATTAAGTGAGACTGGCAGCGAGATGTATTTGACTTCTTCTAAATCAGCGTCGTCCTCCCGCCCTGCAGGAGCGTCTTACAAGACAAGCCCCTGACAGTCCCTGGCTCTGACGGACAGGGCGCCCGATATCTTTTCTCGAATAAATCAGTTCTTGGGTGAAGCTGCATCCTTTGCCCCCGCGCTCACCTTCCTCTCCCGGCCTCGCTGTGTGAAGTTTGATACCGCGTCTCTCTCTCTCTCTCTCTCTCTCTCTCTCTCTCTCTCTCTCTCTCTCTCTCTCTCTCTCTCTCTCTAGCCAATGTCTTTTGTATCTGTCAGCGCCACGCAATATTTTTTTGCTGAGATTGTCTTTCTGTTTCTTTTTCAAAACGTGCCGCACCTCAGCTCCTCCCAAGACGCTTTGACCGACATGGGAGGGAGGGAGGGAGGCAAGGAGGGAGGGAGGACGGGCGATGGGAACATGCTGCAGGGAATGGGTCATTTTGAACCTTGTGGCGCGTTTTTTTTGTTTTGCACCTTTGCCATACAGTACGTGGCGCCAGATTTCTCTGTGCATTTCGCCCTATATAGTGTCGTTCACAGTGTTTCCGGCTCTTTACGTGCTCGACAGCATACACATATCGAAAAAAGACATTTCTTATTTGGAGCGGAGGCGTCTCCACTCAAAATCCATCTGAAAGTCTGTTGAAATAAGAAAGAAAGCCATAGGATTAGGAAGCTATCTGGATCATTTCATACACACAATGCTATATCAGTCACTTCATCTCCAGACATTACATTGCATTTATTTTTTTTTCCTTTTGAGATTAATATAATTGACTGATAGAGAGTTGTGTGCATGAGTTTGTTCATTACTTTTTGAGAAAATCCATCATACTTGGCTTTCTTTAATTGAAAAAGATAAAACATTTTCTTATTTCAACAGACTTGGAGAAGGAGTGGAGATGCTCTCTACTGTGAAAAATACATTTTATATCATTTAAAAAATATTGTATTTTCTTTTTTTAAGAAATGTTCATGTAAAATTTACTTTTCTCAACCCCTCGGCAGATTCTGTCGTCTGATTCAACTATTTAATTTTATACATTTTGCTGGTTTTTTTTTCCTCCATTTTTAACTCACAATGGAAAATGCACACCACTGAAAACATGCGCCTGAAAGCAATCACCCATAGAGACACTTAAAGAACCGACAAACACACACCCGCATGCTGTCATTAGGTTTACCAGCAACAGAAGCCAAATTCAGACACGGGAAGCAGACTGAGGTTTGAAGAGTTTTCACGACAAACCGGGAAGTGGCACGGGTTCCCAACCCAGGACAGACCGGAAGAGCCGTGTGTGGGACCAGGAAACACGGGATCCGGAAACACAGTATCAGAACAGGGAGGCCAGAGGCGTGGTCGGTAATCCGAGGCGATCCAGCGGCAGAGGATGGGAACGGCGGAGCTTTTCTGCAGGTTCACTTTCTGCCGGCTGCTGTTGTACGCCGAGTGGGGTGAGGCTGATTGCTGGCTGTGGGACCGGGACCTGAGCGGAGGGTAGAGATAGGGGCAAAAGAGGGACGGACCAAAAAAAAGCCAAACGCTCACATTCACACCGATCCTGAAAAACAATAGAAAACCACACTCAAAACGCAGAGCAGACTGGTCGAGGGGGGAGCGGGCTGGGCAGGTGTGACACACATACACACACACACACACACAAAGAAAAAAGGAAGATGTCTCCCTGCGCCGGGCAGCTTCCGATGCCGATACAGCGCCGCACTGCACTCGACGTGCCACAACAGCACAGAGATAATGGCATCCTATACCAGAGGCTCTAATTAGTCTGCAACAGAGTGAGGGAGGGGGGCGGGGGAGCAAAAACTGGACAAGTATCATAATATATTTATTACAGGTCCAGGGATCAGATGGAGGGAAAGAGGGAGAGAGAGAGAGAAAAGCAGCGAATGGTAGAGAGGGGCTGAGCGAGAGGGTGATGGACGGATACTGTGCGTCCCCTCGTCCCAAAAATCTCTCCTCAACCCCCCGCAGACCTGCAAACTATTAAAGCTTGATGCTGTGCCTTCGCTTGAACCGCCATCGCGACGCAGACTCGTTCCAACCCCAAGTGTCGAAAAAAAAAAACCCGGTTTGCATCACGAGTCGAGGCACGGTCGTAAAAAAAAGGACATGGCGGACGATGAGTCATTTATATATTCATTGATATTCCCGAAAATGTCAATAAACGTCGGTGTGTTGTGTTGGAGTAAAAAAGAAATATTAACGTGCATGCATTTACAGTTCCTTATTGTGTCTAAAACGATTGTATTTTATTTATTCACATATATGTCCATTAAGTTGAAAGACTTAATTTGTTTTATTTTTTATTTTTTTTTATTATTTGTTGATGTCAAAATGTCAGGTAAGGCTTTTTCTGTACTCTAGTCTCTAAAACACAGACATTTTCAGAATTTTAAGTCACAAAACTCCCAAAATGAATGAACTGAGCAAAACATATATAGATGATTTTTCATTGTACATGTGTTTTGCGTGCGTATACATTACATTGGTCATTTGGGAAACAATGCACGTCTAATGTCTCATTCGACAAATCTAAACACTGAACTGAAATGTACAGTATATGCGATTAGGTGTATATGATTCATTTACATCCCAGTGCGGTGATATAAACCTGCAGCTGCACTGTACCTTTTGATTAATTAGCTATTTTGAAATGGTCTTCATTAAAAATGGAACTCACAGTGACAGCTGGCGTGGCACGTCAACGGGATTTGAGAAAATTGAGTTGCATCCCAAAGGCGGTGACATTTGTGTCCCCTCCAACCCTCCACCCTCCACCCTCCGCCCTCTGCCCTCCTCCGCCGAGCATCTCTCAAAATGGAGTGTCACTCGAAATCGAGTGCGAGGGCTCTGTGGGCGCTCATAGACGCTGTGGCGTTCAGCACCGAGTGGCTGTATTGCGCCCATTTTAATGCCTGACGCCATCTGGTGCTTTTATAAAACACCAAAACCCACAATAGGTGTAACTGGTTAAAGCCGCTGTAACACAAAGTTTAATTCTAACCTTTGTTCATACTTCTATCCAGGCTGAAGTAAACAATTCAACGCAGTTGTCCTTAACTGTTTTTTCCAGTTAGAATGATGTAAACTTTTTTTTTAAATTGATTTAAATGATAATTGATCAATTGATGCTTGATTATTTGATTGTAATTGTAAGTATTGGTGCGATTTATGTTGAATGGAAAAGGTATTATTATTAGTATTGTACGGCATGAGGAAAACACCAGATCACACTGGTTTTCCATCAATTTGTAGGTTGATGGAAAACCATCAACAATCATTGGTTGAAAATTCTGATTCCCATGTAGAGGTGAATATTAGCGTGGTATTCTGCCCGTTACACCATTCTGACACAGACATCCTCCACCAATCTGATAGGAACCTTCACAATGTGAAGGTGTTCAAAATAATACGGACAGAATTAGGAGGTCAGTAATTCACCAGTATGTGAATTAGCTCTAGCTCACCTACTACTAAGTACAAAGACAGAGGAATTATAATCCCCCATTCTTTTCTAATTTATATATATATATATATATATATATATATATATATATATACACACCCGATACAGTGTATAGGCGGTGGCACTGACACCAAGGCAGGTGGCTGAACTGAAGGTGGCAGAGTTGAGGATGTTGAGATTTCCATCGGGAGTGACAAGGATGGACAGGATTAAGAATGAGTACGTTAGAGGGACAGCTCAGGTTGGACCGTTTGGTGGAAAAGCGAGAGAGGCCAGATTGAGATGGTTTGGACACGTGTGTAGGCGAGATGAGAGTTACATCGGGAGAAGGAGGCTGAGGATGGAGCTGCCGGGCAAGAGGAAAAGAGGAAGGCCAAAAGAGAAGGTTTATGGATGTGGTGAGGGAGGACATGCAGGCGCTTGGTGTAAGGGATGAAGATGCGCAGAACAGAAGGAATTGGAGGCAGATGATCCGCTGTGGCGACCCCTAACGGGAGCAGCCAAAAGGAGAAAAAAAGAAGATTCACAGATCAGCCACAACATTAAACCACTGATAGGTGAACTGAATAACATTGCTCATCTTGTTCCAGTGTCACCTGTCAAGGGGTGGGATATATTAGGCAGCAAGTGAACAGTCACTTCTTGAAGTTGATGTTTTGGAAGTAGGAAAAATGGACAAGTGTAAGGATCTGAGCCACTTCGACAAGGGCCAAATTGTGATGGCTAGACAACTGGGTCAGGGCATCTCCAAAACGGCAGGTCTTGTGGGGTGTTCCCCGTGTGCAGTGGTTAGTACCTACCAAAAGTTGTCTAAGGAAAGACAACCGGTGAACCGGTGAAAGGGTCATGGGCGCCCAAGCCTCATAGATGCAAGTGGGGAGGCAATGTCAGCCCATCTGGTCCGATCCCACAGAAGAGCTACTGTAGCTCAAATTGCCGAAAAAGTTGATGCTGCTATGATAGAAAGGTGTCAGAACACACAGTGCATCACAGCTTGACGCGTATGGGGCTGTGTAGCTGCAGGCCGGTCAGAGTGTCCGTGCTGACCCCTGTCCACCGTCGAAAGCTCCTACAATGGGCACGTGAGCGTCAGAACTGGACCATGGAGCAATGGAAGAAGGCGGCCTGGTCTGATGTATTGCGTCATCAAACCCTGATCCATGGGGGCCCCACCTCACAACTTTCAGGACTTAAAGGATCTGTTGCTAACATCTTAGTGCCAGATACCACAGGACACCTTCAGAGGTCTTGTGGAGTCCATGTCTCCACGGGTCAGAGCTGTTATGGCGGCACGAGGGGGAGCTACACAATATTAGTGGTTATGAGTCGTGGTTTTAGTGTTGTAGCTGATCTCTGTATATCAATATATATATACAGTGGGGCAAAAAAGTATTTAGTCAGCCGCCAATTGTGCAAGTTCTCCCACTTAAAAAGATGAGAGAGGCCTGTTATTTTCATCATAGGTATACCTCAACTCTGAGAGACAAAATGAGAAAAAAAAATCCAGAAAATCACATTGTCTGATTTTTAAAGAATTTATTTGCAAATTATGGTGTAAAATAAGTATTTGGTCAATAACAAAAGTTAATCTCAATACTTTGTTATATACCCTTTGTTTGCAATGGCAGAGGTCAAACGTTTTCTGCAAGTCTTCACAAGGTTTTCACACACTGTTGCTGGTATTTTGGCCCATTCCTCCATGCAGATCTCCTCTAGAGCAGTGATGCTTTGGGGTTGTCGCTGGGCAACACAGACTTTCAACTCCCTCCAAAGATTTTCTATGGGGTTGAGATGTGGAGACTGGCTAGGCCACTCCAGGACCTTGAAATGCTTCTTACGAAGCCACTCCTTCGTCGCCTGGGCGGTGTGTTTGGGATCATTGTCATGCTGAAAGACCCAGCCACGTTTCATCTTCAATGCCCTTGCTGATGGAAGGAGGTTTTCACTCAAAATCTCACGATACATGGCCCCATTCATTCTTTCCTTTACACGGATCAGTCGTCCTGGTCCCTTTGCAGAAAAACAGCCCCAAAGCATGATGTTTCCACCCCCATGCTTCACAGTAGGTATGGTGTTCTTTGGATGCAACTCAGCTTCGTTTTTCCTCCAAACACTTCAAGTTGAGTTTTGACCAAAAAGTTCTATTTTGGTTGCATCGGACCATATGACATTCTCCCAATCCTCTTCTGGATCATCCAAATGTTCTCTAGCAAACTTCAGAAGGGCCTGGACATGTACTGGCTTAAGCAGGGGGACACGTCTGGCACTGCAGGATTTGAGTTCCTGGCGGCGTAGTGTGTTACTGATGGTAGCCTTTGTTACTTTGGTCCCAGCTCTCTGCAGGTCATTCACTAGGTCCCCCCGTGTGGTTCTGGGATGTTTGCTCACCGTTCTTGTGATCATTTTGACCCCACGGGGTGAGATCTTGTGTGGAGCCCCAGATCGAGGGAGATTATCAGTGGTCTTGTATGTCTTCCATTTTCTAATAATTGCTCCCACAGTTGATTTCTTCACAAGCTGCTTACCTATTGCAGATTCAGTCTTCCCAGCCTGGTGCAGGTCTACAATTTAGTTTCTGGTGTCCTTTGACAGCTCTTTGGTCTTGGCCATAGTGGAGTTTGGAGTGTGACTGTTTGAGGTTGTGGACAGGTGTCTTTTATACTGATAACGAGTTCAAACAGGTGCCATTAATACAGGTAAGGAGTGGAGGACAGAGGAGCCTCTTAAAGAAAAAGTTACAGGTCTGTGAAAGCCAGAAATCTTGCTTGTTTGTAGGTGACCAAATACTTATTTTACTGAGGAATTTCCAATTAATTCATTAAAAATCCTACAATGTGATTTCCTGGATTCTTTCCCCCCATTCTGTCTCTCATAGTCGAAGTGAACCTATGATGAAAATTACAGGCCTCTCTCATCTTTTTAAGTGGGAGAACTTGCACAATTGGTGGCTGACTAAATACTTTTTTGCCCCACTGTATATATACGTTTGAACTGGTATTAAGATATAACAATCTCTGTTAATGCCTCATATAATTGCCATAAATATCAAGGGGCCAAACCTATAACAAAACCAATGAGCAAAGAAAAGCGTGTTCATTTCCCTCATTACTCATTGGATCTTCTTTGTGACTCCAAAATAACCGGAGTTCATTCATTTCCTTCTTCCGGGGGAAGCCGTTCACCGAGGCTCAAATTCCTCCGCATTGTTCCATTACGGTAATGGCTAATACATGGACGCCCCCCTCGGATTGAAACGAGGCAAACAGAGGGAAACAAAAAATGGCGGGGGGGGGGTGTCGCGGGCGCCGTTTGGCCGTGGAAGGTATATATTCCCGGGTCAGTGATGGATTCCGTCTCATTATTGGCCGTCGCGGAATCAATGAGGAGGGTGGCCTATTTTCCTCCGCACGGCCGATTCCCTCGGCTCACGCGGCAGCGATCCTATCTACCTGATCCATTGCCTCCATTTGTCGTTATGATACCATCTGCACACTAATTTCAAATCATCGTCGCCTTCCCCTCCTCGATAGGAGCCTCGGAGAAAGACAAATAGGAAAAGTTTTCATTCGGGCGTCCGCGCATCGGGACTTTTTTTTACGGTGTTTCTCCCCCGGCGCGCGGTGAAGAATTTCTCGAAATGCAATGTTTGAAAGATCATCTGCTCCGTTCAGGCCGATGACCGTCCTCAATATACCACGTGCGGTCCAGGAAATATTTTGGAACGAAATTAGTGTTCTACCACGAGTTTAAAAAAACCACACACTCGACAGCTGCAAAATGGGGGACATTTCCATCGCACTGAGGACATTGTGCACTTTCCCTCCACTGGCAAAACTGGCAAACGGTTCCATTTGTCGTGAACAAATCTTTCAAATGATTGGGGAGTCGGGAGTCACCCGTTGGTCTGTCCTTTTCATTTGGCGACTCCGTAGCTGCGAGTCTCGCAAGACAGCTGAACCTTTTCCTCACTAATCCAGTCCTGTGAGAAGCATTTCTGTCTTAAATGCAGCAGCACACGCCGCAGGATACTACGATTTCGATCAGCTAATTGACATGTGCCTTTCTTTGTCTGATCATCAAACCGTGTTATTTTTTTACCCTTAAAACCAAAAGGAAAAATAATAGCCGTATCCAGAAGCCCTTTTTTGTCCTGTGGATTCATCGAACAAATCCACTCTGCTGTCCAAGCTGCCATTTTAGCTCCATGTACCTGTTGTAGTCCCTTCCCCTCCCCGGCGACGCCCTAAGAAGACTCAACGAGGTGTGTGTGTGTGTGTGTGTGTGTGTGTGTGTGTGTGTGTGTGTGTGTGTGTGTGTGTGTGTGTGTGTGTGTGTGTGTGTGTGTGTGTGTTGTGTGCGTTGTGTGCGTGTGTGTGTGTCCATCCAGTCGAGAGTCCGGGTTTGGATGATTGTACGCTCGTAGCTCACAGATGATCACCTGTCCTCCCTTTACTCCGAGAGGGACACGTGGACACGCCCACAATATTTAAGCCTGACGGAGGCAGTAAATTTGGAGGCTTCCAAGCAGGGGTTGCCATCCAGAGGAGTCAGAGCTGTGAAGGACAAAGCCCCCGAGCTTGCGGCTACGGCGTGAGAATGAGAATTAAAAAACGGAAATCATCTGGAGTCTCGAGCAACTTTTACGACACGGGACACGGACACGGGGGGTGACCCTCAAATTTGAGCCTTTTTGTTTCTGTTGTATGGTATTAATTTGTTTTGGATGAAATGGCTGGAGGGGTCATTGGCTCCCACATGGAGAGGGTTTGTTATCAATACTGACATAAGACCCTCTTCAGTAGTCAATTACAAACTCATTCGTTACAAGAATTGCAAATAAGACCCAGTTACGGTAATTGGTGACATTTTTGTCATTCCACATTTTGTACGCTCATCGTATATTCTTTTGTTCATTATTGGATTTTTTTTCTGGGAGGAAGCCCTTCATGCATGGTCAATAGCAAAATAAACTTTGCTTTTTTATATACACTTTTTTTTCCATCCGAATCTGTCAAACGAGTCGGGAGTCTCGATTCTCCCCGGCAAAAGACTGGGTCGTTCAGTTCATTTAAAACGTCTGCAGTCCCAAAGTATATAAGATAAGATGTACAACCGCACTGCCTACTTGAACTGGAATTAGAATCGACCTTGAAACCGTGTCCTTTGGTATATCAGGTTACTCGAGAGACAAATCCTATATTCTGGCGCCCGGCAAAAGTGGCAGAAAAATGTTAAATTCTCGTCGGTGTGGGGGAGTATTGACAGCGGGATGAGAGACCCCCGGAGGAGCGGGCGAGGCTTGTTTCCCCCTCCTTCCCATCCATTCCACTTGTCATATCGTTGAAGCCGGGGCTGACATGGCGGGGTCCATTAGCCGGCTGCCTCCGCGGCGCTTCGTCTCGAAAAGTGTTTAAAGTGTCACATTTCCCCGCCGCCACGGTTCGGGGTGCGGGTCCGCTCATTAAGCGTAATGATGGCAGGGAGCCGTGCCCGGCGGACCGGAACCCCCCCGGTGCCGTGATTGGGCGATCGCGACGTGATTATTAAAGGAGGGCCGTTCCGCGAAGGCGGGATGACTCGGGAAGCGTCGGTGGGAACCAAAGGTGTTTTTTTCCAAGTGTATTCCAAGGATATTCATTATCTCGTGCATCGCGCTGCCTGGAAAATGAAATTGGAGGGAAACGGAGAGAGCGAGTGAGCTGTCACATTTCTCGGAGAAGCCAAGTGCTTTGTCAACATTTCAACTAAAATATTATGTGCGGTGTGCCGGTCTGTTTTCTGACTTGTACACCCCCCGGTCTAGAAACGTCCTGGAGTTCCTGATGTTTTATTTTTTAAAGACAGTTGTGTGTGTTTGGGGTCATTTCTCCGTCCATGCCTGAGGATTTCAAGATTCGAAACGGTTATTAGCCACATACATATAAATACATTCATACGTAAATGCAGTGAAATGTCTGAAATAGCTAAGCCACCCGCGAGGAGCGCCTGTGCTGGCAGCCACAACGTTGTGGCTGCCAGCACAGGCGCTCCTCGTCGGTGGGTTGGCTACCAATGATTTTCTTTGACCTTGGGGTGTTAGCCTTTCGATTCTCATTCGCTTTGTAAAATCGGGCAAAAGGAAATACTTGGCCCTGAGCGCCGCCCGGACGCCTCCTCTCACCTCGCCTCTCTTTCGTCCATCTCCGGTCTTCCTACCTGATCGCTCCTTCGTCTCTTTTCTCCCTCTGTTTCCACCCCCGTCGTGCAGATCTACCTGCGGTTCCTCGACTACGAAATGGCCAACTCCAACGAGTGCAAGCGCAACTTCGTGGCGGTTTACGACGGCGGCAGGTGCGGCCGAATGTCTAAATCGGATGAATAATCGCAGTTTAGCAAAGTCTCCATTTTAACGACTGTATATTAAATGTGATTTATTTGTCCTTCCTCCTCCCTCCCCTCGCCTCCTCTCGTCTGCCGCTCTCCGGCCTCAGCTCGGTGGAGGACCTGAAGAACAAGTTCTGCTCCACGGTGGCCAACGACATCATGCTGGTGTCCACGCTGGGCGTCGTGCGCATGTGGGCCGACGAGGCCAGCCGAAAAAGCCGCTTCCGCATCCTCTTCACAACCTACCAAGAACGTGAGTCCCCGGCGGGCCGACGGCGAACCCCGGCGCTCCCCGTCCCCGCCGAAACGCAGCGCCGCCATGTTTATTGTTTGAGCGGCGGCCGTTAAAGGAAGGTGGGGAGCGTGGTCAATTCATTTGGGGCTGGGTTGACTTGCCCGGCCCACCACCCACGAGCCCCTCCCCATTTCATTTTA
Source organism: Zeus faber (assembly GCF_960531495.2). Classification (NCBI taxonomy): domain Eukaryota; kingdom Metazoa; phylum Chordata; class Actinopteri; order Zeiformes; family Zeidae; genus Zeus; species Zeus faber. Next base: position 16,041,543 of record NC_137206.1, on the reverse strand, counting down.
TGATGATTTAAACAGTGAGATAGGGAGTAGCTTTTTCATTACACAGGATATTGCCTGGGGGCCTCTTGAAAGTATTAGCGGAGCCGATGATACGACTTGACAGAGCTCAGTGCCGCCGAAACACCTCAGGTCCAAGGGAAAAGACCCTCACCCACATGATAGTTAGATAGATGGGTGGGCAGGTTGATCTTTATCATTCGTGGAAAAAAAACTTCTCATTTTGACCAGTTGTGCAGCTGTGGTTGTGCAGCACATGCACTACGAGTGGTGATGCCAAATTGATGCCAAATTGAAATTTTTGAAGAAGTAATAAATGGGGAAAATGGGCCAAAACCGTGAGGCTTAAGAAGCTAAAATTCAAAATAGAAAAACCTGATAATTGAACCAGACATTGGGGGCTGTGAGATTTCACAATGGGGACAATTTTGGGGGTGTGAAAAATCAGGAAATATAGAAAATAAATGAACAAATCCCACATTTTGGCACACATACTATTTTTTGGTATTTTTCGACCTACATCAAGAAATCAATTGGAGTTTTTCCCTCAGTTGTAGTGCCCATGTTGCTCTACCCCTGGGTAAAATGTAAATCATTTTGATCAGTGTTAAAGGTGTTCTTACCCTCATTAAGCTGCAATTAGCCGTTTAGTATACCCCACTCTATGCCGGACTGAATGTTTGTATTCTCTGTGTATGAACGCCTCCTCGCATTTGCACGCGTGCATTTATCTGTGGTTGAGCGTGCCTGCAGCAGTGGCGGCGGCGTCATCCGCGCTGTTGGTGTTGGGAGTCAGTGTCCCCTTTGTGAGGCAGAGCCGCGATGTGCTGTTTCCCCGGTAACGCAGCTGCCTAAGTCACTCAGGCGATGCCCGGCTGGACCCGGAGCCGCGTTCGCAACCCCGCACACCGGTCAACAGTAATCGGTCCGCCGCGGCCCGGCCGCCCGCACGGTGAGAGCGAGCGGCGTTTCGGCGAAGTCATTCCGGCGTTGACGTCAGCGCTGCGTGTGTTTATGCCTCTTATCAGATTCACACAATGTATTTATAGGGTCGGATGCTCTCTCGTCTCCCAACGCAAAACGATTCGGTGTTTTTGCCAAACCTCTTTTTTTTTTTTCTTTCGGCATCAAGACTTTTAAAACGTTCTTCAAGGATAAATAAGACTAGTAAATAAAAGTGAGGAGCGGCGTTTCCATGAACTTGTGAGATATCCAGATGGATCCATTTTTTTTAACGCTTATCCCCAGTGCGCACTTAAGCTTTTAGAGGCGCTATCGCAGCAAGGTAATCAGATGGTGGAGAACAATTAAATGTCCATCATGATCCCCTATCGTCAGGCACACACATATACACACACGCGCGCGCACGCACGCACACACTTAGGGATGCACCGATTGTGACATTCTGGACCGATACCACTGATTAAAATAAAAATTTTGCCAATAGCCAATGCCGGGTTTTTTTTGTTTGTTTGTTTATTTTGTTTTTGTTGTTATTTATTCCCCTTTTTGCTCCAGGGAAACAAAGCAATTGACATTGTAAAAAAAATAACTGAATTTTTTTTTTGAAAGTCTGTCAGCACTTTATCACACTGTCTTTGAATGAGCACAAATTCAATCATACAAATTTGTGAAACAAACCTTCAATATAACCTTCTTACACACATTACAAAGGTTCTTCTTGTGAAAAAAGAACTGTTTCAAAAGCTCTTTTTAGCCTGCGGTAGGTTTCAGGCCTTACATAGCCCAACAAAAATGATTATCGGGAAACATAAAGTAAACATTAATGTATGAGCGATTACAAAAGCAATAATGGTAAAACAATCAGATCAATAATCGAAATGATAATATTTGATCTTTTTGCCATCCTCCGCGACGGTATTACAGCCGGATGTTACGTGACTACCTCACGGACATGGAGGAAGCGAGGAGCCGGCTCTACTGAGCATGTCTGCTGCGGCCCCGTGGTGACGGACCCGGTAGATGCCGTTTTCTCTCGAATATCACACTTAAATGGCTGAAATTAAAACCATGGATCCATCTAAAAGTTGTTTTCCCTATTTATTAATTGCTTGGTGGCAGTTTGGTGCTATAGCGAGGGAACAGATGGAACATTTGGACGTTTGTGGCATAGTTTCTCCGGTGATAAAGTCACAGCTCCGGGTTATTACTTGTGGACATTTTTATATACTGTATAATAACACACACAATATAATTGAGTTGAATATATTTAATTGCAGTCTTTGTACGTCGCCATAGCGACGTATCGTCACGCTTGTTTCGTTTTGCCGTCTAACCTCCCCCTCACACCGTTCAGAAAGTGCCGCGTTCAATGTGAAGGTGGCATCAGACCACAAATAACCGATACAACATTCAGCCAGCGCAAAATTCCTGCGACACAACAGATAAGTGTCGGCCGCCACCATCGTCGAATGTCAACTTATTTTGCCGACGGGCGTCAACAGGGCGAATATCGGCCGATGCCGATGTGAGGCTGATAAATCGGTGCATCCCCACAGTGGAGTTCTACGGTGTGAGATTCGAAATGCACCTACAACAGGCAAAAATGGGAAACCTAAACCATTACCCAAGAGGCAATTACCTCCTCGGTGATAAATATGCTTCGGCAGCATCTCGGCTGTCACTGTTGTTCCGGCTCGTCGACAGATCGCCTTCTGGGGAGGGGTGTTGCAGATAGAAATACTCCCCGGCTTCACCGCACCCGCCAGCTCTGCTTTCTTAGAAAGCCCCCTCCGACGATGGTGCCTGCAGCATCGCAGTACTAGTGCCAATGCCCGACAACAAAAAGACACTTGCCTGGTTTGAGATCTGATGAGGTCATGTCTGCACGGTCGGCTTTTTATTGGCTGTTTATCAGTTAATGGAAGTGCTTGGAATTTGGTCGTTCGGGCTACTAGGTGCAACGGCGATATATCGTTGTAGGCCTAATAATGATATCGTGATATACAGTAAGACAAGGTATTGTCTGGGATTTTGGTTGTCGGAATATTTTGATATGTTGGAGGGGTGGGTGGGCGGTAGGGCTCGGCGATATTGACAAAATCATATATGGCAATATTTTGTGAGAGTACCTCCACATCGATCATAGGACGTTTTTTTTTTATTATTGGTGCCTTTGTGAGATACTTACACTGACAACAGTCTACGTAGCTCAGAAAATGCCATTGCTTTCCTGTAATGCAGCATTTAACGACAGCGTGATATTAACCATAACCAAAATCCCAGACAATATCGAGTCGCGTATCAAGATATCAACATTATAACGCCAACGCTCGGACCTGATGGATTGCGTCGACTGACCTTCCTAATCGAACGATGATTACACTGAGCCCGCCGCGGTGTGTTGAATTACCGATCCGAGAACCCTCTGAGTATCGGCCGTGACCTATTTAACGAAAAAAAAGATAATAATATTCTGTTTTTGGACTATTTTGTCACTGCAGGCTCGCGGTTATTTTAGCCCCACTGTGCCCAGACGCCCAGACCATTTCATCAGTCACTCGTTTAGGAGTTAAGTTATGCCTCCATCAGTTGAGCTTGCTTCTGTGTGTGGGCAAAAGGGCACTTTTATTACAAAATGTCTTGAAATTAATTTGGCAGGAGATTAGTGTGGATCGGGCTCTTAATAATGTCTGGTCCTGCTCCTGCGGTGTGTTGGAAAGTGGGGGGGGAGGAGGGGGGGGGGAGCGAGAGAGAGAGAGAGAGAGAGAGGGAGAGAGGGAGAGAGGGAGAGAGAGAGATGTGGGTGCGGACCAGGAAGGATTGGGCGCTCTCTGGTGGCCGCCGTCAAAAGTGCACAAAACAAACCCAGAGGGGGGAGAGTCGATGGCAGAGAAAATAAAAGGGAGCGTAGAAGTGGTGTCAGTGGAGCCGCCAGTATGACCCGGGAAGTTTCCCGGCAACGGTCCAGAGAGGAAGGGAGACGGAAAGAAGAGATAAGTCACTCTTATTTGGGGTGGGGGGTTATTATTCTGCTGGGGCGCGCCGAATGAAAACAGTCGTACATCACCGCGGTAACGCTGTCAGATAGTCCTCAGCGCCGCACTACCACCGGCGCACTGTTTTACTACCGGGTTCTTGATGATAATGGCGATATGTGTGTGTTTGAGTGTGTGTGTGTGTGTGTGTGTGTGTGTGTGTGTGTGTGTGTGTGTGTGTGTGTGTGTGTGTGTGTGTGTGTGTGTGTTTGAGTGTGTGTCTGTGTTTGAGTGTGTGTGTGTGTGTGTGTGTGTGTGTGTGTGTGTGTGTGTGTGTGTGTGTGTGGCGGGGCGGGGAGGGGGGGGAGAAAGGGAGGCAGTGATAAAAAAAAGAGAGAATAAAAGAAACATAAAGAGGGTGAAGGAGAATAAGTCCTCTACCACTAAATAACCAGATCCTAAACGGCGTCGTTTGTTCTGCTCGCTTATCCGGAGCGGCGTTCCATATTCAGGAGTGAAATTATACGCAAAGGGGGTCGCAAAGGGGGAGGCTTCCGAACCTCGGCTCCGTAGTTAGTGCGCTGTAGGGTGCGGTCCATCATTCTGAGAGAGGGGAAACAACACATCGAGAGCGGTTCAGCTGGCCCCTGTACATTAGTATGATTGGGTGTCAATAGTGAGATGCCTTCCAAGGGCACCTTGGTTTTTAATTAGCTATTTGGAGATGGAGCCCTTTACAATACTGCAGTGGTTTTAATAGCGCTGTCTTCGTGATGGCCGGGCCTCGCCCCGGCACATGTCTCACTTTTATCGCCGCCTTCGCGTCGAGCCGCGGTGCGACGCCTAACGACGGCGTCGCACCGCGGGAGGGGGAGCCAACCCCCGAGGGTCGGCCGTCGCGATGGATGGCGACGTGAATCTGCTCTGAGGACAGGGTTTGCGCGCGCCGTCGTGCGGAGGGGGCGCGGTGGTCTTTTCGGCCCTCCAGACGGGCAAACAACATCTCGGCGTGATTTTCTCAGCCGGAATCGGATGACTTCAAAATGCCCCGGGGTCTTGGGCTCCAGCCGCACGCACGTCAGAGAAACCCCGTATCCGAAAGTTCTCTCCGCTAAAGGTTTGAGGAGGGCGACGAGGATGAGAATTTACCACGAACGGCGTTAGGAACATGGCGTCATTCGGCCGACGCCTCTGTCCAAAGCGACTTCGGTACGATGAGTGCATTTGTCATGAGCGGCTGAAGCTTTTCTTTAATGTTGACGTGTGAAGAGGCGAGAAGGTGGAGAGGTCGGTCCATGTTGGTTCCACTGTAGGCGTAACCTGAGCAGACTGGTCAGGAATTTGCGGGGGGCGGGGGGGGGGAATGTATTCGGCCATGACCCCCGACACCGGGCGGAAGTTTGTTCCGCAATCGCGGTGCCACGCAAGAGGAGAGTCGTGACTGAGCGACTTCCGTGACCGCCCGCGCCCGTGCAATGCCCTCGCGGATTGAGTGAAATAGGGAATACATACAGTCAAAATGTCGTACGATAATTCCATGATGCATTGGGTTGTACTTTTTTGATTTGTCCCGTTCGATCCCCTTTGCCGCGGCGGGCAGCCGTAGCAAGCGACGCCTGGGAGTCGGTGCCTCGGCCGGTGCTGACTGTGCTTTCTTCCCCTTTCTCCTCCGTTCCGGCTCCTCCATCCAGCTCCGTGCGATCCAGATGCCTTCTTCTGCCACAGCAACATGTGCATCAACAACACGCTGGTGTGCAACGGCATGCAGAACTGCGTCTACCCCTGGGACGAGAACCAGTGCAAAGGTGCGTTCCCCTCCTCTCCGATCCGCCTCGCGATGCCTCAACAGGTTGGGAAGATGTGTTCACGCCCCGGTGGTCCGCGCCGCTCCCGGCCCGGTTCCGCGCGGAATTCTCCCTCACGACGCGTCGCTGCACGGAACGCGCTATTGATCTGAGTTATTCCGTCTCGCGTCATTCAACTCGGGCCGGATCGTTAGCGTTCCATGACCCTGGGATCCCGTAGATTTATTCCTTTCCTCCGTGGTTTGCCGGGTTAGTACGCTTCCGAAATTCCAAGCCGTTCAATCCGTCCCATCGATCCGCTCCGGTCCCTTACGTGTGTTGCTGCGAGAAGTCGAAACCCCCGTCTTCCTCCTCGACGCGATGTCGTATCCCGGTGATGCCGTGAATAATTCCCGGATCGGTAAACACGGCGAATGATTCATCCTTGCTCCGTGTTGGGTCGCCTGTTAATTAGCTGGGTTTTTCCTTGACCTTTCCCGCCCCGCCCTTTCCCGCTCCTGCAAGTCCGTCCCTCGAGACTCCTCTGAACCCGTCGGAGCGGGACCGCGCGCGGCGCCGAGAACACCGGCGTCTTCACTGACTGTCCTGATTGGAGAACACGCGGTTTGGCACAATGTGAGATTCGGATGATTTATACGTTTATTCAATCCCGAGTGCGGTGCCTTGTATTAGAACCCTGTTATCATACGTCCTATTATATCCTTTCCCCTTTGACACAAGGGCTGAAACCACGGGACCCAAATGCAGACATGGAGGCAGGTTGACGTTTAAAAAGACGATAGGTTAATTGGGGCTTGGGACGCCTAGTGGCCAGGTGTGGAACTGCAGAGAGAGCGGGCGACAAAAGGGGAGGCAGGACACAGCCGTCACAACTTTATCGTATGTAAAAAAAAAAAAAAAAAAATTGGGGAGGTCTAGCCACACGGTAGCCCATCCTGTTTGTACTTTTTTGGCGATTCTGTTTCAAACTTTACCGTCTAACTTCACTCTACAGTCTCAAACTCACAAGCCCTCATTTCCCATAGAAATCAGCGTCATCCCTCGGTCCTTAACCTCCACCCGGGCGAGAAAAAAACTCCCGGGAGCGAACGGAAGGGACTTTGAGACGGGATCGCAAAGGGGAGGGAACGTGGGGCTTCAGAACGTCGGAGCCGTCAGCAACTAGCCGGCTTGTTGGTTGTTCGTCTTTTTTATTTTACTTCTTACTCCCTCTTTTCTGCCCTCTGTTTCCTTTGCTGCGAGTTGCTCAGTTCTACTCCGGCGCCGGCATCTGTCCTCATTATTACTGAGACGTCAGGTTTCATTTCGTACCTCTTTACTCTGAATTGTTGTTGTTTGGTTTATTTTCAGCGGGCGTAAAAAGGGATTTACTTGGACGGTGTCACGTCGGAGCTCACCGCGCATTAATCTCATTGTTAAATATCAGAGATTTACCCACAAAAACACTCTCTGTTACACAGTGTTACGCAGTTTTCTGCTCTATGTGGATCCCCCTCCCTGTGATAAATTAGTTAATGCTATAACTCAATGTGACCTTTTTGTGCATCTGGTTGCCGGCTCAATTAAAATCCTGACCTTAATGTTGTATAGGATACGATGTGATTGGTAGTGATTTATCTCTACATTCCGTCTTGCTCCGGCGGGCTGCCGCGGTGCAGGGCAGGGCGGAGTTGTGGGGCCCGAGCGGTGGGCCCGGTCTCGTGCGGCGACTCTGGACGCACGCCGGGGCCCTTCTCACAGACTGCCCCAGCTACGACGCCCGTCCGGGGGCGCTCCCCGCTCCCCTCCCCCGTGGTCGTGGGGGGGGGGGGTCCTCGGCGGGGCCGCCTCGGCCGGCGCCTAGCGGCTGACTTAGAAGCGGTGCGGACCAGGGGAATCCCACTGTTTAATTTAAAACAGAGCGTCACGAAGGCCCCAGCGGGGGTGTTGACGCAATGTGATTTCTGCCCGATGCTTTGAATGTCAAAGTGAAGAAATTCAATGAAGCGTGGGTGCACGGCGGGAGTAACTATGACTCTCTTAAGGACTCTCTTGTTGTGCTTCTGCTCAGACATGATCTCGTGTATCGAGACGGCGTCTATGTGTGTGTGTGTGTGTGTGTGTGTGTGTGTGTGTGTGTGTGTGTGTGTGTGTGTGTGTGTGTGTGTGTGTGTGTGTGTGTGTTCGTGTCCTGATGCAATAGTGTGGAAGATGAAGATAGTCTTTATTGATCCCTGTGGGGAAATTGGTCCTCTGCATTTAACCCATTGTAGCTGTCTAGGAGCAGTGGACAGCAACATTACAGGGACCAACTCCAGCTCTAGAGCCAATGCCTTGCCCAGGGGCATCGTCGAGATCCGACCATAATACGGCTGGAGGGGTCAAACGTATCCGCTCAAATTTCATGTCCGTTTTTTACTCCCAACAGAGAAGAGAAAAGCCAACATCTTGGACAACCTCAACAACACCAACGGCACCATCATTGGCGTCACCTGCTGCGTTGTCCTCCTGCTGCTCATCGTCTCCGTCATCGTCCAGGTCAAGCAGCCGCGCAAGAAGTACATCCTGCGGCGCGAGGACTTCGACCCCACCATGTTCCAGGAGGTGTTCGAGCCGCCGCACTACGAGCTGTGCACGCTGCGCAGCGCCGCCGCCGCCGCCGCCACCTCGGCCGACCTGGTGGACCTGGCGGAGGACTTTGAGAACTACCACGCCCTGCGCCGGGCCTCCTCGCGCTGCGTCCACGACCACCACTGCGGCTCGTCCTCCAACCCCGGCTCCGCCCACCTGTCCCAGCTGTCGCTCAGCGGCCACCGCGGCAGCCGCGGGAACTTGAGCGCGCGGGACGCCGCCGCCCTGCTGGCGGACCTGCCGCCGCAGCAGCAGCCCATGTCCGTGCGGCCCTTGCTCCCCGCCGCCGGGAACCGCCGGAGCATCCTGGTGATGAAGCACAGTTACTCGCAGGAGGCGGCGGACAATGGCTGCGACCTGGACGACGACCTGGAGGAGGTTCCCACCACCAGCCACCGGCTCAGCCGCCACGAGAAGGCAGTGCAGCGGTCAGTATCCATAGATTTCTGATGAGGGATGACCAACCACCTCCATCAGGTTTTGGTGGAGTTTGGCATTCGTTTTTTTTTTTTGTTTTTTTTTGTTTTGTTTGTTTGTTTTTTTCTCCTCTTCTTTTAATTTGTTTTTCTTTCAAATCCTGTCCTGTGTTTCCCCCTCTCATTATTTTGGTGGTTTGGATTTTGTTGAATTGTGGTTAATGGGCTTCTTTCTTTGCTTTAATACTAACTCTTTCTTCCCTTTTTTCTCTCAAACTAAACTTTGGCTATGTTCCGCTAAGGGCTATATTAGAGGTTATTCTTTTTCATAAAGGGCAATAACAGAAATCTGCCCCATGATTGCATGCTCATACCCATTCATGGCAAGTCCCATGCTTAATTCCAATACGTATTATTATTATTATTATTATTATTATTATTATTATTATTATTGTTATTATTTAGTATGAAACTACAAAACTACACAGCTGGTCGTTGAGGTTCTTTTATGGATTAACAGATGGTCTAGCAGACGGTCATTCTAAAACCAGTCCGGTAGTGACTGTCTACACAAGGTCGTGCATCGGTGCCTCATATTCCCAGAGACGACATATTTTATTGCCGCGATTGCAAATATTGAAGCAAAACACATGTTTGATGAGAGACGATTTTCTATGAGAGTAAAAGTATTTTCCCTGTTTGACCTGCGCCCCGATTGCTACGAAAAAACGATTGGGCATATGTATACGAAACGAAAGGGCCGTCACGGATATATAACCCTTGATTGTCTTTCTCCCAACCGTGCACCGCCCGACGCGTTTTTTTTGTTTTTTTTTGCCAGTGTGCGCGCCGCCGGGGAGTCACGTCTGAAAAAAGTCTGCATGCAGGGTCCCGAGAGCGTAGCCTGGCGCCGTTGACATGTTGTTGCCGTTATAGCACAATGCATTCTGACCTCACTATGCAAAGTACGTTTTTTTTGATATTAAATGTCAGAGCCATGACATTTCAGGTTCTGCCTCATTGGCTCTTTGAGCAAACATGAATCAGAGTACAACACAACTAGGGTCTAAGAGACAATCTCAAGGTAAGAACCCCCGACATCTGTATCCTGTATGTTGTTGTGTAGTCAGTGTACTCCTTTATGTAGCTGGTCTTTCTTTGGTATGGTGTTTTGCGCCGTTTATTTATTTTCCTCCTTTTTCTTTATTTGTTTTCACCAAGATGGCTTTTTTATTTATTTTTTATTTTTTTTGCTTGCGGCCACCTTGCCCTCCTGGTGAGTTTTGCTTTTTTCTCCGTGATGCGGAAGTTATGTCTTCTCTGACCCGAGAACATACGTTGTATCACGTGTTTTTTTTTTATCCATGATGCATGGACATTTTTTTATCATCCTCACGTCAATCTGTGGTCAATGTGGATTTACCGTGTTTAACCTTTGCACTTTCCCCCTTATAGGCCTATAGCAGATCATTTTATATGTATAATGTTTAACGAAGATGTTAAATCACTGATCCATGATAAAGAAAAGCACATAAAACACAAGGTAGAGTATTGAAATGTAGATAAATCACAGTTACTACAACGTTAAAATACCCTTTGACGCTGGAATTGATCCAGACTTTGAATGGAGAGAAAGCTTAAAATGAGCACTTCCATACATTAGAATGTCTTTTGTGGTTGTGCATGAAATATGTCACTTGTGTTGATTTTATGTTTATGATTAATTGTGATGCATATTTCTATGCCTTTATTGTGTGACACTTTGTGCCTGCTCCAGATTACTGCTTCCGAGCGGCTGCTTAACACGATGATAAGGAATAAGGATTTCTCTAGAAGTTTGATAAAGGGTTTGGGAACTGATGGTGGAGGTTCATGTTCAGAATCAGAATCATCCAGCCAAGTATAATGGTCTAAATGTATGACCCAAATCTGAAAATGAGTATAATATTTACCTTTTTTTTATAAAATGAATTTTGCTTGTTTGATTTTTTTTTTCTTTTAATGCAACTTTGAATAATTTCTTTAATAAGCATATTCTAACCTTATTTTTAAGTTTATTTTATTATTTGAATTATTTTATTTTTCTACTTTGTGAAAGCATTCTGCTTGTTTGCTTTGCCTTTTCTGCTGTTTGACTGCCTTCTTTTAATGTAAAGCACCTTGAGTTGCATGTCGTGTATGAAAGGTGCTATACAAATAAAGGTTATTATTATTATTATTATTATTATTATTATTATACAAAAATTCCAAATATACAAAGTAATAGCCAAATATATAAGATACACAATCACGAATTAAAAATATAAAAAATGTACAAAAATATACAGAATATACAAAAAGTGGTTCTATGCAGGGGATAAGTTAAGTGTTTAAATGTAAGGTTAAGTAAATGTTTAAAGCAGCTTTATCCATGCAGTATAACGGAGCAGCAGCACAAAATGTCACCCATCACCTTGTCCCTTGTCCTGTTTTACGTGTGTGTGTGTGTGTGTGTGTGTGTGTGTGTGTGTGTGTGTGTGTGTGTGTGTGTGTGTGTGTGTGTGTGTGTGTGTGTGTGTGTGTGTGTGTGTGTGTGTGTGTGTGTGTGTGTGTGTGTGTGTGCGCGCACGCGTGCGTGTGTGCTTCTGCTTATGTCCTATATTATTTTGCGTTGTTTCCATCATGTAGATTTCTTGAGAATAGTGCGATCCTGGATCAGTACGAACGGGCGTCAATGAAATATGAGGGTGTGGAGCGGAAGTTTCCACCAGCGTGATGAAGGGACGCTTTGGCGAAAAAGCAAAGTCGAGTGTGAATTTAAAAATGACAACAACAATGAAGTAGAGAGAGACAGATTTTCTACGGCTTTATAGTCCCACTCGAAAGATACGGACGCTTTAAAAATGAACTCCGCACCTGGGACGACACTGAGAAGAAGTAATGTCACAGATCCATCAGTAATAACCAAATTAAAGTGATCATACATCTCCATTTAAACATTTTGGGCATGTCTTTTTCAAGTTTGAAGCATAAATGATTTCAATAACTAACCACTAATGCTTGCAGTTTCTGGCATTTAGAGAAATGATGTGTTTAATTCGTAACTAATATAAATAAACAGTTTATTACTAACTTTAAGCGAAACTAATACATTTCAAGTAGCCCCTCACCCCAAAAAACCTGATTAATTTTAATACAATAAAATATGACACAATTGTATCCCCTCTGCATGCTTTTTTTTTTTTTTTTTTTTAACATATCCATCCAAAAATTAACAGACTAACACTTGAGATTTGACTGACATCCATTAATATATTGCTTTGGCTCTCACAAAAAAAAGAACAAGCATAAATAGTTCATTCCTGTTTTAACTGCATGCTATATACAGAAACCAGAAGGCGACAAGCAAGGCACTGCTCAATTTTGGCAAATTCCATTCAAAATAATCCCTTTCGAAAGCATTGACCGTAGAGTACTGACAAGTGTAATTATGTTTTTTGACCTGGCAGTGGATTTTCAGAGAACTATTTACCTAAAAATATGTTTCTGTCACTTAATTGTTCTACTGCCGAAGCTTCAACTCTTTGTATTAAAAAAAAAACCCAACAGGATTTTATATGGGGAATGTTTTTTTCCAAGATACAAATATCAAATATCTTCTGGGCCAGATTTTATTGATGTTTTGTAAAAAAAAAAAAAAAAATGGACAAAAAATAAACTAATAAAGTTTCACAATTTTTTTTTTTTAATTGTTATCTCATTTCATTTTAGTCAGTGATGCATTGTGTTCTCAAAGCGGTACTTCAAAGTGTCCTCCATATACATTAGAATTATACCAGCTAAAATGTTTATGAGGTTTCCTTTTTTTAATTTTTTTTTTTTTTTATGTAGTTACCAGAATGATTTAGTTTTGTTTGTTTGTTTGTTTGATCCAACCGAGCAGCACAGTGAAAAGCCAGGGAGGGTAAAATAGAAAACTATAGTAAATAATAAACCCTAGTGATGCAAAAGAGGATAATTGATGAATTAAGAATTTACCATAGGGATCATAGGGGACAGCAAATAGTTCATGATTCAAGAGGTTTATAGTAGTAGTTACTGACACACACACACACATATAAAATGGCTGAGAATTCATCTAATATGATATAGATATAATGTAGTTGTGTTCTATTCTAAGTTCTCTAATTGAGAGTGTCATTAAAATTGCCTCAAATTAAAATGTTTAAATGAATTATTAAACACACATACCCACACACACACACACACACACACACACACACACACACACACACTTGCACATAAAAAACTACGCACCAAGTAGGCCTACTGTGTTTCATTTTAGTGATTTAAATATGCCTAAATGATTTATGTCCATGCTTCCCCTTCTCTCCTTCTCTCTTTTTGCACGGATACCCTTACACAAAGATACACATAGTCTGGACACCGACTGAAAAAGAAACGACACCATGTGTGCAACGTTGTCTCTGACTATTTATTAGCTGCAGTTGAAAAATGCAACAAAAAGAAAAAAAGGATAAGAAAAGATTTTCACACACACACGCACACACACACACACACACACACACACACACACACACACACACACACACACACACCACCTTCCAGCTGTCTCTCTTTTTCTCTCTGTCACACGTGCTGTACGGTCACAAACCAATCGGTAGTGTAGTTGGAGAGGGACGGAGTAAGCTCCAGGACACCAGGCACGGTCCCGGATGACACTGAAGTAACAGTGTTTTCGTTTCTCTGCAGATACATCAAACAGATGAATCTTTCCTCTGCATCTTGCCAAGTTTGACAACTTGAGGAACTTGCATTCATTGACCTTGACCGTCTTGAACTGTTGCCACAAGCAACTTAGCCGATGTAGAGTGATGTGATGAGTTTGTTTTTTCTTGTTTTTTTTTTTTTGTTTTTTTTTTAGGCTTTGTAGCCTCTTTCTTTATTCTTTGGCTTTATTTTTTTTTTTTAATACAAAAAGGTGCATTTCTCCCAACTGTGCTCTCAAAGTGGCTAGGATTGACAAGCCATGGAATGCTAATGATTTCAGATACTGGACTGAAACTCTTTTGTGAAAAAAAAAAAAAAAAAAAAAGATATACCTTTAATGTACATTTGTCCATTGATGAAAAAACAACAACTAGAATCAGGTTTTTTTTAATCCTTTTTTTCTTATTCCCATAAGAGAAGTACACTTCAGCTGCTGAAATATTTTTTTTCCCTCATAATATAAAAAAAATGAATTCCAGGGGTATTGTTTATTATTATTATTATGATTATTATTATTATGATTATTATTATTATGATTATAATTATGTTAAAACCTTGTTACATAAAACCCTGTGGAGAAGACGAGAGCAGGTTGCATTAAATCAAACAATTTTCCACATCGGCTACATGTCATCATCTAACTAATTTACTCAACACCCACCACGTCAACAAATTCTGTTTTGTTTCAATGTACTAAGATGTCTGAAACCATTTGCATATATTATTTGATAACACATAGAACATGCTGGAGAGAATGTTTTCAATAAACTGACTTACTGAGCATTTGTACAATGTGTGTGTATTTAATTTCCTTGACTTGTCCCCTGTCCTTTTCTGTTCTATACTATTCTATTCTAATCCATTATTTTCTGTTCTATTATAATCTATTATATTCTATTCTTATCTATATTATATTGTGCTCTATTCTATTCTCGTCTATTCTATTGTGTTCTATTCTTATCCATATTATATTCTGTTCTATTCTATTCTAGTACAGTTTATTCTGTTCTATTCTGTTCTATTCTATTATAATATATTATTTTCTATTCTGTTCTATTCTAATCTATTCTATTTTATTCTAATCTGTTATTTTCTATTCTGCTCTATTCTATTAAATATATACTATATTCTGTTATATTGTATTATAACATTTTATTATATTATGTTCTATTCCATTATATTGTGTTCTATTCTATTATAATATATTCTATTCTGTTCAATTATATTGTGTTCCATCTATTATAATATATTATATTATATTATTTTAGATTCTATTCTGTTCTATTATGTTAAAATATATTATATTCTATCCTTCTCCAAGCTATTCTATCATCCTATCCTATCCTATCATATTGGATTATGTCCCTGTCTAGGTTGTACATCAACATATTTGAAATCATATATTATAGGATATGAGGTTATATCATAATTCTCTATTCTGCTCTCATACTTGACCCCACCCCCTTTGTCCTAGTTTCCCCCACGCCGTCCCGTGAGTCTATTCTTGGAAAGACTCCATTTCCCATCACGCCCTGCGGCCATGCGCCATGATTGTGACGTCGGATGTCTGCGACCGCGGGACGACCCCGCCGGCCTCGGACCGCGCGGCGCGCTGCACCTCGCGCTCGGTGGCGGCCTCGTCGCGTCGTCGCGGGAGCTATGGCGCGGGGCTCGCGTTAGGAGGCGTCTCTTTCGATTTGTCGGCTGCGAGTCACGGCGCAGACGGGTCCCGGCCATGGCCTTCACCCTGATATTTAACGCGGCGCGCAGCCACCTGCGCGGGGCCGCGGGGCGGTGCGCGGCGCTGGCTTGGAAGGGCAGCGGGACCCGCCTGCTCCCGCGCGCCCCGGCGGCCGCGTCGTCGCGCCCGCTCCTCGTCGGAGCCCACCCCGCGGCGCCCGGCGGTGCCGTGCCGAGGCGCGGCGTTTCTGTCGGCCGCGGCGCTAGGGGTAAAAGCGGAGAGGGAGAGCCGGGGAGGTCGCCCGTCTCCAGGTTCCAGAGCGGGGTCCCGAAGGCTTCAGCTGCACAGAAAGGTGAGAGGGAACCGATGACGTCGCGATACGAGGCTGGATATCGTCTAGAATTTCGCTTGTAGTAACGTCGTGTTTGTGTTTGTAACGATTTTGTTTTCCACCCCTGATTTGATTGAGTTGATTTTATAGGTTCGACTATTCATTTGTTCACTATATATTTGCTTTATTTAATTGCACGTTGCACACGTTTTCCCTTTTATTGGTGTTACTTTATTATCATTGCCTATTGTTCTGATGTGAGCTGCTGTAACACATCTGTCCGTCTGTCCCGTGCATCTGTCTGTCGTTGTAAAGGCCAAATACAGTGAAGTCGTGCGATTTTCTGAACTTCATAGCCTGTTTCAGCTGATCTAATAAATGCCTCCACCAAAATATCCACATTGGTAGTGATTGTTTTTCTTGTTTAAAATATCTTTTGAAAGCACTAGCAACCCATCCCCAAAGCATTGTCAAATAATCAATGGTGAGATATGGGTTGGAAAAAAACCCAAAAACAAAGAAACGATCATGATATTTGATTTTGTCAGCGTCGTCCAGCCGTAGAAGGTCTTCCACAGCAGCTCTCTCACTTTTCCCTCTCTCTCCATCTCTCTTTCTCAGTTAAAGACGCTGGCAGAGACTTCACCTACTTAATAGTTGTCCTCATCGGGCTTGGAGTGACAGGTGACCACATCAACCTAGATGTGTGTGTGTGTGTGTATGTGTGTGTGTGCGTGCGCGCGCATATCTTTCTTTGTGTACAAAACCATGCATTCGTGTATTTTACAGGGGGGCTGCTATATGTCGTGTTCCAGGAGCTCTTCTCCACATCAAGCCCGAATAAAATCTATGGAAAAGCTTTCAAAATAGTCAAGTTGCACCCGGAGGTGAGATGATGGGATCAAAAGCTGATTAGAGCGGACAAATGTACATACGCTTGCCTATGACCAGCAAATAAAAGAGAATTATCTGGTATGCTGTCTGATATAAGATAAGATAAACCTTTATTGGTCTCACACCAGGGAAATTTACATTGTTCCAGCAGCCAAAGGAGGCAGCAGAAAATAGAGCGTATCAAGATAAACGCTATAAACAATATAAAATATATATTAAAAAAACAAAACATAAATAGGAACCAGAGTACTAAGTGTATTCCCCATATCTTGACACATTGCACATCAGGGATTGCGCTTTCTTTGTTTTTTGATTTATTTATTTTTATATTAAAAAAATATATATATTTGTTCTAATGTAGGTGATCGGTGCGTTCGGGGAGCCGATCAAATGCTACGGCGAGACCACCCGGCGAGGAAGGAGGCAGCAAGTTAGGTGAGAGTATTAAGTGGTTAACTGCATGTGAGGACACCACGGTGAAGGTAGATTAAGAACACGTCTCTGTAGTCAGACGGTTTGAAAAGACAAATGGTAACAAGTTAAGATTTGGACGACGCATACGATTAGTAGTAGTAATGAAGTCATAGTAGTAAAAAGAGACGTTAATAGGCGTTCTCTTCCCGCCGCCCTTAGTCATTCGGAGTACCTGAAGGATGGACTGAAGCACATGAGGCTCAAGTTCTACATCGAGGGCTCTGAGCCGGGCCTGAAAGGAACCGTTCATTCCGAGTCAAAAGAGGTATTTCCATTTTTTTTTTCTCTCTCTCTTTCTCGACATCTTAACACATCGGCAGAGATTAAATTTCCACTTATGGACGTGTTGAAATGATATAACTGGCTGTGTCCTTTGACAGAATCCGGAGACTGGAAAATATGAGTTCCGCTACATCTTTGTGGACGTAGAGACCTACCCAAGACGGACCATCGTAGTAGAGGATAACCGATGAGGCAACGGTAGACCCAACCTGCCTAGGGTGTTACTATGAAAATGTTTGCGCTTGTGTTTAACTGCGGACAACAATTTTGAATTTCGACAAACTTTTGCCCGTTGGAGGCTTTCGACATTTTATAAATCCGACATGTTTGCCGGGAATCCGCTCTGTTATGGTGACCGTGGCGTATAAATCATGAAATGGATTCACTGTATGCGACGGGAGAAAATCCTCTGCAAAATAGATGCTGTTGTTATGTGATCCGCCTCCATTTGGGAGAGCACTTTGAATTGTAAAAAATAAAAATGCCATTTTTGTTTGATTTGTGTAGCAGCAGGTTTCTGTAAACAAACATACTGTATACCCAGTGGTGGGAGAGAAAAAAGTACTGGAATGCCACACTTAAGTAAAAGTAGAGATACATTCATAAAAAACGACTGTGGTAACTGTGAAAGTCATTCATTAGAAAATGACTTCTTACTTCTTAAAGTAGCTGATGTTAAAGGTACTTACGGATCAAAAGTAATGACATGGTATTCAATTACCTTGAATATCAAAAGTAAAATTAAATGCTGTGGAGGGGGGGAAAAGACAGACTTTTGGTTATTATTTCTGTGTTTTTCAGTGAAACCAAGAGGCAATTCCTACTGATACATATCTTTCACTTTGGCATAAGAAAACATTGGTTGTAAATATCCATTAGTCGTAGCAGGTGGGGCAGCATCGCCGCTGGAGGAGGCCATCGCTGTGGTCTTGGCTCTCTGGGAAACGTCCATGCTTGTCCTGTCACATGTAAAACTGCAGCCCACAGCGTCTCCAAATGGGCCGTGCCCTAACTCAGAGTTGACAGGCAGCCAAGTAACAACAAACCACGTCATTTAACAGGGTTGTGTCATTTAAAAGTCTCTGCTGTTTAATCATGTTTGCTTTTGGATATTAATATATGACAAAAATATGTATTTCTCCTCTTTTTCAATGATCTCGGTCTTTTTTCTGTAATATATAAACACATTAATTAGCCTTTTTAATAAAAAATATAGATGCAAAGAAACACAGACGTACATTCAGTATGTATTATAAAGGTTGATCTGAAAGAATCCTTGGATGATATTGTGATCGATTGAAACGTTCATTACCTCAATGTTATGATTTCCCTAAATCGTTGGGCTGACTGAAACCTACAGTGCAGTCGTATGTAGATTTTTTTTTTTTTTTTTTTTCTTTTCAAATTCTGAAATCAACCTCACTCTATTACTTTTTTATTTTCTATTGCCAAGTATTTCTTTGTGAGAGAGAGTGAACTTTGAAATGTACTACTTCTGATGAGGAGCTGAGCATCAACAGTCATTTTCTTTTTAAAGTCCCAATGTGTTCAATTTCACGTATATTTATTTTATCGTTATATCAAGTTCTCTTAAACACCATCACCGACGACCAGACAATCACCAACAAAAAGGGGTCGTCAATGCAAAAAGCTTGACAGAGAGATGGGGCTACGGGAGGCAGATAAAAAATGAGTGGTAGACAAGGACAGAGATGGTTACGGCAGCCTTTTACATGAAAAAATATTCATTTGATTTTTGACTTTTTTTTTTTCTAAGCTTACCCCAACCAGATCCCATTTGGCTGCTTGGATAATGTATTTTATGAATAATAAAAAATATTGTTTAATGGCCACATGCAAGATCACAATAGTTATTGTAGTTATTTATGAAGGCTTTATATTTACCATCAACACTAACACCCCGAGGTCGTTTGAAAGTCCTGGTTTTGGCATGCCTTGTGGTTTGGACAGGGATATGTCTTGTCTGATTTCAGTAAAGCCTGACTGTGTACTCTTCACCTGCAGTTATTTAAAAAAAGTAATTCACCTTTATTGGAGTTGGAATATTTAAATCACAGTAAAAACTTCACCGTACCTGAACATCATTCAGGTAAAACTCATACCGAGGTCCAGGTGACGGGTTCTGAGCCACCTCTCTGTTGAGAAAAAGACTTAAACCGAGGACTTTTTGAGTCCTAGGTATACAATTCTATTTTGAACACTGATGAACACAATAAAAAAATATTTTATAGAGCACAAATATAGATTCAATTAAAGAAGGCTGGATGAGACGGGACAAAACAAACAGTCTAATGTGAAGATATTGACGTTGGCCCGGTTTTGTTCCATGCTTTGAATCAAAAATGTTCATGGCGAGAGGGAATTGGGGGCGACTGAGGACATTTGCAATGGACTGCAGCTAAGAGAAACATGCTTGAGGCGACCGACTGAACAAAGTGCTCTTGCTCAATCACAGCTCAAAAGCCACCCTGTTGCATAAAAAATAACTGCCCTAATCATATCCTTGCCAGAGAAAGAGGGTGGTCCCCTCCCATTTGAAGGTTTGTGGTGACCCCGGCTACTCGGAGTAAAGAGGTGCCTACTTGGAGATGCTGCGGGCTGCAGTTATACCACACTCTGTTCAGTAGCGAACTTAACACGGGCAGGGTTTCTAGGTCTCCATGACAAAAACAAAACCAAAAACAAAACCAGCTTCAACACTTAAAAAGTATCCCACTTGATCCCACTTGATCTGGCAACTCTGAACACAGGCTTGGTTTGTTAACATTCAGATTTCCAATGGATATCACCCTTGATTCGCTGACGTGAACCATGTGATCACTGGCTTCACCAACATGGCGACAGGTTTTCCTCCGATTTTGTTTTTTACCCGGGTGTTCAGGGGAAATGTATTGGAGTGAAAGTATACGTTTTGGGGCCAAATGTGGCGAAGTCAAAGCAAAAGTGGACGGAAACATAACTCTTAAGTATTTATAGACCACTGCATATATCAACATACACTCACCGAGCACTAGAGTTACGCGCCGTGTAGAGGCTCGTAACTCTGTTGCATGAATAGGTACACCTACCTATTCATGCAATTATGTTCATGCAATTCATGCATTCAATCATGCAGGTACAGCAGCTTCAGTTAATCGTTAATCATCAACCGTCAGAATGGGGCAAAAATGTGATCTTAGTGTTTTCGACTGCAGCATGATTTTTGGTGCCAGGCGGGCTGGTTTGAGTATTTCTCCAACCGCTGATCTCCTGGGATTTTCACGCACGACAATCTTTCGATTTCACTCAGAGTGGTGCGGGGGGAAAAAAAACAGCAGCGGGTTCTGCGGACGGAAAGGCCTTGTTGATGAGAGAGGTCGACGGAGAACAGCCAGACTGGTTGGAGCTGACAGAATGGCCGCGGTCACTCAGATTACCACTCTGTGCAACTGTGGTGAGCAGAGAAATATCTCAGAATGCAAAACACGTGGAACCTTTAGGTGGATGGACTACAACAGCAGAAGACCACGTCGAGTTTCACTTCTGTCAGCCAAGAACAGAAAGCTGAGGCTGCAGTGGGCACAGGCTCACCAAAACTGGACCGTTGAAGACTGGAAAAACATATCCTGGTCTGATGATTCTCTGTCCAGGCTGGTGGTGTAATGATGTAGGGAATTTTTTCTATGCACACTTTGGGCCCGTTAATACCAATTAATCAACGCTTGGATGCCACGGCCTATTTGAGTATTGTTGCTGACCATGTGCATCCCTTCATGGCCACAATTTACCAACCTTCTAATGGCTCCTTCCAGCATGATAATGCACCATCTCACAAAGCAAAAGTCGTCTCAAACTGGTTTCATGACAATGACAGTTAGTTCAATGTTCTTCTGTTTCCATCCCAGTCACCCGATCTGAATCCAATTGAACACCGTTGGGATGTGATAGAACGGGAGATTTGCAGCATGAATGTGCGGCTGACAAATCTGCAGGAGTTGCGTGATGCAGTCATGTCAACACAGACTGGAATCTCAAAAGAATGTATCCAAAATCTTGTGAAATCCATGGCAAGAACAACAGAGGCTGTTTTTTAAGAGCAGAGGGAGGCCCTACCCAATATTCGTAGTGTTCCTAATAAAGTTCTCAGTGAGTGTATGTATGTTCTGGGAGTTTTGCATTATAAACCTTGAATTGATATTTCCTGCCTTAATAATGACCCGATTATCTCATCTTATGTCCATATACCTATTAGAAATAAATAAATATGACTTAAAGGTATATGCACGTCTTTTGGCTGTAGATATGACTGTCGTGTGCCAGTATGGCCACTAGAGAGAGGCAGAGGGGTCAAATGGGTAAAATGACTGGCTAGACAACTATGCAGCAGAGGTTTTGCCATTTACTACATTTTCTTTGCAGATTGATTGATTTATGCTGAAGAGCTCAATTCTTCTTCTTCTCCTTCTTGTTCTTCTTCTTCTTCTTATTATTATTATTATTATTATTATTATAATATTGCATAGGTTCTAGACCATTATTGGGACATACGCGACTTTAAACAGTTCCATGTAGAAAGTCATGCCCACAGTGTTATTCATTTGATTACATACATAAATGTCTTGCATTGTGATAAAGTGCTTATAATGTTGATAACTTCATGTCTGTATCAGGAGGATAAAAGGAAGAAATCTTGTAGGATTCAGTGGGTCCAGAATAAAACTGAAGATGACCCACAAACACACTTGATTATTTCACGCTTAATTTAATTCTTCTATACTGTTTGTGTGTGTGTGTGTGTGTGTGTGTGTGTGTGTGTGTGTATGTATATATATATATATATATACACACACACACACACAGTGGGGCAAAAAAGTATTTAGTCAAAGGCTAAATACTTTATATATATATATTTGTATATATACCTGGTTCAATTAGAATTGGTATTTAAACAGTCCTCTTCATCATGCTGTTCACATTTTGACATCATGAGACCAAGATGACACCTAACAATTGATCAACAGTCCCCCGCCGTTGTGAGGCTGCAAACAGGATGTACTCAGGGAAGTGGCCACTGAGCTTAGAGTGTCACAGAGCGTCATCAGCAGGTTCCAACAGAGATACAATGAGACTGGAAGAGTCACAGAAAGACATAGAAGTGGACGTCCTTTGGCCACATCTCACACTGATGAGCGCTTCATTGTGAACAGTGTTCTGTGGAACCGGATGATGATGCCACTCAACTCCAGGCACATTTAAGGGAGGTGAGAGGCACCCAAGTGTCACGTCAGACCATTCCAAACCGTTGACATCAGCGTGGTCTGCGTGCTAGACGACCTGTAAGGGTACCTGACCACACCACCAGGCACAGGCATCATCGTCTGGCACGGGCCAGGGAGCATTTACGCTGGACGAGGGACCAGTGGCCTCAGTGCTGTTCTCTGATGAAAGTCGATTCACGTTGAGCAGAAATGATGGCCGCCAACGATGTTGGAGACGTCAAGGAGAGCGCTATGCATCAGCCACTGTTGTCACCAGACGCGCCTTTGGTGGTGGTGGTGTTACAGTGTGGGCAGGTGTGTGTAGTCAATACAGAACTGCCCTAAACTTTGTGAATGGTACAGTGACAAGCCCATACTACCTGAATAACATCATTAATCCAGTCATTGTGCCCCTGCATGAACAACACAGGCCTAATTTCATCTTCATGGACGACAATGTTCCGGCTCATGGAGGTGGCATCATTAGGGAACGGCTGCTGGAGACTGGGGCACCTCAAATGGAGTGGCCTGCACTTTCTCCAGACCTGAATCCCATAGAAAATCTATGGGATCAGCTGAGTGGCCGTGTAGAGGCTCGTAACTCTGTGTCCCAGAACCTCAATGACCTTAGGGCCGCCCTTCAAGAAGAGTGGGGGGGCCAGGCCTCGGCAGACAATAAGTCGACTTGTGGAACAGCATGAGACGTCGTTGTCAAGCTGTAATTGATGCTCAAGGGCACATGACAAGTTATTGAGACGTTGACATTTTTTGCTGTGGTAAACCCACCACTGTTGTTGGCTTTTGTTTCAATCAGTTGTTTGAGATGAGGAAATCACCATTGCATGCTTCTACTTAAATGCCCTACTTTCATGATGTGATATCACTGTCGCGTGAACTTTTTACATATTCCATAAATCTCACCCGAAAGCCAAATATCCCTAACTTTTTGTGGTGTGTGTGTGTGTGTGTGTGTGTGTGTGTGTGTGTGTATATAATGTTTGACTTAAATAACTTAACATTTTTTTTTTTGTCATCTTTTCAGGCTAGAGAAGGGCTGCGCGCAATCAGCCAATGAAACATCGTTTTCGTCGATTGGCAGCGCCTTCAGCCAATCACACGTCACTCTGCGGGAAACGCCGCACGTATCGCGTTCAAGGGAAAATCCCCGAAGGAAGCGGGGGGGGGGGGGGGGGGACACGGGGCGGACAAAGTGAGCCGGTGGGCGGACAAAGTGAGCCGGTGGGCGGACAAAGTGAGCCGGTGGGCGGACAAAGTGAGCCGGTGGGCGGACAAAGTGAGCCGGTGGGCGGAGGGGCTGCTTCGAAACCGGCCTGTCCGAGCGAACAAAAAAAAAAAAAGAAACGCCCACGGTTTCCCGGACACCGCCCACCGCGGCGGAGCCAAACGCCCAGGCTAGGAGCAGCTGTACCGGGGCAGCCGTTAGCTTATCCCAGCTTAGCTCATTCCAGCTAAACACTCGGCGGGACGGCGACGTCGCGTAATATCGACTCGTTTAATTCGTCGTTTTGTTTTTTTCCTTCTTCTTCTTCTTCTTTCAATTCACTCGTTTACTCGGAAAGAAAGAGTCGGCGTCGCCGTGGCCCGCTCGCAGCTAAGCTAACGGAAGCCGGAGTTTCAGCCCCGGCTGCCGCTGACCCCGCCGGAGCCAAGCCCACCGAACCAGAGAGGAAATGGAACACCGTGGGAGTTGAGCGACGGGGACGACCACTGGCACCGCGTAAGTTCGCCCCGCGAGTAATCGTCTCCTGAACAAGCGGGCCCTTAAAAATAGGGACCACGTCCGGCTGCTTCGTGTTGTGTTACAGATCGCGATTAGTACCACGATGTAATCGCTCGATAATCGCGATTGGGTTTTTTTGTTGTTGTTGTTGTTGTTTTTTTAATCAGAGCGCAATCTTCCTTTTTTTTTGTCAAATCTCCAAAATTCTTTGTTTCCACCCCAATGTGAGGGGGATTTTTCAACCCGGGTGAGGAAAAGTCGCAACGTGTAGATACTCGAGTCTCCCGGGAGGGAAATAGTGTGTCACAGGATAAGTAGACGAGGAACGAGAGGAAAGAAACGCATTTAAAAAGACGTCAACAAATAACCAAAGGAGGTCAATATGCGATAACCGTAAAAATCAACAATGAATCCAACCACTAAACCTCTATTTCGAAAGCAGGAAACTGTGTGTGTGTGTGTGTGTGTGTGTGTGTGTGTGTGTGTGTGTGTGTGTGTGTGTGTGTGTATGTGTGTGGGTGCAGACATATCTGACTAACAGTGGTTGTACTAGTTGTGTTTTCCATCAGTTTGGGCGGAGGAAAATAAACCGTGTATCCACATTTGTATGTACCGATGTTCAACGCTAGTAAATAGCGTTCTGCAAGGGATAGACATAGGTTATTTTAAGATTTGTTTTATTTCACCATTAGAGTGACATCAAATGAACAAATGGTTAATCACCATACATTGTTTGACAAATAATTGTCAACTTAAATGTCATGATCATCCTTTCGTTACATCTTATGGAAAGTTGTTTGCCTGCCTTGCTAGTCAACCTGCTAAAGTGACGTATGAACTCTAGAATTACGTGTTTTTCAGGGCAGGGGTAATTCTGAGTTGCTGCTTCATTATGGGATCTCACATGGAGTGACTTTACATCTCACAAAGATGGAATTGTACTGGTACATGTAAGTATTGTCCCATGATCGCAACTCTTTGATTTTCAGACTGGTGTTTACAGTTGCAAATAGCCTCATTTCGTCGGCTGGCCTTCTCCCTTTCCTTAGAGTCGTCATCATATTCGTCATCATCAAGATATTCTTTTACGTCTGTTGGTACCGGTCCAGGCAGAGGCAGCTGGCGGCGTACTTGAGCAACCCACGCAACGCCCAGATAGTCATCGTTGGAGGACGGGCCTACCTTCACCAAGTGTGCGAGAGACAGAGTGTAAGTACACACTGTGCACAGTCACACAAAAACACTGTTCTCTGTCCAAAAGGTCAAATCGGAGCCAGTATATAGGTGCTTTAACGCAGTGGTTCTCAACCTGGGGTCCCTCAAGAGGGGATATGGGCTCCCCACAAAATTATTTCTAGTTAAACGTCACCATTATTTCCATTTACAGCATATAAGTACCACTAGAGCGTGTACAATAGACTGTTTTCGTCGTAGTCTCACTATCTAACCTGACAATACTATAGACAGGTGTGGAACTTTGGAGTAAAATCACATGTGTGACTTCCGAATATCTCACCGTTCAACACTTAGACCAAGTTTTACCAAGTTGTCAGAAAACCTTTTGAATGTGAGATCTTTTGCAAATGTATTCTTAGCTTTTGAACCAGTGAGCCACTTCCTTTCTGAAAAGGGCAAGTAAACTGCCTGTGGTTAGGGTTGTGTCACATTGATCTTTGATTTGGGAACACGATCCATCACATTTTAGTCGTATTCAAAAGTGAACGTTTCTGCAAGTGGATGCTTGTGTGCTAACTATTAGGGCTGGGCTGGTTATTTTACAATCGGGCGATTGATTGGTCAGCGACACACACGCAATAAAAGGTCATAATCGCATAAACACTTTCTGTTTTTTCATTGAAGTTTAAGATTTGGTGGAGGAAAATGTTTATACGTGATGTTTATTATTAAAATACCTTTTTTTTTTTTTTACTTTTAACCAAATGTTTTAATTGTTATAACTTACTTTGCTGTATGTAGGTACATCTGGAGTCTCAGTGACGACAGTTGACGTTGTCTTGTATACGTCAATTATAACGTATTTACGTAGGTTTACGTATTAACTGAAGTGTCTTACTGTAAATCTAATCTCATTCATTTTGTTAAATAATAGTGGAATATCAGTCAAGTGAATATTTGCGGTCAAAGTTGTTCGTTTTTCACTAATATCTGCTCCGTATGTGGAACGATTTGGATGAAATTTGAACCATGTGACATACCAGTTTAACCGTGTTCGTAGCTTCTGTCATTATGGTGTTCCAGATAGCTTTAGCCGGGTTGTACATATTTCGGCGTGAAATGCATTGGATCACGTCTATAACATCGATCAAATTTGGTAATTTGTTTTGTTCACTTATTTCTGCTCTGTGTATATCTATTTGAATGACACTTCAACCACAAGATGTTTATGACGTACCGGTTCAAACAAGACTTATAGGTTCTGCCGATGTTGTGTTCCAGATAGTTTTAGATATCCAGAGAATTTTCCGGGTCATCAATAGGGGCTAATAATAATAGTAGTGATGACGATGATGATAATAATTGAGTTGCAGGCAGCAATACACAGGGTCCAGCTTAGTTGTGTTAGATAAGAATTACAGTTTTTCCAGTTCCCATTAAACACACATCACTTCGTATCATCGCCAATTACAAATTTTTGAGTTCCCATGGAACATAGCATCCGATTGTGCTGTTGCTTGTCTTTACATCAGCATTTCACTGATTGCAAATGATAATGCCCAAAAGACGCAGTTACCATCAGCCACAATACCTTTTGTCTCACAAGGGTCACCAATTACTACTGCTTTGTCTGCCAAAATTATCATTTGAATGACAGATGTTACACTGTAAGCAAAGTTTCTTTTGTTGATACACTGTAAAAGGAAGGAATAGAAAGATAGTATTCTCGTACTAATCGACTATAATAATATCTTGAATTTAAATTTGTTACATGTCTAGTTCTATCACCACCATTTGAACTCTTTGCAAATGCATCGTGTTGTTTTTTAGCCCTGTCTCCTTAATATGTAATTTTGTTCAAATAATAATTTCTTGGTACAGCTGTTTCACTACAGACTCTGCACTGCTTCACTGTACCAAGGACGACCAGTTTGGCCAGTTATACTGGCCAACTAAATGAGACACTTAATGAGTGACTCCTTATATTGGCCCACATCTTTGGTATAGTTGCTGGCACAGATTGTGACTTATCACTTTTTCCTTTGAATTCTGTGGGCTGGAATTGTCCAGGAGGCGCAGGGAGATAGTGAGGTGGAAACCGAAACCAATCAAGATTGTACATCCGTTGCTGACACAGATCGGGTTAGGATTATGATGGGATCTATACTGGAACGGGTCCAGAAAAGTTTCTTTTCCGAACACAAGACCGCCAGCGTCACATATAGCACTTCTGTAGCCATGTTTCTTAGCAGTTAATTGACCTCACCTCCCCCCAACTGAAAATCAAACAGGCCAGACATTTTCTTTTTTTTTTTTTTTTTTTTTTCTCCTTGTTTGTTTATTTAACAGGGCCAAGTAGAAATATAGTTGCAGGCAGCAATACACATTTTTTACACCAATTACATATTCCCATTGGAATTTAGCATCAGTTCGTGCTGTCACTCCTCCTTAAATCATCATTACTTCTAAAACTAGTTACAGTTTTCCGACTTTCCCTTGAACACAGCATCGGCTGATGTAATGACGCAGGTTTTCCAAGTCCTGGTGACACGCAGAATAACTAATACACGCATATACACTTGTTGTGTGTTATTACTTTATCCTAACAATGAGAAGGTGACTGTCTACAACCTGTAGTCCAGTGTCCTGCCTCAGTGTCTCTGTGGAAGGAAATCACTGGGTGTGGAAGTTCCCAACAACACGGTTCCATTCAAACCATTCAACACTACATGTCCCTCAGACATTTCATCAACTTTTTAAGCTTCTGGGACTTAAATAAAAAGGACACAATTTGTACCCATTGCTCCGGAGCTGCAAGCAAATTCCATGTGTGAGGACATAAATACGGAATATGTTTTTGCCTGTTTTCGACTCCTGAAGTTTGTGTTACAACTAGCTTGAATGCCACAAAATAAGTGGGACACAGCATACCAGGTTAGGTGCGAACAGAAAGCATTTATATTTGCAATTATTTAGCAGTGAGGTTACAGGTTGCAACCAACTGAATACTCTTACCCCAACAGGGCAGTCTCAATGGAAGAGACGGTGGCTGCGAAAAGCCCTCTCTAAAGCCATTGTTTGGTTTGTCCGTTCTGGGCTACTGTAGAAGGAACATGCCGGTGCAACATGGCGGCCTCTGTAAAGTGTGCCCTACTATGTAGATATAAATGGCTCATTCTGCTTGCAGGAATGGTCAAGATGGATAGCAGGAATACACATTCCTATTGAAATTAACCATCAAGACCATTAAAGATCTCACGTTTGCTGATGCAAAAATGGGCGTTTTAAATTTTTTAAGCTTTTTAAGTCACTCCAAATAAGTTATCTTAATTTTATGTGAATTAACAAATGTCTTAAATGTTTAGGATTAAATTGACGATTCCTGGGTTGTGTGGTTCACTAGCTTTGGCTGCAATGTAATGGCACACTTAATAATTCTGTTTTTTCTTAAAATGGTCCACACATTACTATTACTGGGTATACTAGTGAAGTCTACAACATAGGTTATCCTTCAAAAACTAGGGTAGAGCCAGTCAATAGTGACCCAATCAAATGTCACATTATTTTTGACCGATGGCTTGATGCACATTGTGAGAAAAACCAATGGCATTTTCATACAGTATACGGTGCAAATAAACTCTGTGTGGGTGTTATAACCAATAAATAGAAGAAAGATGATCAAGAACCAATCTTTAAGGATGTAGATACGATGTCTAAGTGGGTAACGGTTGTCGATTTCCTTAAAAATAAAAATTGCCTCAGTCATCTGTAATACCTCCGTCAAGACAATATATGACCCACCCCAGACTTTAGGTACATTTGGTGGCTCTTGACTTTTTTTCAGCATCATTTGAAAGTGAAGAATCAGAGCTTCAAAACAAGGTGTCACTTGTGAAAATCAAGCAAATATTTTTCAAGCTATGACTTGTTAATGATAATGGGTGTGGCAAACTGTGTTTCTCAGATAATCACCTTCAAAGTTTGTCCCACGCTTGGCTTCATTCAGCCAGCTCTCAGAATGTAAATAAGTTGGAGGACCGACAAAGCCACATGGCTACTTGACACCCTGCTGCATTGTTCTCGTGTTTTGAGGGAATGTTGAACAGCATCATCGACACACAACATCTTGTGTGTACTTTTATCTAACAGTAATAATACATGTTACATACATACAAAAGAGGAATTATTTAGGAGTTTAAAATTGCGGACAACACAACAAAATGTGGAGTCTATCAATAATGAGTCTCTGTATATCAGCCTCACTTGTCATTTAGTATATAAATGTGCGTATGCCAATATCTTCAAAGTTCTTGGAGTTATGTGGGCTAACTCCAACCCTACCCCAGCTACACTCAGAGCCTGTTTGGGGTCTTTTTTTTTCATTTTGTTTTTGCCCCTGGCTGTATTTGCAGATAAACTTGATAAACTTGTCCATTGCCACTTGTTCATAATCTCCATCAACCTTAATGGACTTAATCATGCAATCAACTACTTCCTTGTAACAACAATGGGCGTGTCGTTGGTGTCCTCCGGTGGTTCTTGAAAAATTCAGTTTCCTTGTCACATTCAGGTTAAAATCCGCTGTTTAAAATGTTCTCCATGTCCGGGATAATGCCGGTATCAGATTCAGCATCGCTGTTGGAGAACTGGCTATCGCCGCGGAAAATGAAGTCCAGTATGCGCTGCTTACACCGATTTGGATCTATCACACTGGCCAGATTGAGGTCCGTGATTTAGATCTTCCGCCACCCCTCTCATAGTCCATAACAACGCTGAGACAAAGGTTTTAACAGACAAGTGAAACCGAAGGATCCTCGTCTTGTTTACGGAAGGGATGGCAGCATTACTTCTTCGTTGGTATACGCCCCCTACACAAGTGTCTCTGTGTGTGTATGTGTAAAAGTAGGACGATTTTAAGTTTGAACTCTATCAAAACGGTTTCACATTGTGACTTCACATCACATGGAATATGGAGGAATGATCTCCACCTGGACGACCGCTTTAAAGGAAACAATCGATCAGCGTTCAGCGCTATTCAGCGTCTCAGTAAGTGAACTGTTTCCCCTGTAATCGAACGGGAATATTTAACTCTGGTTTAACATTTTTATACTATTTATAAATCAAACTCTGTTTTGAAAATGCGTTGATGAAAAAACAAAAAAAAAGTGTTTTTCCAACTTATTTGGCTGCTTCTGGCAATTTTAGAAATGCGTGGCAGTGCAGGTTTTGTCGGTCACATGTAATCCCACACTGTCAATATTATATTGATATGTAACCCATCCATTCCAATTAAAGATTGTAGCCCGAGACCAAAAGTGCCGTGTAGCTGTTCTGTCTACAGTATTGCATGGTGAACATCATCCTGGTGACCTCACTGGAACACATTGAAGCTTTCCATACGTTTCAAAACCCTGAATCATCAACAGCAGCTTTCTCTCCTTTGCCCCCCGCATCCTCTGTGCTTGTTTACCTTTATCAAGTATGCCTCTAGTGAAAATGGAAAATCCAACTCCATGTTTATGGACATAAGCGTGCCACAGACTTCTCTCGCACCGGGTGTTTCAACCACCCTCCACCCCACCTTTTGAGGCTTTTCTGTTTGGTTTGCAGTCGCACACGGTCCGACCCAAAACCAAGGGGTCTTATTTTTAGATTTGTTTATCATTCCTGTGCAACAGGAAATGGCCTTATCGTCGATAATAATAAACAAGACGCCTAGAGTGTAATTAGGAGATTGCATTCCAGGACTTTTGCCTAACTTTTGCATATATGATCTGAGTATCCTGTGTAGTATTGTGAAATTTCATGAGTTAGGTTGAAATCCTGAGGCAATATATCTCTAGGTTTTGTAATGTGTATTAAAGTAAATAAATTAACACATTGTGCTTTGTTTTAAACTGCAATTCCATATTTAAAAAATCGACAAGGTTGTCAGTCAAGACTGATTCGGTTTTACATTTGTCGTTCCTTTTATAGCTGTTTTTGTTGTCACCCTCCACCCTCTCATCTGGGTTAAAAGGCCTGTTATTGGTTCAATGACCTGTTGACCGGCGGACCAAAGCTCCTCCATTTCAGGCTTCCCTTCGCTTTACCTCCATTTCTAGGTAAACCTGCCACGGTCTTTGTACGTCTGCTTCTTCAGCGTGGGGGCCGACTGTCAACTGAACGGTTTTGTGGAAAAAAATGATTTCCATCAATAACGCAGAAAATTGCGAAATTCTATGCAAACAAACTCAATGGCACAACTAGTCTCTTCAGCGGCTCTGAGACAAAAATACAAACCCGTAACTCAGTAGTTACAGTTTAAAAAAAAAAGGGGGGGGGGGGTTAGTCTAGGATCTGGTATCCAAGTCGACATGTTGAACTCATATGGATACCAGTATCTAAACATTTTCAATTGATACCTGTCCCTATCCTGCTTCCTGATCACCCTTCTTCCATTGGCTACCAACCTTTCCTCCTCATTTCTCCTCACTCGTCTCCTAATCCCCCCACTTTGCAGTCTCTGGTGTATACTGCATTGTTTTTAGATTTAATGGAATGCGTGGCGGGCAGGCCCCTGTGTTCATTCACAACACGGCGGCACCCCACAACGCTCCCTGGAGAGACGCCAAGGCCACTTGAGTCCCGGCCCCGGCCGAGTGAAACATGCTGGGGGGGGGGGGGGAGATTTACTATCCCCCGTCGAGCCCCTCAGACCGTTACGTTCATGTTTACGTGCAAAGTCAAAGTGCTCCAGAAGAGATTTTCTAATCTGGAAGTTTGGATTCTAAGTGGCCGTGGTGAGGATTGGGACATAGTGATGGATATTTCTTTCTGTCCCACACTTTCCATACTCCTAAATAATAAATGGGTGTGCTATTCGGTCTCTCATTCTCTTGATTTTTAGTATTTATTCATTGACTGCCGTGTTTGGAGAAAGACGCCGTCAGTAAATAAAGAGCGCAGGATACTTTGTGGACTTAGAGGGCCTCATTCATCTTCTGCTTCCCCCCCACGTCTTCTTTTTCGGGCTGATTGCTAATTGGGCAATTTATTGAACCTCTTTTAGCTGCATTCTCCGTCACTTCCCGCAGTGCTTCTCCTCTGGGAACCGAGCTCCGCTGTTTGCTTAGCAGTACTTGCTTTTCCATCTTTTTTTTCTTTTTTTTTTTTTTTTATTATGTTGAATTAGGCCTGAAGCAAAGCACCCTGGGAAAACCAGTCCCTTTTTCCAGAAAATCTCTCGTGATCACGCCAGCAGCTCAAAGTGGACGAAAAATATGCAAAAGGAGAGTGCGTTGAAACCGCTTTAACGCATACTTGCAAATGCAGCCTAAAGGCTATTCAAATATGTTTGTTTAAGCTTATGCTTTCCCCCATGCTTCTACACAAACACCACTGGGTGTATGTTTTATCAGTCATTAGAAGGGATGTAGACCTGGCACGTGGTCAGTTTATGCATCTGTTGATTATTCAATCGTGTGCGTGTGTCTGTCTCTGTCTCTCTAGCAAACGTCCATCTGGCCCAGCTGGTACGGCGTTCCGGACGAGGCGTCGATAGAGGAGCCCTCCACCTCCCTGCCCCCGGCCGCGTCCTTCTCCCAGCTGGACATGCCGCCGCCGTACGAGGCCGTCTCTGGAGGTAGTGCGCCACGTCGACGTGTCTCTTTCTCTGTTTGAACGCAAACAGGCACGCCGTGTACGCTGTTCAGCGCCGTTCAACATTTGCCGATAACTCGTTTGTCACGGGAAGTTGATCGTAGAAGAAGCTTCCCCAACCACCTACAGCGCAAAGCTGTGTCCGTATTAGGCACTGCACCAACACCCCGGCTCACTCCATTCCTCATTCTTGACACGGTGTGTGTGTGTGTGTGTTTGTATAAAGGAAGTCATTTCTCAAGGCTTAATTTGCCCGACTTCACTCTTGCACAGAACCAGACACTGTGCTTTTAGCGTCTGTGATGGAGGGGGGTGTATCCTGGCTCAAAAGGGATTTGCAAAAAAGTTTAATAATGAATTAAATGAACAATCTGCTCAAATCACCAGAAGAAAATGCCGTGAATAAAACATGAACAAATATTGAATTGTGAGAGAATCATCAAAATGACTCAATGATGAACGAATGGCCGAGCCTGGTGGGCTACAGTAGAATGAAGAGATCATGCAGAAACGCATTTAGACATAAAAGTCAACATAGCTTTAGTCTAAGATCCTGAAGAAATGTAAATAACATTTCACTAATCGAAACATAGATGGAGGAAGGAAAGAGAAAATACCTCTTCTCTTTTTTTCTCCTCACTAAAGTTCAGTTTTCATACATGAGCTTCTGCTGTCCCCTCATGACTCATTTCTCAGCCCTCACTTATTCCGCTTTTTTTTTTTTTCCCCATTTGGACAAGTTTCACTTAAAAAATTATTCAACTCAGTCTTCTGTGTTTCTAAGAAGTGTAACCCTCGCTGCCGGCGTCAACCCTGCAGACAGGAAGTGGTTTTGGAGGCTGGAAGTGTTGTGGCTAAACGACAGTTTCTGACCTCATTTGCGTGTTGCGCATCAGATGGTTGTTAAAGTATCTCTTCTGTTGTCAATCTTTATTCCTGATTCTTTGTTCCTATAAGGGCGTTGTTGATTGAGTTGGTTATTTTGAGGAATTATGCAGTAGTTTGCAGAGTTAATCAAAACAACTCAGCCGTCTATGGGTCTGTCTTTAGATTTAGCTTTATAAACATTAGGCCTTGACAGTCATTGAATAGTATTTAATAATAGTTGAGATTCTCTATTTAGTTCTCTTGAAATTGCCTTTTTATCCAGGAAAGTTGGGAGGAAAGGAAGGATCTTAAGCCCCTGTTCACCATCCCTTATTTACCTATTCTCTCTCTCTCTCTCCCTCCCCCCTCCTCAGCAGATGACCTGAAGCCTCCGTCCTACAGCGAGTGCGCCCAGAGCGACGGCGCCGACGGCCCCCGTCCCTACCACCACACCCCGCTCCTCTCCGAAGCCGGGGACTCGGTTAGCATAAGCGAAGCCCCGCCCCCCTACACCCCCTCGCCCTGCGCGCCGGCCGACCAGCCCGACGCCCCGCCTGGCCACCGTCAGCCGCCTCCGGAAAACGGGTCCATCTAGACCGAGCACCTCCCACCCTCGTCGCCAAAAAATGCCTTCCCCAGCGCTGCCTTCCTCCTCCGTTCGACTTCAGTGATCCTCGCCGAGCTCCCGCCGGAGCGAGAGTGTGTGTGCGCGCGTGTGTGTGTGTGTGTGCGTGTGCGAGACAACTTGTTTTTCTACGTTGTGTGACACGTGGCATCATCTGAGTGCGTGACAGCAGATGACCTCAGCGAGCCGGAGTGCCTCCGTCTTGACCACAGAACCTGCCTCAGCACCATGAAGACATCGTCCCCCACGCTCAAAGGGAACCGCCGCGGTATCGGAGCAGGGAGACAAATTGCGCTCGTCCGCTCTTCAGACGCCCCGCCCCGCCCACCAGCTACGCTACCCCACTTCCTCCTTCCAGATCAAGAAAGAGTGAGCGATTTCAGGTCGGGGGGGGGGGGGAAACCAACTCTTGATAAATGGAAAAGGTGGAAATGAAGAGGTTCATGGAACTATTTCCCTTGATAATCACCTTCGCTGCGTGACCAGCAATCTGTCATACTGTAAATGTGGAATTTCCAAACCGATGCTTTTGATGAATGATGAAAACGAGTACATCTTGATCGCTCGCAGTTTCCGTTGAAACCACAGACTCAGCTGTAACTTTGCTCGAGTTACAGGGAACTGCAGTTTGACGTGCGGAACTTTGTAATGGACAATATTGCATTTTTCACAGGGCTGTAAACGTGGTCAACATTGTATTATTGATGATATCCGATTGAGTGCAGTGGGGACAGTAGATGCTGTGGTATTTGCTAAGTAATCAGTGATTGAGCCCGATGAGATACGGCCGTGGGGGGCTTTTGTTTCAGTATAATTCTACCGCAAAGATTAACCCAAAAAAGAAAAAAAATGTTTGCCTAACGTCATTTCCTCAAAGCCACAACCACTTCTTTACGCTGCCGCAGGCTGTTATACATCAGCCATTCTGTGTTTTTTGGGGTTTTCTTTTTTTTTTTTTTTTTTGTTTCCTCAAATAGTATTTTTCTGGTTCTTTATTTTGGAGGACGGGATGTTCTTCTTTTCTGTCACTGTTTTACATATACCTACTGTAAAATGCTTCCAAGCCAGTCCCATGTTGTCCAATTAATGGGTCAATCTTTGTTCAGTTGATGTGTGTATCAAAAGTTACATTTCCTGCTACCCTGGTGTATTGTGGACACAAAAAAACAAATAAACGTGATGCCAAAAAGTTTTAAAAGTTGAAAGCGGGCTTTGGGGCTTTATGATAATCGTTTATGCTGCGGTGACAAGCGCTTCTGCTGCTCACGCCTTACCTTCTCCGAAGCATTGGCGTCGACCATGATGCAATTCTGGAAAGCATTCCTTTTGTTATTTTGGCGCTGTACGTCAATTTGATATCCATGCAACATCTTGTAGAAACTTGAGTAGAAGTCTGAATTCAGTCAATGTGATCTTAGCGGCGGCTGCCGAGCTGCACCGTGGTGTGGCAGGAGCCTACGGTTGGAGCTCGGTCGGTTCACTTCCTCCTCCATTCCCTTTGATTTCAGGTGTTTTACATATCAAATCAGTTAGTTAGCCTCATGATTTAAGTGGATTTACCTTTTAATTTTTTTATCTTTACTTTTTCAAGGGGATAATGATTTGGGGAAAGTAACTCTGTAATAAAGAAAAGTATGTCTTTCAGGCTTGGTTTTGTTTTTGCGTTCAGACTGAGTAACATTCAATGAAATTCATTCTGCACGTATACACTGAGGCTCTTCCTGTTATATGCCTCCTCACTTGTATTTTCCATGGATCTTCTTGGAAAATCAGGAAGTTACATTTGCATAGCATTAGCCTGAGCATTGTGTATTTGTTTCCCTGGACCCTTTTCAATACTACATAAGCAGTGGCCGAGCGACCTCACAGGACGCTCTGGGGTACTTTTGTTGTTTCAGTTGTGCCACTAGAGGGCGCTCTTGTGCCGTGCATGACTTCCATCACAGAACCCCGTTCTCTGCCAAACTAATGTGTTGTTTAAGTATACAGGCGTGGACAAATTTGTTGGTACCCTTACAGCTCATTGAAACAATGCTTCATTCCTCCTGAAGTGAAGAAATTAAAAGCGATTTTCTCACGCAGACCCGCATGCCTTTGGTATGTCATAGAGTAAAGCAAAGAAACTGAAAAGAGATCACTTATTGCTAAAGAGATTCATTATATTCTGAAATGGCCTGGACAAAAATGATCGGACCCATAACCTAATATTTTGTTGAACAACCTTTTCGAGGCAATCACTGCGATCAAGCGATTTCTGTAGCTCTCAATGAGACTTATGCACCTGTCAACAGGTAGTTTGGCCCACTCTTCCTGAGCAAACTGTTCTAGCTGTCTCAGGTTTGAAGGGTGCCTTCTCCAGACTGCATGTTTTAGCTCTTCCCATAGCTGTTCAATAGGATTCAGATCAGGGCTCATAGAAGGCCGCTTCAGAATAGTCCAGTGTTTTGTTCTTATCAATTCTCAAGTGCTTTTAGCTGTGTGTTTTGGGTCATTACCTTGTTGGAGGACCCATGACCTGCGGTTGAGACAGCTCTCTCTGAGACTGGGCGGTACGTTCGCTCCAGAATGTATTTTGAGATTATATTCAGACGCAGCAAAGCAGCCCCAAAACACAACCGAGCCTCCTCCATGTTTCAAAGTAGGTATGGTGTTCTTTTCTTTGAAAGCTTATTTTTTTTCAACTGTGAACAAAGAGCTGATATGACTTGCCAAAACGCCCCAGTTTTGACTCATC
This sequence comes from Zeus faber, assembly GCF_960531495.2. Classification (NCBI taxonomy): domain Eukaryota; kingdom Metazoa; phylum Chordata; class Actinopteri; order Zeiformes; family Zeidae; genus Zeus; species Zeus faber. The sequence goes on along the minus strand of NC_137206.1, from coordinate 16,004,303 downwards.
TGTCCAAAGGACATTCTCCCAGAAGCATTGTGGCTTGTCAATATGCATTTTAACAAATTCCAGTCTGGCTTTTTGATGCTTTTCTTTCAAAAGTGGAGTCCTCCTGGGTCTTCTTCTGTGGAACCCACTGTCACTCAAAAAGCGACAGATGGTGCGACCAAACACTGATGTACCTTGACCTTGGAGTTCAGCTTGTACCTCTTTGGAAGTTGTCCTTGGCTCTTTTTTCTTTCTGTTCAATCTGGGGTTGATTTTCCACTTGCAGCCGCATCCAGGGAGGTTGGCTAGTCCCATGGACCTTAAACTTCTTAATAATATTTGCAACTGTAGTCACAGGAACATCAAGCTGCTTGGAGAATGTCTTATAGCCTTTACCTTTAACATTGCTTGTCTATAATTTTCTTTCTGATCTCCTCAGACAACTCTCTCCTTTGCTTTCTCTGGTCCATGTTCAGTGTGGTGCACACGATAATACCTAACAGCAGAGCGAATACTTTTCTCCATTTAAATATATAAGATTGAAGCTTATAAGATTGAAGACATGTGTGATACCAATTAAAGAAAACAGTTGGTTTGAAATTTCACTATAATCCAATTATTTATAATATTTTTGGGGTAACAACAAATCTGTTGAGCAATAATTTATCTCTTTTCACAGCTTCTTTGCTTTACTCTATGACATACTGAAGGCATGCAGGTATACATGAGGAAAAAATGCTTTTAATTTTCATCACTTTTCAGGAGGAATGAAGCATTGTTTCAATGAGCTATAGGGGTACCAAAAAATTTGCCCACATCTGTATGTACATATAAAGTACCGTGTGGCCGGTAAGAAAATGGTTTGTAGTAAGAAAATTACAGTTCTTCTTTATGTCTGTGGTTTAGAATAAAAATGAAAACAAACTGAAATAGGGTGGTGATTAAGGACCAAAGCCACTGCTCTCCTGAGAAATAAGAGCTGTTTGGACTGTAGCTGCTGGGGACGTAGAGGCTGGGGCTGTAGCTGCTGGGGCTTGGGGACCAGGCACAATTAAGGGCTCATTAAAAACACCCGTGCAAAGCCTGCTGTGTTCCGTGCTATTTGCGATCATTTCATTGGAATGATGCCTTTGATCTTGTTTATCAGGAAAACAATGTATTTATCAAATTCATTTTCAGCTATTGTAAACGCATACTTTCCAATCTAAATTCTTCGACTGTATTATTATAATATTTTTGCATTATCAAGTTCAAACTCATATGTACATATGTCAATGGAATTATACACCTGGACGGCGATCTTCACGTCCAACAAGAGCTGCGACAAAGTAGGTAAAAGTGAAAATGCTCAGGATGGGCGGGCGAAAGCTTTGTGAAGCTTTGGGGGCAATGCAAGCACAGAGCACAGGTGGTTTGGAGGAGTCACAGCAGCCACGTAATCCGGACGCTGCGGGCGGGAATTCTGATACGACGCCCCGTTAGTTTCAGTTGAAATTTTACACGCACTCAATCCTCGCTTATCAAAGTTCTGTAGCGCACGTTTATAGTATTTTATTGGTATGGGATAGCGCCAAAACTTCGGTGGTTCGTTCGCCTTCAAACGTTCGGAAGTCATCAGTCACGTGATAATGGTCGTTTGACTCAAGCTCCGACGCACTGTCCCGAACCGGCGCGCTTCGCCAGAATGAATCAAGCATTGATGAATCGGTATCAAACGTCTCATCCAGAGAAAATGCAAAATGGTGCGATTAGAAAAATGAGTTGAGCTTGTCAATATTGGTAATAGCAAAAAATATTAAAATAGTAGTGAACCCAGTACGGATCCTTGTGGAACACCTTCCCCGACAGGAGTTTGATTGAGCACCGTTGGCAGCAAAAGTCTGAGTTCTTCCAGAGAAATATGAGCCAAACCAGATGTGCGGAATCATCAAAACCCAAGGAATGGAACGTACTCAACAAAATGCTACGATCAACAGTTTGTCCGGCCAAGAAATGCCTCCAAGTTACCCTCGCATATGAAGCACGGCTGAGTCAAGAGACTTACAGCGAGCCTTTAGTTTCTCTGAAAGCATGATGGAGTTTAGGTCTCGTGTCCCGGGTGACCGCGATGAGCGCCAGGTTTGGGAATTTAGCCAGGAGATGGATACGGCAAACTGTACACGTCTACGGTATGAGTAGAGGGGTGGAGAGGGCACGGCGGCCCCCCGAGCGGTTCCGGGACGCTGGGTTTGCGGCGCGTATGTCAGCCGGTCCTCCATCTGAGCCCTGTGTGTAGGTGTGTGTGACTGAACGACAGATAGGGAAAATGTTTGTCTTTTTTGCCTCAAGGTTAGATACAGTAGGAAGAGCCAGGCCGTGTGTGGACCACTGCGTTTCCGTTGAGTAATAGATGCTATTTATTGGGGGGCATTTTGAGGAGCTAGGCTGTAGATCCATATTCCTACTTTCATCCTTTTTTTTTTTCTTTTAAGCCATCTCTCAACAGACCCCGGTGTTTTTCGGTCATTACGTCTCGGAATAAACCGCCGCTGTGTACTGGGCAACGCCATGACATTCCCATGGATACTCACCGGCGTTATTTCAAAGCCTAAAGGCTTCATGAGAACTAGAACAGAAGCAACGTTGGCCCAGTTCAGCTATTGCCTCTCGTCTCTCAGGGGGCTTTGCCCTTCTGCGACACACCTGTAGGTACGAATCCAACAACAACAATAATAACTATTCTTATGAGTCTTACTATTTTGCGGGGATTAAGCACTTGTGTGCATTCCAGACATCGATGGTGGTAGATAGGATTTTGCGATAAAAGCAACCTGAGGTTTGGTGTTGCGTTCAGATGAGGTGCATACTTAAAGACTCTCTGTGAGGAAAGTCTGGCCCAATGTCCAGGCGTTGCATAATTACGGACGTGTCGGCGCAGCAAGTAGTTGAATTAAACATACATTTTTTTTACATGACATTTAAATTTCAACAGACTATTTTCTTTGATTTCTATTCCCCACAAGCGGGTTCGAGGCGAGCCGGTCAAGTATAGTAAACTGCTGTGGAAGTTACCAAACCATATTCCTGAGTTACTGAATTTCGCCCTCGGGAATCAATAAAGTGTGATCTCATCTCATATTTGGGGTAATCACAGGTGATTTCTCGGCATCTCAGGCCTGTATATTTCTCTTCCGGTTCAAAATTAGGTTTGACCATCAGAGAGTCCTGAGAAACCTTCCTGCCGCACAACCACCGCCCAAAAAAAAAACCCCACACATGCCGCACACATTTCTTCTCCGTTTCATGCCTGGGCTGTGTTGTTTTACAGCCGTTGTAAAACCGCCAGGAAAATCAATCATTTTTAAGTAATACTGAAATGATTTCATTCCGTGCAGTCCTCGCGTTTCAGGTTTAAGAGACACCTAAGCCCGGCGAGAGAGAGAGAGAGAGAGAGAGACAGAGAGAGAGAGAGAGAGTGAGATGCGCATCGCTGGGATTATTAAAGGTGTGGAGGGAGGGTGGAGGGGGCCGCCGGCCACGCTTACGTGACAAGTCCGAGTTGAGGCTTCCCGAGGTTGCGATTCGACCCGATGAAATCGCGTTATATTGCAGGTTTTTCTGTCGCGGCGGCGCGTCGCTTCAGGGAAACGTAAGGAGCGACGTCAAAGTCAATAGGTTCTCTCGGGAAAAGTCAAAATGTCCGCCTTTAAAAGCATTTTAAAGCCTGAAATGTGTGGCAGCACCACACATTCACATGTGATCGGCGAAGTCGACTGCTTCACCGTTACTAATCCGGGGTTTCTGACACTTCAACCCTCCTCCCGGATGCGATGTGAGGATGAGTGAGGCTTCCGGACGAGCGCGAAGGGCGGGAATCGGCACCTCCTGCAGCTCTCGGGGCTCACGACAAGGCGGCCGGGATAACGACGGAATTCATTTACTCTAACTCCTCAAAAACAATAACTGTATATCGGCCCCCGGGTTGTTTGCTCATCACAAACACAACTGCGATACCTCGTCGCACGGAGGCTGGCCTCGTGTTGTTGCAAGCGACGCCGCTTCCCGGAGGCAATTTGTTGTGCTTTTTTTTTTTTTTAATCCCAAAGTATTTTTTCCCAAATGGAGCGTTACCCAGGCAAGTGGGTTTGTGACTTATACACGCTGTCGGCTTAATCTGAATGATGAAAATTAGAAACTCAGCCGGAGGGCCTGCTACTCACATTAGCTCCAGCTCCTGAGTGAAAGCCGTTCATTCACTTTGGCGCCGCACGCCAGCCGCTGTTTGCGATTGCAGTTCATCTGATTTAGAATTCGCAAGCGCATTGTGTCGGCGCTCCCGTGGTCCCGGTGTGTCGGAATTCTTCCTTTATGATCCCGCGGCGCGTTGGAGACAGCTCATAGGGAACAGCCTTCAGCTCGGAACGCACGGCTATGAAAACAAAGTAGGTTTTTATTCAAAGGAGAACTCTCTCGGTGACTGGTATTCAAATATTTTTAATTGATCCAGTATCAAGAGAATAGCTTCGGTGGACAGAGATGGATTGCAATGAGGCAATCGATTGCCCCGTCGGATCCATTGAAAAGATTCCGATGGCAATCTCTTAGGTTCCCAATAATCCCAATTATCAGAAAAATCTGGTTCAGGTTAAAAAAAATATCTGAGTTCTCCTTGGAAGAGGGTCTCTCCTGGAAGGGAGTCAAGCGGCAAAAAAAAAAGTACATACCTCACAATGTGTGACTTTGTAAGAGAGGAAAATCCAGGATGATTATCAGTCTAGGAAATAGAAACCGGCGATCAGCCCGCAGATCCATTAAAAAAATGGCAGGCCCACGGATGGCACGGCGCCAAAGTACCGACAACCTTTGACCCGGCGCTAATTTTCCCTCGCCGCCGCCTCGCCTCCATTGCTCACCTTCCTCTTTCGAGGGGGAAAAAAAAAAACAAAGAAAAGAAACAACCCGAAACCCCTTCCTGCCCCCCCCCCACCGCCACCCCAAGGAGGCGAAAAGGCTGTTGTTCTCATTTATCAGCTTAGTGTGAATTTACATTTTAATTGAATCGCGAGGTTCGAGCCAAGCCTCTCCTCGCAGAGTCACCGGAGCCCCTTCGCACGGACCCGCGCTGCGATTCCAGCGGAGATGACAGACAGTCAAACCCACTCACGTCCACTGAGCCCCATCCAACTTGATCTGCCAAGATCGCTCTCGACGCTCTTGCCAGGGACGACTTTGGTCTGTGTGTGTGTGTGTGTGTGTGTGTGTGCGTGTGTGTGTGTGTGCGTGCGTGCGTGCGTGCGTGCAAGCATAATTCAGGCCTACAGCTGGTCTTTCTCGCTTTGCATCTATGCACGTGTGTGTGTGTGTGTGTGTGTGTGTGTGTGTGTGTGTGTGTGCGCATGCGTTTGTCTGCTGTGTTTGTTACTCACTCATTTTTTTCCAGTCCTTTTAGTCGTTTGCAATGTGCCAGGATTTCTCCTGCTGGTGCTGCCAGGGATTGGCTTTGGATGGTGTTGTAAGGACATCAGGGTGACACACTTCGGCACAAAGTGTCTTTAACTGCGTGTGTGTGTGTGTGTGTACGTGTGTGTCCTTGTGTGTGTGTGTGTGTGTGTGTCTGTGTGTGTGTGTGTACTGTATGCTTGTTTGATAACTCGTGCATGTATTTCTATTTGTGTTTGCATGCTCAGATAGCTCTCCCACATCATTGGCCAGTGATCCTAATTAAAATCCTGCATCTTGGCCCCCTGCACTGGTTTGACATATTTGGCCTCATAAGATATGAAATTAGATGATTCAAAAAAAAAAAAAAAAAAAAAAAAAAGTTTTGATTGGGTGTGAAATTATGGATGCATTTTAGCGTTTCGGTGTTGTTGGGTGTTAAAGCAATAAGATGTATTAGGTTTAAAGGGATGTCTGATGGAGTTCCCCCTTATTCACAAAACACAGAATCAGCTTTATCTTCTCCGTCTCCCGTAAGCCCGTAAGCTCTCCACTCGCGTGGAGTGTAGGATTTCCACTGCGAGGCAATTACGTCTTGCCATCACACATCTTATGCAGAAAATAAAACAGATTCTCAATGAAACCCCCCCCCCGCCCCCACTCCTCAAAGACGTGTTGAAACCACAGGGAAGGCTGGGGTTTCTTCTCGAATGCGCGAGGCCATAAAGAGGGAGAAGAACCGGATTAAGTTCCAACATTCCGTCTCATTCCGAACGTTCTCATAGGAGTTGTTATCCAAGGCCGGCTTTACAACTTATGGTGGCGGCGGTTCTCAACGTGGGGTTCGGGGGCTCCCCGAAGGTCATGGAGAACGTGCAACAGCGGCTGTTTTGATCACGGCTTCACTGTTTCACCAACTAGAGCATGCAGGTTGTGGGGGTAACGATGAAAATTCCGATTGGGCTCCCGGAGACTAAATTGAATCAAATGGGCTCCGTGGCCTAATGCGTATTAAATTGAGCGTCCCTTGATATGATAAAGGTGGAGAAACCGCCGGCGTAGGGGAAATTAAAATGTCGTCGCTGCGGCTCAGTTTAGAGTCTTGCCGAGCATGACTGTGATTGGCTGAAATAAAGGACATCAGGTGATGAACGCGATGGAGCTGATGAATAGATGCGGCCGAGAGATAAACCGGGTGGGGGTTCTCCCGAGGACGGGGGGCCTCATCCCGGTGCGGGCGACGGCTCGGCGACGAAGAAGCGGCGCGGTAATTTTTAAATTACCGCGCCTAATTCTCGCATTAACTCCCAGGCCGCGGTGCCAGGGCTGCGGGCGCCGCGGTAACCAGATAGTGGTGGCGAGCGGCAATTAGCTCCTTTTGTTTTGCCGGCGTCGTAAAGAGGAGCTGAAAAGTCGAGGGCGTTTGAGAAACGAACGGGGAGACCTGCCATGCCCCGTCGGCACCGGGACCCTCAGAAGCCTCTCCGGTCTCGACCTTCCCCTTTCCGCCACTTTATTCGGAACGAATGAGCTTCTCCGTCCGAGCCTCTGGTACGCGGGGAGGGAAAAATAAAACAAACCCGCGGTTATCGAGCGGCCGCCGTGACGCCGCATGCCTTTCGAGCAGATAACGCGACTCGCCGCGAGATGACATTATCGCAGATGCTGTTTGACGGTAATGACATTTCCATTTGGTGAATGGGAGTGAAAGGGTTGAAACAAGAGAGGGGAGGCGACGTTGCTCAGGATCTCAAAAAGAAGCGATCGCTCGGCGGGAGTGTGACATGGCGCCGGAAATCTTGGTCCCGGTGAGCCGGAAACCGCAGGTGGGAATCTCATTGTGTCTATTTCTAACACGCAGGGTTTCCCTGCAGGAAACACGGATCGCGACGCGGCGCTTTGATCTGCGGCCGCCGCGGCTGCTGATGATCGTCTCTTTCATTCGCCGCGAATCAATGGCGACGGCAACGGGGGAAAAAAACCAAAGGTGTTTTGTTTCGCAGGAAAGCAAGTACAAAAACAAACAAAACAAAAAACCCCAACGAGAGGGAGAGAGTGGGAGGGGAGACACAACCCGTATGCAAGGCTTTTGATCAACTTTACAGCCTGGCGAGTGGAGGGCTTTTCTTTTCCTTCTTTTCCCCCTCTTTCTTATCAGCTTCCATCCCTCTCTCATAGATGAGAAACAATGTGCTTCACTGTAAATCCAATCTCATGCTTCACGCTCTGTAGAAGAGTAGCAGAGGAGGAGGAGGAGGGGTGGGGTGGGGTGTGAACGTAAATCCCACAATCCCTAAGGCGACAGCGACCGGTCGTCTGGGTGCAGTTTGAGGGATTTGGGGCAATTAGCTCATCAATTAAGGGGTTGATGAGGTCCCTTGTAGCTGCTAGAATGGCATGCGGCACCAGGAAACCGGCGCATGAAAGTTAGTCTGTTTGTTCCCTTAATGTTCAAACAGAAGCTAAAACTCGGGGGTAGAGCAGACGTCATTTATTCTTGTACACCGTTGAGCAAACAATTCGCTTTTTTTCCGTCGCGTAGATAAGTTCAATTTAATTATAATCCCTCTCAAAAACAGTCGCGCCATTTCCATTTCTATCACAGGCCGCCACACCACACAGATTGTGATGACATGTGACTCACATGCATGCGTGTGATAACATGTGACTCTCATGGGAATTTCATAGAAAGGCACATGTGAAACCCAAGTTTATCACATGTGAAATGCATGTGCACTGTAAAAAGAAAAACCCTAACTGGAATGCATGACATGAGTTCGGGTTTTTACAGTGCACCGGAAATATCAGGACTATGCATGGTGTTCACGTGGGATATATCGCATGTCAATTTTGGTATGAGGAAATACCACACATCTAGCGGCTCTCAACGCCGTTGGTATTATTTCAATGTCCAAAATAACCAGCCATGTATGACTGCCCCTGCTGGAAGCCTTCCATTACGGATGTTGACTCAGCCAGAAAGCTGATGAATTCCTAGATGAATAATGGATGGGATAGAAATTAATATTTTATTCTTTAAATCTATTGCAAACAGCTTGTAATATCCACTGATATACCCTCTGCGTGGCTTGCCAAAAACAAAATAATAGCTTAATATGGCCCAGAAGGTATATTCCGCCCCTTTCGAAGCCATAAAAAAAATAAATAAATAGTGCTCATGTCTCAGGTCTATGAATAGGTTGGTAATGTACGTAAGTTAAAATGGCATTTTAGATCTAAGGACACTGTGGTGTGTGTGTGGTGAAGCAGCCACACCCGTCTTGGGTCTAGTTAATTGGGCCCAGGATCAAGGGTGGCTGTGCACCTGTTGCTCATCAGAGCAACCGATGAGCACCGGTGAAATCACCCACCCCCTGGGAGGGGAGCCATGACAACGCTCCATCTGCTCCCGGCTTGTTACATCTTTCCACTCTCTTCAATAAAATGTTTTTTTCTTTGTAGCAGGCCCGCTACACAGGTTTGGGGTAAGGACTTAAAGAGACGCAGGTTGTAGCTGGAGTTGAGCCAGCGCGGTGGCGTTTAAAGATATATATTTTTTCCATTTCATGCTTTATTCGATAGTGACAAAACGGGGAGTAAGGGGACAGAGAGAGAGGGGGTGACGTGCAGCAAATGGCTTCGTGCCAGAATCGAACCTGGGCAGCTGCGGAAAGGACTCCGCCTGGTGTGCTCTGCCCGATGAGCCACCGAGGCGCCCAGCACGATGGGTTTTAATAACAAAACTGTAATGTCGCTCAAGTGTGAAGAAGATTCAAGATTCAAGACGTTTATTTATCACGTACATATATATACAAGCATACGGAGACATGCACGGAAATGTCAAAAGAAAAAAACATAAGGGGCAACTAAAACAAGAGACCGAACGTGGACTCCTCACTGCAAGACAGGACGTACCCATATAATAAACTTTGCAGCTGTCGTGATTGGCCAGTCATCTTAACTAGCCAAAGCCAAGGCGGAGAGTGTCAGTCTACCAAGCTGACTTCCCCTCGCCTCCCGGTTCCGGCTCAACGACGCCCCCGAGTCTTCCCTAGTCACACTGTCAACTGTGTCGGGGGGCCTGGGAAAAGCCACTTGAGTGGCATGTGGTAGGTGAACTGCCACAGACACTATACAGTTTGGAAGGTGACTATACCAAATGTAAGTTCAACTCTTTTTACTCACTGATGTGTCAGAATCAAAGAAAACAAAGTAAATGGAGGGGGAAAAAAAGCAATCCGGGGCCAAACCCGAATGACTATCTAAAGTTTTCCCAATTTTTGTAAATTGTCATCCTTTCATCACCAAATGAAATGTTCAAACAGTGGGAAGGTGAAATGGACTGTGAGAGGAAAAGCAAAAAATGATCAAGGTCAAAGGGGGAAAAACAAGGTATGTCTTGTCTTTTTATATTCCCCCAAAACAAGCAGGTGTTTCCATCTGATAATGTCATTTGGACGACCTCGGAGGCCTCTGAGGCCTCTTCCCTCCGAACCCGTAGCCAAATGCAGCGCTTTCTACGATCAACATTTGCCGGTGAAACAAATTTCCGGCTTGTTTCCTCTTATTTTCCACCCTCCTGCTCCTCTTCCTGTTCCGACATCCAACCTCCAGGTCGAGCGCTGCCGGTAATTATAATTAACTAACTTGTCATAAAGCGCGGAAAAGAAAATAAATGATTGGAGCAAAAATACTGTCCTTCCAAAAATTGTCTGGCTTGTTAGAGCTTCCTATTTGGCCCCTGCTGCAGACATGGGCAGGTGATGGATGTCTACATTTCCACTGGTGCCTTGTTTGTAATGAGATCCTCTGCTATTGCCGGCTCATTATCAAAAAGAAAAAAAAAAATGGAAATCCATTACCGGGGATGATAAGAAATGATAATAACCCAGTAATGACTGTGATTATTATCAGTTAATGCAACTTTTGGTTTTGTTGTCCTTGGCCCTCGCTGGTGTTAACAGTTTTGGTAATTTGCCCTCTTAATGCGGTGGTTCATGAAAGTCGCCGTTATTTGAAATATGAAGAAACGAGCCGTTCCTAATCGAGGAGCTCCGTCGCAGGACATTTATGAAGGGAGTAAATATTCTGATGGAAGTCGAAAAGTGCATCAAAGTCAGACATCAGAAAAAAAAAATGCGAAAACGCTCAAGGTTGCCCAAGGTTTCCCAGGACACGTTTAGTCTCCTCATAATCTGAACGTCCGTTCAATGGTGTTGTGAGGCATTTTAAGTTTTTTTTTTCACATGCATTTTTTTTTTAAATTTGTCTCACCCCCATACCCCCACCCAAAAAAAGTGCTCTCAACTCATTTTGCTTTCAATCCCGTTGTTTAGAGGTCCCTGTAAACCCATGGCTGAATGTGTGTAAGATGAGCATGTGAAACGTACAAGCGAGACTGCACCCATGCGTCTCGTATATCAATCAATGTGCATCCATGTTGTTGCTTTTTTTTTTTTTTTTAGAAACCGCACGAACATCGTTCTAGCACACTACCGTGCATCATTAAGACGTATGATGTGCGAACCCTGAGTCGGTGACGGGGCTGCGTGATGAAAGTGTTCGAGCGAACCGGCGAGGGAGCCGACAGCGCAGGGAGGCGAGAGGCCATGGGAGTCACCCTGAAACACAACACGGTGTCGCGGGGAAACAAATTGCCTTTTGCCGACTTTGGGAGGATGAATGGAAAAATACCCACCGTGTCCTTGTTACTTGACAACGGACAACAAAAGAATGAAGACGAATTCCGCCGGATTTAATAATGTATGTCCGGGGAGGCTTTCCCGAATACGCGTACGTCCCCCGGTGGCCGACGGCAAACAACGCAAGTCACTGTATCAAAAAAAGCCTCGTTTGTGATGAAAGTGGCAAATTCAATGTGACAACATCCAGGGAGCAAGGTTTTGTTGATACGGTTTGATTATGTATTCAATCAATTTTGATCCCAAAGATCAAACAAGGGCAGTAGAAATCACAGACCCTCCCTGAATATCACGCAACTCGGTATAAATGGAAACTCTGCGCGGTGGGGGTTTTTCACGACGCCGTAATTTCTCAAGTCGGGCGTTCAGCCGCTGTTCTTAATGGATTACTATCAAGCAACAAGGGAGTCACCCCCCCCCCCCCCCCCGAGATGAAACAACCTTATTGGTAACCACTATTAAAAGCTGCAAAGATCAGGTTGGGGACCTGTCCATGTCCAAATCAAAGTGGACATCCGCTTCTAGAATCATTATGAAAAAGACTCTTTGATTTCCTTTAATTGAGCGGCATTGCCCTTTAAAGCGTCTGTCTTCAGGAGATTAGACAATGCGCAGGAGATGGCGCGAGCCTCCTCTGTGGCTTCTCCTAGATTATGAGCGCCTTTAGTGGTTGCACAAGTGGCTTTATTTTTTCCTATCCATTTAGCCATGGGAATTTGTATCTCCTTTTTAAATTGGTTTTCGCTTTTTAAATATCTAACAGGGAGTACAACAAAAAAGAGGAGACTCCCCCCGTGGACAGTGCTCTCTCCGCCCCGTGAGTGGCTCACATCATGGCCAACAGTCGCACACATAATTGTTCTCCCGAGCCTTGAGCCCCCTTCGTTTTGACATGAATTAATTTGAAGCAATCTCCAGACTGCCCATGAGGCCGAGACCTCACGCCTCCGAACGCTCGGCTCCTGTGATTGAATTTCACAGAGTTCATCCTTCTGGCCCCTAACTTCTCCGCTTTGCTAATGCCAACTCGGAAAATGAAAAGGGAGGGAGGAAGAGAAGAAAGGGAGAATTTTTTTTTTTTTTTTTTTTTGCCATATTCTTTTTGCCATCGATCACCAGCTGTACAGGGGAGGACAAAGACGTACAGCCCGAAAGAATCCGGGTAGAAAGTGAGAACGACGACCCGAACTGGACACTAGCTCCCTATTTATCTCGACCTGAACATTCGGTGACTCCCTTTGGGATGACCCACCTTTTCGACCCCACTCCGTCACGGACCGGGCCGCCCCGGAACCGCTCCCAGCAGGGTGTCGATGACGGAAATCCACACTTGTAAATACGGGACCAGGCTGTGTAGACAGTGAGCCCGTTGACGCATTTTGGTTGAATTGGTTGATTGCAAACCACTGAACCTTCAACACCTGAGGTGGTTTTTAGTCGAAGGAGAACTTCCGAGAATCCTAAATCTCCCTTCATTTACCATCACTCCATTGCCCTCCACTCGTTCCCGCACATACCTCCCGCGACGCCGCGACAGTTACGACGTCGTCGGCGAATCTTTCTTCCACCCAAGCGAGGTTCGTGAGAGCTGACCCTCCTCCCGCCGACATCACCGGGGCAGTGCAAAGGCTGAGTAAGTGTGAGAAATTGCACGGCTTTGGCCCCGGCGCAGCGCGGCATGGCTCATTGCGTCCGCCCAGGTACGGAACTCAAAGTGAGGGATGACCGTGGCGTTTTACCACCGGCCAGCATTTCTTCCTTTTACATTATCTATTTCTCATCTCTCTCTCTCTCTCGCTCTCTTGCTCGCTCTCTACTTTCTCTCCACACCCTTTTCCCTCTGTCCGTTACCGTTACCGAGCACATTATCCGCCGGTGGGTGTGTGTATATCTATGTGTGTGTTCTCCTGGTCGCGTTACCCGCGTTGTGTAGTGGTACGTCTGTAGGTGCGCGTGCATTTGTTTGGAGGGCTCTTGTGGCCGGCGACTGCCCGTTTTTTTGGGGGGGATGTTTGAGCTGACCCGCGGCTCTGTGACGGCAGAGAATTTAGCAGCATTGACAGATGTTTTTTTTGAGAGAGGGATTTTGGGGCTCCACTATGGTCCACTAAGTTTTGATACGGCGGCAGGGGCTCGCCCTGCTGCTACTCACTTACCTTCTTGATCCGCACACACACACGCATGCATGCACGCACGCACGCGCACACACGCACGCATGCACGCACGGGCGCGCACACACACACACACACGCACGAACACGCACGCGCACACACGTACATGCACGCACACACACGCAGGCATGCAAGCTGTCACAGGTTGCATGCCTGCGTGCCAAAACAACAGAATATATTATATATATATATATTTTATATAATATATTAAATTCCAAAACCTTATATTTCGTTTTTGCTTTCTCTACAAAATATATTTTTCTGGATGTAGATAAATGTGAGCCTTTGATATTTGTAAACCATGACATTGTTTAAAAAAAAAATGTACAGGGTCACTTGACTTGGCAGACTACAAAACAGACAAGGGCTCCAGCCCTTGAGCGCAAGAGATGCAACACTTGACAAACACACCTTTCAACCTCGCTGCCAAGCGAGGAGGAAAAACTCACTCACAAAACAAACAAAAAAAACAGATCCCCGCCGAGAGCTTCCACGCCGAGGGCAGGTTGAGTGTCGGGGGTCTCTCTCTGAACACGCCGGTGTCCTGGCAACTTTTGTTCATTGGCCCCGCTTGCATAATCAAGGATACCGGTAAAAAGTAATAAAAAAGTGGCTACACGCACCGAGGGGTGGGGCAGAAGGCCACTGGAGACCCGGACACCGGTCCCCACCGTCCTATGATCAGGATCATTTGTTTCCGTCGCTGCCTTGACACCGCGACTCCTTCGACCGCGGCGGTAAAGAGCACCTAAAATCCATAACTATAGAATTTTGCCAACAAAATGTATTCGGAGGCCCCCCCCTCCCAAGGGGTCCTTCAAAAGGCTCCAGGGGGTCGCCCAGCAAAATGATTCATTGTTCAACTTCACCCTCATCTTAATTCTAAGTTTGCACAATAATGACTGGTTTGATCCTAGTTTCACTGTTATCCCGAAATATAGTACGGGACAGGTGTGGATGTTTGGACTAAATCGTATCTCACGTAAAAAAAATAAAAAATAAAAAAATCTCCTTCGATTGGGGTTCCAGAGACTAAATCCAGCATAATGTTTATGAAATTGAGGGTCTGCGATATGGCAGGAGCTTGAGAATCACTTGGAGCGAAGAAGCACAGCGTTGTGTGAATGCATTGCTGTAGGTCATGGCAGAAGATGCTCTCAGGTTCCTTTCTTTTAGCAAAACCTCCTCTGCGCCTCAAATGAGGGCGATATGCTTCTTACAACAGCTTAAACATTTCCTTTCTTTCATCGTGCTGTTTTTATTTTATTTTATTTTTTTTCATCTACGACAGCCTCTCCCCCCCCCCCCCGGAAAAAAAGGAAAAAGGGTCACCCGCACGTTCCCCAGATCAGTGCAGTGGGAGGAAGAAGGGACTCGACTTGAAATGTAAATCCAAGCTTTACTCTCCCCCCTCCTCTCCCCATTGTGCGTGGTTGCATTTTTATGAAAAGCAGCCGATTTGAATGTAGCTGTTGGTATTCAGCGAGGCACGTTCCTGGAGCTGCAGAGGCGTATTAACAGTCTATTGTGGCCTCGACTAAATGTATCCGTCAAAAGACAGACACTCTGTCATATTACCGGAGCTCCGTGGATGTCTGCTCGGCACTTCGGAGCCTAAAAAAAAAAAAAAAAAAAAAAGCAGAGCTCGCTCTTGTTCATTTTTACAGCTGGGGATAAATGGATAATTCATCCGTGGATGTCACCGTCAAAAACAATGATATGCACATACAGTATAATAAGTGTGCGCGCACAGTCCCACGCCTCCTGCTGGGTCCATCCATCACACGCGGCCCTTTCCGGATGTGTTTCTTTCGATACTTCCCGCCTGTTTTAGCATCCGGGGCGTCAAAGTCGATTGGGGTTTGCGGGGCCGGATTGGTCAAAACGTGACTTCACGCCGACTGGGTCTTATATTGTTAAGGCGTGATTGGAGGGCTTTGTGTGCATGACCAACTGCAGCCCACAAAGATGCTCCTTTGGGATAATAAAGTTGGAATCAAGACGGCTCCGCTCCAATTACGTGTTGCTGCAACCGTTTTCATTCCTTCAAATTTCATTTGTGGTATTGTATTTGATGGTAGATAATAACCGAATGTGATTTTTTTTTTACAGAATTTGAACGACATTTTTATTTTTGTTCGTTAAAATATATATATATATATTTTTCCCCAAATCACCCCAGCGACCGGATTGAACCCCTGCATGGGCTGAGTTCAGTCCACAGGCCATATCTCTGATACATAACAGAGATGCAAGATCCAAGATTTGATTCTAAATTTTTTTTTTGTTGCCCATATGGATCAAACTTCACATGAAGACACTAACAGACTCCATTTATTGTTCTTTACACCAAGGGTTCTCAACGTGTGGTCCGTGAAGGAATTGCAGGGGGTGTCAAATTGTTTTATGTTTTGCCTTTCATTTTCAGTATATCTCTTTCACCCCATGTATGAAGTCATTCTCGCCGATGAAGGCGGATTACATTTCTGCTGTAAGATTTGCACTTATTGTCGGCAAGGTTTGAGGTTCGGGATTCTTCGTTCGTGCAGCGCGGACGGAAGGGCAAAATCCGAAGTGCCGTGCAAAACAAAGTGGGGAGGGGAAAAAAAATATATATATATAATCAGAAGAATACAACACTGCAAGCACACTGCGTGGATGGACGCATTGATAGATACTTTAGCCAACAATGGAGGGAAATTGTGACGTTGCGGCACCTCACATCAAAACCATAGGCAGGAACGATGAAGCGGGGGGGGAAAAAAACAAACCTATTTATTATTATTATTATTATTATTATTATTATTATTATTATTATTATTATTATTTCTAGCCCTTGCCATTGAAACAGCTTGGGAACCCTTGCTCTACCCGCAGCCCGCGGCGCGGCTGTGCGCTGCCACGTCCCTCCCCGCTCCACCGGGAAGGACGCCCGCTCCGGTCCCCCCGTCACCGCGGTGCGCGCCGCCTCCGACGCTCCCCGCTGCACCGCCTGCTCCGCTTTCCGCCTCGGGCGCCGGAGCGAATTAGTTTGAGTCCAAAGTTTTTTTTTTTTGTTTTTTTTTTTGTTTTTGTTTTTCTGGTTGTCGCACCCGGGTCCACTGCACAGATATATATATTTAATTTTTTATTATTATTGTTTTTTTCAATCTTTTATTTTTTTGTTGGTTTTTTTTTTTTCCGTGGGAGAGAGTGTTGTGTCGGTGCGACGGTGTCAGATTACAGGGAGCGCTCCTCCACCGGACAGAAATAAACCTCAGACACACACACACACACACACACACACACACACACACACACAGAGAGGGAGAGAGAGAGAGAGAGAGGGAGAGAGAGGGGGAGAGCGAGAGGAGCAGATCGAGCAGGCAGAGAGACCTCTCGATCCGCAGAGCGGGAACAAAAAGGGGACGTTGGCTCGGCGTAGGACTGAACCGCCGAGGATATTTTATTTCATTTTTTAACATTTTTTAAGCTTTTTTCCCCCCCCTCCCTCAATTTGTTTTGATTCTTAAGACTCTAGTGACCGGAGCAGACTCTGCTCGATGAAGCATCTGGACGCCTCAGTGGGTAAGGTGCAGTCCGCCTCACATCAGCTTATATATACTGTGTATATATATGTGTGTGTGTGTGTGTGTGTGTGCGTGTGCGCGCGTGTGTGTGCGTATAAATACATTTTTATACAACGATCACACATTGCTATGGTATTTAAAAAAAAAAAAAAGGAGTCAAATTCCCATTCCTGTCAAACCCGATGTGTTGTTCTGCTGGAATGGGTTGACTGTTGGAATTATGTGTAGATCCGTCTGTGCGAAAGCAAAATAGCAATAAGGGAAGAAAAAAAAAAAAAAAAGAGCACCGGGGGAAAGAGACACTTGGTAGTTCAGACACGCACTGTATCGCGGACGGGTGAGTTTCAGAAGTTTTTTCGGGGTTCGCTTTTTGGATATTATCTTGTGCAATATCTTGCCACTTGGTGGTGCTGGCAGAGAGTGCTGCGTCCTCTTGTCTTGAGAGCTTCCACCAATCGTTCGCGGTGTCCACAACAACAACAACAACAACAACAACAACAACAACAACAAAAATCTGCTTGGATTATTATAGGTATTGTTTTATCTCTTAACAGACCTCATGCGACTTCTTCCCATAAGCCTCACATCTGGCCGAAGGCTGCCAGTGAAAGCTTTTGCAGCAGAAAAGAAAGTGCGTGACGTAAAATTCAATTGGAGTTTGTTTTTGCTTCGGACGGTTCATCCCTCAAGCCGAGAGCTCTGACACACGCACCTCAGCAGATACAGTAAATGGACCTTTTTAGACGCATTGGGCTGTTCTGGGCTGGTTTCCCTTGTTGTGTTCCCTTTAAAATTGCAATATTCCCACGTCGGTATTGCTTGATGGAGAGCCGACATTCATTTGCAGTAATTATATTTGCATGAGGGCTTGTTTGTGCTTCGACACTCTGTGCTGAGAAATTCAATTTCAATTTAGTCTCGGTAACGTCATGATTCTGTTTTGAATGTAACCCATGAATTACATGACGAAAATCAATGTAGTGTAGGGAAATGGGGAAAAAAAAACAACTACACCAACAATAAGTTGACATTTCTGTGTTGTGAAAGCGGTATTGTCAAAGGTTTTGCCGATTGCTATTTCTCAATATTGCCATTTGCCATAGCCACCTTTCAAACCTCAAGCACTCCGGTGCTGATGCTGAATGCCTGAAAGATCCTTGGATTATGAAAAAAAAAAAAAAAACCCGCTCAGAAAAAAATATTAATTCAAACGCACAAAATGACTCTACCTGAACTTCTGTTCTCACACCAAGAACAAGAACTCCAACATAAATAATAGTGTTTTGCAAACCCCAACAAAAAGTCAAGGGTAAGGAGTCAAACTGAAAGAAATCACGTCAACCAAAACAAAAACACGGAGTGCGGTGCTAATTAAAGATTCAAACAATTTACAAAACTGTTTGTTGATTTCAACCGTTGAGAGGCAATCGGATTCTGATTCCGAAGTGGTGAATGATTTAACGGCTTATCCGTCTGTCACCCATGGTTCTCCAGTTTTTGGCCCTAATTTGCTCCCTGCAGCGCGTGATTCAATGTGCGCCGCCGCCTGGTCTTGACCACATTGATTACTTCATGATTAACTATGCATGTTGCCTCACTAAGCCACTCATTCGCCAGCGTTTTCGCCCGAGCCCAAGGCGAGTCCGCCACCTTTCCTTCCCTTGTAATTCACTTTCCGTCACTCACTTTTGTTGTGTACTCTGCATGAGCCAGTGAGTACACCGGCTCCCTTCAATGTCATTGTGATTCATATTGTTGTCGTGGTTGTTATTTATTTTTTATTTTTTTGCCGTCCTCCTGCCACCTCCGGGGACTTTGAAAGCAGACAAACAGCAGCAGCATCCTGTGATTTGTGGCCCCCGGAGCCGCGCGGGGGGGGGGCAAGGGGGGGGGCAAGGCCGGGGCTGTGTTGTCTCCCGTCCTACCGGGGGCCCGCCGGTGGAAAATAGTGACCCCTCGTCCAGATGGCGGAATTGCTTTTGGGCCCTCTCAGTTCACCCTCCCCTCCACCCCCCTTCATTAGGCACCGGATGCTGAACTCCCGAGAGAAAAGAGAGAGAGAGAGCGAGAGAGAGCGAGAGAGAGCGAGAGAGAGAGAGAGAGAGAGATGTGCTGGGAAAACACATTCTGCGCATGATGAACGACAAGACAAACAAGCTGGAATGAAATCAACCCACCTCAGCCCCTCTGCCCTGTCGTGTCACAACAGATAAACACTGGAAGAAACCGGCTCTCTTCGGTACCCCCTCCCACCCCCCGTGGAGCACCGCATATGATTAGTGTGATTGATATTTAAGCCGTGTTGGGAATTTGCCCGTGCGGTGACACGGAAAGCCAGCGCAAACACAGCAATTAGTCCGACCTCGGAGGATTGGCAAATTAAAGTGACCCTCTGCCGCCCCTGGCGAGCTCTCGGGTCACTATGGAAACGGGCTGAGTGACGGGACCCATTGTCGCGGACCTTTTCGTCGCCCGGCATCTCCGGCGGGGGGGGGGGGCGGGGGGGCGGACGCCCCGCCGGGAGGGGAGAGTGAAAGGCATTGTCACGCGCGCGCGCAAACTAAACAGTCATTACCCTCCGTCCCCTCCGTGGCTTTTTGGAATTCTTCTGGTTACTCATTTATCAACCCCCGCCCCTCCCACGCCCCCTCCCACCGCCTCTCTTCTCTTCACACAGAACCTCACAAAAGATAACAGAGTTGGAGGGGCTTGATTTTAACACGCTGTCCCGGGCCGGGGTGGTTTGGCGGCCGCTCTGCTTTGGGGAAACGCTCGGTCCCAAACAAAAAGCCAAAGTCCGCCGTTCCTCCCCCGTCGTGTTCCGTCCACAAGCTATCTATTCATGGCCGCCGACTTAACCGTTGCATCTTCCCCTCCGTCGCTCCTCCCGCCACTCATGCTGTCGAGGCTCCAAACGGCGGCAATCCTCTTAGGAGTCGCGAGGCAACCGGGTAATTGGGTTTATGTGATTTTCAGGGCTCCTCTTCGGGGAAGGTTTGCGGCGGGGCCGGGTCGTTCGGCGACCTTTGGGCCAGGCTCGACGCGGTCACGGCGAAGGAGCCGCCGTTACCTTTTGTCCTTTCTCTCCACCTCGACCTCATCGCCCGTCGCTCCGTTCCGATGTTGTTTATTTCGCACGGCGGAAAGGGTCACGGTGGTCGCCACGGGGATCAGGTTAACACTCCTCGGGAAGTGGGGAATGCATAATTCAGCCCTTTGACTGATTCCGCGTGCGAACGGCGGCGGCTCCGAACGGCGCGCCGGCTTTCAATCCAAGGCCGGCGGAGATACGGTTCTCGCCGTTTGCGATTGTTTGTCAAGTGGCGTGAAGTAAAACCCTACAGGGAGGCTGCGGCGATCTCCCGCTGCATGCTAAGCAGCGGGCGCCCAAACGGGGCAGGTGTACAAACAAGGCTTTTTTTCGAAATGATTTTGATTCACGGCGGAGTCGCGGGCGGGCGGAGACGTGACGATACCGCCGATCGTCGCTCGGATCCTGCAAGGAACATCCGCTTCGCTGCGGGCGGGAGAAAAAAAAGCAAAAAACCTCAAGTTGCCCGTCGGTGGAAAAAAAACAAAATTAGCCCGGGTGCCTCGCTCTCTCTCTCTCTCTCTCTCTCTCTCTCTCGTACGCCCTCGACGCCGATGCGTGGAAATTTCGCGGTTTTCTTTTTCGCAACCCACGGCGACGGCGAAGGAGAAGCACCGAGAGAGACTATTTTTAGGGCGACCATTTAATAATCCCTCTCAGCGCATTCCTCAACGGGGATCATGTCAGGGGAATACGAGGGTTGGAATAGAGATGGATCCCCACCACTCGCCCGACGACGAGGAAGGAAGTGTGGTTTTTGTGAAGTTGTTGGACTAGTGGAGTTTTTTTTTTTTTTAGCGGGGGGGGGGGGGGGTGATCTCAAGCTGATGTGAGCGCGAGAGGGTGAGGGAGAGAGAGCGAGCGAGAGAAAGAGAGGATGAGAGATGTCGCAGTGGAGCTACTCCTCCAATTCGGTTCGGGAGAGCGGATGAAGAGAAGGAGGGAAAGTAAGGGCGTGAAATAGATTCAAGGGAGGGGAGGGAGGCGGTCAAAGGTTGGAGAAATGTGTGGGGAAGTGTGACGCGGCGTAATGATTCCGACGGAAAAGAGGTGAAGAGAGGACTTGAAAATGAACGATCGGGGCGAGGCTTTGCCCGCCTTTGTTCATCGACCGGCCGAGTGTCGGAGGGCAATCAAAAAGGGCCGCGGTGCGTCGCCGGACGTGGCCGAGCATGCGCAGAGCACGCGCGCGGCCACTCGCACACACACACACACACACACACACACACACACACACACACACACACACACACACACACACACAGTTCCCTCACCCCGTCGTACCTTTTTTCCCTCTCAGCTGTCGCCCTGCTGTATTTTCCGCCAGATGAATGACTTTGAGGTGCAAACGGGACCATTATTTGACCGCGCTGCTCGGGTGGCACGGTTCCCCGCGGTCGGAGCTTCCGCCTTCTGCGCTTTCTATTACTTCGACGTTGACAACACCGCTGGGCTGCGAGACCTTTCGCGGCTTCAGACGCACGTCGAATTAGCGTGGCATATGTGCATTTGTGCTTGACTCAGGACCCGCCAGTTCCAGTGCACAGGGTATGACAAACAGCCCAGTTGCCCCTGGCAACCAGATTTGGACAGTTTTCATAGGTAAAATGTCAAAACGTATGTTTAGCAACTTCCGGCAAGGAAAATTTGTTATCCTGAATACTACCAAATACTGTAAGTGAGAATATATTGAAATATGGATGGGTGCGGCGCGGCGTGCTGTCCTTGTTAAATCCATGTTAAATCCATGTTAATCCACTGCTGCGGCTCCACTGGCCATGTCAGCATTTCTGTATTTTTCTGCGAGGGGTCTATTCTACGCAGCCCCTTTCCATAGAAACACGAGATAAAACGACAGAGGTTTCTGTAAAGAGTGCATTCCATTTAAATGTCTTTTATATCAGTCTACATTGTGCCGGAGACCTTGGAGCTGCTGTCGGATTTGCTTATTTATCAAGACCCCTTTCAAATACAAATAACAAACAGGGTGTGTCTGTGTGTGTATGTGGGGGGGATCTGATCGGGGGAGAGGTTTCCAGGATAGTGTGGAAGGAGAGGAGAGAGGGAAGCGAGGAGTGGAAGGAGAGAGGTCCGTCATAATAAAAGGGCCACGGCCATCCCAGGGGATTATTTTTCCGACTGGACACCTCCACCCCGGGGTAGTTGTAAGCCTCGTGGCAGGGGATAAAGGCAGCTTCCGCTTTACACCGAGGATCCACTCGCATTCCCTTCATTGTGGCCGTCCGGCCGAGCCCGCCGAGTGTCACAGTATTATCAAACTGTGTATCTAAATCGCTGTCGTTTCCAATAGTCCTCCCATCTCCACGGCAACGTTGACGTCCGGGATGCTCCGCCACGCAGCCGGTGGAGCCGGCGGGAAAAACCACGCTGCGCCCACGCGCCCGGCGGACCTCTGCCGTAGCGACTCGCTGCCGCGGCTCGCGACGGGAGGCCCTGATGCGACGACGCATTTGGAGCCGAATAAAGCTCCGTTAAGACCGGCTGTTTGTAGAAAATCCTTAAATCTCCCACGAATGAAATAATTTGTATTGTCTTTTAAATCATTACCAGGGGCTAATCACACACTGACCTTCCCTTCCCAACAACAATGTGAATAATGGGACGGGTGGTGGATATTCCTTATAACGGACGGATGAGAAAGGGAAGTAAAGACAATGGTGTGTATATATATATATATATATATATATATATATATATATATATATATATATATATATATATATATATAGTCTTCTTATCTGAATTTATTTGATACCTTTTTGATAAGATCTGAGAGGAAAAAGTGGAGAAGTACACTCATGCACTTGGTGTCTAGGACGGAAAATCAGGGAAGCGACACAAGATACAAAAGGGTGATCCAAGGAGAGATGGAGAGAGAGAGAGAAAGAGAGAGAGAAACAGAGATTTGAACGTGTGAATAAAGGTGGGAAAGATAAGAGCTTAAGTTTCCTCAGACAAAGGGAGCGTGAGGCTACTTTTGAAAATGAAGGCATCGGAGAGAATACAGAAAAACTAAAGGGAGAAGAGAGAGAGCGATATATATATATATAGAGATATATAGAGAGATAGAAAAGCAGATAGACAGGCGGAGGGGACGGGAGAGAAGGGATTAAGTTTACATGATGGTGCTCCTCTCAGGAGGCAGTGGCCTGGTCGGTCCCATGATGCATCTGCCTGCAGACTTCATCCGTCACTGCCAGAGGTCCAGAGAGAGAGAGAGAGAGAGAGAAAGAGAGGCAGAGAGAGAGAGAAGGAGAGAGAGAGAGAGAGAGAGAGAGAGAGAGAGAGAGAGAGGTGTAATCGGTCATAGTGGAGAGCAGTCAAGGGAGAGCTCCAAAGGGAAAAAGAAAAGTATTTCCAAAATCTTTTATTCACAGACGCACTCCAGACATGGTGCTCTCAAAGGTCATGCCCTTTATTTGTCTGTGTATGTGTGTGTGTGTGTGCGTGTGTGTGCGTGTGTGTGTGTGTGTGTGTGTGCGTGTGCGTGTGTGCGTGCGTGCGTGCGTGCGTGCATATGGTTTAACGCACCTGATTAATAAGACATTGGGATCCTCAGGACAATTGAGTGTCCACAGAATCCCAATGTCTTACTTAGGCTGTTTTAGGCATTTTAAGTCATTTTTTGAATGTTTTACCTACATCTGCTGCATTAACTGTCCCGAATCAAACATTTTATAGTGCAGTTTTAAAGTCTACATTATCATAACTCATTTAGTCTTTAAAGCTTTTTCTCGATGACACCTATACCTGTATGAGTGTGCATGTGTGACAGTGGCTGTGCATGTGTGTTTCTGAGTTTTTCTTTGTGGAAGTCTATGCATGTGTGTATTGTCTGTTTGTCTTGAGTATTTTTGTGTGTAGGTGTGTGCGGTCGTGCGTGCGTGCGTGCGTGAGTGCGTGTGTGTGATCAAGTCAGACACAATGCCGTCTCAGTTCTAAAGGTGAAGCCGTGTACAGGATGTGTGGTCTGGTCTAAACCACGGGCAGTGAATAACAAAAACCCTTGTTTCTGAATAACGCCTTTCTTTGTTGGATAAACCGTCCTGGGAAGTTGAATGAACCCTCAGTCCTCCGCCTGGCCGCACGCCAGCGCCCCGCACATTAAACCCAACCCGACCTCCACGTTCAGTAGCGCCCTGTGTGCAGGTAATAGAGCGCTCAAGTGGTTAGTGTGCTTATTGAGTGATAATAGAGGTAATAGAGTGGTAACAGTGGTAATAGTGGTAACAGTGCTGTAGTAGTTATAGAGCGGTGATAGAGCCATGATAGAGAGGTTATAGAGCGGTAGAGTGATGATAGAGGTAATAGAGTGATAATCGTGGTAACAGTGCTGTAGTAGTTATAGAGCTGTGGTAGAGCGGTTATAGAGCGGTAGGGTGATAATAAAGGTAATAGAGTGGTAATAGTGGTAACAGTGCTATAGTAGTTATAGAGTGATAGAGCCATGATAGAGTGGTTATAGAGTGGTAGAGTGATAATAGAGATAATAGTGGTAATAGCGGTAACAGTGCTGTAGTAGTTATAGAGTGGTGATAGAGCGGTTATAGAGTGGTAGAATGATAATAGTGGTAATAGAGTGGTAATAGTGGTAACAGTGCTGTAGTAGTTGTAGAGTGGTGGTCGAGTGGTTATAGAGCGGTAGAGTGATAATAGAGGTAATAGAGTGGTAATAGTGGAAACATAGCTGTAGTGATTATCGAGTGGTAATAGAGCGGTGATAAAGCGGTTATAGAGTGCTAGAATGATAATAGAGTGGTTGTAGAATGGTAATAGAGCAGTGGTAAATTCGTTATAGAGTGGTAGAGTGATAATACAGTGGTTGTAGAGTGGTAGAGTTGTGATAGAGCGGTAATTAGAGTCCAACCTTATTGTGTCTCTATCGGCGTTACCCTTCAAGGGATATGTTAATAATTACGTATTTGTCGGCCGGTGATTAAAAGTCTCGCCGGGTGGATGTTCCCTCGGAGGTAAAGATATCGGATGCGGCAGAAGACAATGGAGTAATTCTAGAGTCTAGAGTCGTGCGTTTCTTATTTATTTATTTATTTATTTATTTTTCTTTCACCGCAGACTGGGGCTGGATACAATACAGCCGTGTGATTATGCTGCTCATGGAAAAAGAGATTGTCTCCGCGCTCCCGCTCTGGGTCTATTATGTTACCAAATTCCCCGGAGGAACAGAGTTACGTTGAAGAGTTGGTGTCGACTCCTTCGCTCGTGTGCTTGTTCCCCCTGTGCAGGTGCGACTCAAGGGGGGTTTGTTTAAAGATTCCCTTTAAAGGTGTGTGTGTGTGTGTGTGTGGTGTGTGTGTGTGTGTGTGTGTGTGTGTGTGTGTGTGTGTGTGTGTGTGTGTGTGTGTGTGTGTGTGTGCGTACGTGCGTTTGCGCGTGAGTGAGTGTGTGTGCCTTTTCCCCTCCCGCCTTCGACTCAAGCAGCCACAGGCAAGTGTTAATGCAAACACACACACACACACACACACACACACACCCGGAACGCCGAGCTAACGGGTGTCCTCACAGTCAGACCGGTGTGAAAGGCTACAGCAGCAGAGGATCCGGGAAAATTTGACCGAAGTCTTGAGACAGAGGGATAGTGGCCGGAGAGAGAAAGACACAGGCAGAGTCGTGCGCATGGCGGCGTGGTTGCGTCCCGTTCTCTTCCGAGCATTTTTCGTCCTATTTTCGCACATCCTTGCAACTTGACCGGAACAAATTCCTGTGCGCCTCCTTGACATACTAGCGAGAGAAAAAAAAAAAAAAAAAAAAATTCATAATAATGTTTTTGAGTTCCTGAGTTCTGAGTGCAAGCGGTCAGGGAGGAGTCGGACGGGGAGAACAATATTATCAAACAGCCGCGCGTGTGCGTGCGAGAATGGGAAGAGAGACAGGAAAGCCCACAGGAGGAGTGCGAGCGCCGCAAAAATACAGCCTCTGTGTTTTCCCGAGATGAAGAATATTTATAGTCTTCGCTGTTTGTTTCACATACATCTCTGTTTTCATGGGCGTGCACCGGGCCTCCCGAGGTCAATGGACTGAAAGTACAGGCTCCGGTTTCACCGCGGCAGATTGCTGAGAGGTGGGCCTGCTCTCCGTCACTTTCTTTCTTTCTTTCTTTCCTTCTCTCTTTCTTTCTTTCTTTCTTTCCCTCTCTTCCTCCGGCCCGATTGCAACCCTGGCCCTGGCTCTTCTTTCTACATTGGACATACTGTACTTGTCCGATCGATTCCTTTTGAGCGTATGGCGGCGTATCGTCTCCAGAGATGCCACGGATCCGATACCCAGGGCGCCGGGCCGATACCGGCGGAAAAAAACACTGGAGGCGGGATACGAAAAATAAAGTAAGAATCCGATCCCCTCACGAAATCCAGCCTAAAACATCACAGGAACATCGTTGCGTCGTCGCCGTCGCCGCAGATCGTGGAGGGAACTTGTGTCACGGCGCAGGTTGCAACCGGCGCTGAAAACTCTAAACCAACCAACTCGATGAAGCACTTTCAGAAGCGTCGCCTGAAGGAATATGAGAAATGTACTCAGGCTGCAGCGGCCGAGAAGAAAAGTGAAAAGTGCCAAGGAAAGTAAAGAGTTCTAAAATAAAATAAAAAAAAACTGTAAAAATATCGTAGCGGCGTCAGTATCGGCAGACACCCAAGATTCCAGTATCTGTATCGGTATCGGTAAATAAAAAGTGGTATCGAGAAAATGAGGCGGCCTATGCCCCCGGAGTGAGGCGCGGACGGCTGAGGTGCTCCCACACGGCACGTCAACTGCTCTTCCTGACGACCTGGAGGCGTGCGCTCTCGCCACAACACAACATGTTACAGCGTTGTTGTCCTTCCTCAAAAAAGAACCCCCCCCCCTGCCCGCACACACACACACACACACACACGCACACACACACAATCATATATTTGCACACTCAACACACCCCTGCGGCATTGCTATAGAAGGTCTCCTGTCCTTTAAAGTGGTAATCCGTCAGATTGTTTTCTTAAAAAAAACCAAAGAAAAACATATTTAACGTGTTTTTTTTCGCCCGTACTTCATAAGAAACGGCCATTCAGTGAATGTGCGCTATCTATGTGCCCCTCTCTAAGCTTCTTCCGTCGTCGGTGGCGGAGTCCGCCGCCTTGCCCTGCAAGAGCGCGCCGAACAGGCAAGTGGAAGCCTTGGTCACCAGCACCGTTGGACGAAAAAAATATCTCCACGGCCTCAAGTGACCGAGAAAAACACCCCAAATCAGAGCCTCCAAAGTGGCTTAGAGCGCATACGAGGGTGAACCTGTCACAGCTTCGAGTGGAATTGTGCGTCTGGTGGCGTAGTATGCCCAACACGGACAATCTGAAGGACTGCGACTTCACGACGGGCAGGCAGAGTTTTATTATCTTCTCCCTTGTTCTTTAGGGTGATGCTGCATCTCCGCTTGTTGAGTTTCACACAGCTTACAAAGGAAGTGGGTTAACGGTTATTTTCGTTTTTTATCTAAATTAGACAGAATCGGTGCTAAAAGGTCACAGGCTTCCGAGGTAATCGCGGCAATTAAAATCTGGGAATTTCCCTCGGATGAGGCTGACGGGAAGCAGAAAATACTGCCTTGAGGTCGGAGCTTTTCGCCGAGCCCTCAGAAATCATAGACGGCGCACGCGAGAATATTTTAGCCCCGGCAACCTTAATCCTTCCTGCCCGCCCTCCCCCCTAGCTCCCCCGCTCCTGTGATTGGTCACGCCGACAGAGCGTCATTGTGTGTTAATAAGCGTGGAATTATAGGGACGACTTCTCCCCGCCACACTTTTCGGTCCAAACACCCACCTGGTCGTGGCAGGTCTCCCCCGGCACAACGAGACCCTCTGGAACCTGTTATTGTCATTTGTGGAGCAAAAGAAACATGCCCCCCGCCCCGCATCCTCGTCCCCCACCCCCTTCTCCCCAGGCCCCATACATCCTAATTATCACTTCTTCATTCCAAATGTAGGTCTCTGTTCCTGATCCCCAGAAAGACGTGAGGAAAATGAATGGTTGCAGACTGTAATTGATAGTCTGGGGTGTGTGTGTGTGTCCGTGTGTGTGTGTGTGTGTTCGTGTGTGTTCGTGTGTGTGCGCGCGCGCGCGTGTGTTATTCTCACCTCATGTGGGGATCTGCTTTCCTTCCAGATAATGCCAGGTGATTCCGTTTCACATCAAGTAATCACTGTAATTAGAAACTTACAGTTTTCTTTGCGCTGTTTGATTATTCGCCGCCTCCCTGCGAATGTGTTCGCCCTGCTCTGTTTTTTTATTATTTATATTATTTTTTTTTTTCTTTTGGTGTTTGGTCCCTGTTGATTTCACCTCTTTACCTCCCTCGGCCAGCGAATCAAACAGCTCTTCAAAAAAATCCATGTTGAAATGGAATTATGGATTTTCAAAAAAAGATTACATTTAAAAAAAGCAATCGCCAAGAAAAATTGGTCTCACTCACAAGTGGCTGAGCACTTAACATTGTTTCTTAAAGCTATGTGTGTGTGTGTGTGTGTGCGTGTGTGCGTGCAGCCTCAGCGGCTCTAATGATCATGTGCATATGTGTTTGTGCAGGGCTGACACTTAATCAACGCTCCGGCGGTGAGGAGCGCAATTAACATAGAGGAGGTAAAGGTGCTTAATTGGGCTTCGCACATTCACAAGGCTCGTTATTGTTTGGAAGCAGTGAAACTGGCTGTTCCACTTTTTCTGCCGGAGCAATCAGAGCATGTTGTGGAGCAGGCAGTCTGATTCTGTGACTATTCCCCACATTATTAGGGGTCCAGCCCACATTGTTATTGCTCAGATTTTTGTTATTATTAATCTCCTTGGCATTTCTTCGGGCTAACAGTGTCCGGAACACGACAACTGCCGAACCCACAGACATGGTTGAGGTCTCGTTGGAACCGGGACGTTTCAGACATATGGTGCAAGTTCTATCCACATCGATCTGCATTTGGGGCAGGAATTAATGAAAAACCGTCGTAAATTCACCGGAGGTTGAAGAACGTTGGCATACCCCGATTAGTTTGTGGAGCGGGGGGGGGCGCTTTGTGACATCATGAACCGACGTTATGAACGTCCGGGCTCGTTCACATACAGAGAGTTGCGCAGTCTAGTCCCGGCTGCTTGACGACAGACCGAAGGAGGTGGAGTGCAGTGTTCCATGTAAACTCGGAAAATTGTAACTCGTGCTGGGTTTCACAGAACCTGGGAAAACTGTAATACATACCCAATATGACTAAACTGGACCCTGTGTATTGCTGCCTGCAGCTATTTATTATTATTGATATTATTATTATTATCACTATTATTATTACACACACACACACACACACAAACTGATGTATAAAGACACAGACGCAGCCCGGACCCGGGGCATATTGCTTAAGTGGAAGCAATGACTTATATCCCGAATCTCAAATCACCCAGATGTGAAAGCAGAAAGCGCTCCATATGTTGCATATCGCAGAAGAGCACAGAACGTTCCCGAGGAATATAAATTGGACCGGCGGGAAAAGAGAAAAAAAAACGACGGTCGCAAAGAAAAGATTGACACATCCCTGGCGAGATTGAGGGTTCGAGTACGGAGGAGTGGAGCGCCACACCTGGAGGCCACATGTGGAGCTCTCCATCTCCGTCTCCACCTCCACCCCCCCCCCCCTCCTCCTCCTCCCTGCCATGTTGGGGGAGGAAAATGACGGCGTCATCATTATAGCGGAGGGTGGAGGGGCTCATTAAGTCGTTATTTATGTGCTTTGTGCTCTTTTATTACCTCCAGACACACTAGTTGCAGACGCCCACGCCCACAGGCCCCGGGAAGAATAAGATTTTGTGCAGGCGAGGGGGTCCCCGCCGTAATCGAAAAACTGCCGACACCGCCGGTCTGCTCCAGGTGTGGGAGCCCTCGGTCCCTCATATACCTTTTTCTTTTTTTTTTTTCTCGCATTTGTCTTGCTTTTCTGAAGTAAACACTTTCTCTCACCGGCCCGCGACCACGCGGTGTCCTGAATGTTTATTTACACAATGCTTCCGGAACGAGGCATCCGCTTGCAGATCTCCCATGCAAAGGAGTGGAGGAGGAAGTTGGCAGCGGGATGTTTATGTTTTTTTTTTTTAGGGGTAATTACCCCTTTAAAATGATTGCTGTTTGTTTGATAAGCCTGGGTAGAAACCTATTGGAAAAAGAAGTCGTTCAGCTCCCTATCAGGCACTTGGGTGTTTTTAGCATAAGGAAGTAGTCGTTTTTTATAGTGGTAATGGTGAAATTGTGTTGTTTTTTCAGGCACTGTGTGTGCTACTCACACAGCTTTGAATCTAATAAACAATTCCATTCAGAAAATTGAGCGATTCCAATCTTGTGATTGGGGCTTTAACCAATAAGAAAAGACTTTATCGCCAGACAAAGAAAAAAACTTGTGTAATCTCACCCAAAAGATGGAGATGTGCTCGGCACTTGGACGCAATCCGCGAGTAAAGGAGGTTTTTTAAAACAGCAGTACCTGGTTACGAGGCCCCACACTTCCCGCCTCGCAGCGCCGCACTACAGACCCAAAGTATTCCGGGCAGCCTCCTCCCCCAGCTCCGCCGGCCGACCCTGTGCTTTTCCAGCTGCGCCAGACCCGGTCCAGACCCAGTAGGCTCCTCCGGTGTTTTCCTACCCTGATCCAATTACCTCTGGCGGGCAACCCGGCACACCGCGCGTGCGCGCACCTGCACGCACGCCAGCACACACACACACACACACACACATGCGCACGAGCATGCGCGCGCACACACAGACACACACACACACACACACAGAACACATGCATACATTCACACACGGAAACATACACTCATACAAATTCAAACACAGACATTTGCAGACTCAGGATTTCCTTTACAACTCATGTTAAAGAGAATTGATAGTTTAAAGGGGCGACTTTAGACAACTTTTCAACCCCCCCCAGCATTTCCAGGGGTGGTATTATTGTCGCAAACACAACCGGATCGCTTTACGTTTTCTTTGAGCGCTGCATGGAAATGATCAACGGCCGCTTTGGAAATAAGAGAGAAGAGAGAAGCATGTTCACTGAGGAGGTAAGACACACTGAAGATTGACACAATTTTAGTTTAATTTGATTTCATTCAGTAGCACAATCGTAGACATACACACGGACGGCGCATTGACCGCTTCGACTCATTTGATGGGATACGTCTGGTGGTTGGTCGCGCATCGGTCGACGAACTTCCTGCGACGCACCGCCGTGAATGGGATCATTTTCCCGGGGATTCGGACCCGGTGGCAGTCCAAATTGCATAGCGACATTGGGGCTTGAGGGGAACAGATCTAAACGCCGATGATGTCATTGATCTATAGCCGTTACACTGCAATCGACATCAACTTCATAATTATATGTAAAAGCAAGGAAAAGTTGTCGCTTTTTTTTCACACACGCGCACACACACACACACACACACACACACACACACACACACACACACACACACACACACACACACGTGCATGTATGGATTTGATGGCCGAAAATTTGTGCCATGTGGTGGTCTGCAAGCAGGTTCTCTCTAAAGCCGGCCCCGCGTTTACTTCCTCACTCCCTTTTCCCTCTTGCCTTTCTCTCTCTCTAGTTCTCCTTTGCTCCCACATCTAGGCCCATCAAATTCCTTCCTCTCATTTGAAACCCTTTTCCCTCGGATTAAAAAAAGAAGGCCCTTTATTACCTCCCCCGTCCGTTGCCCGTAGCTTTCCATCGCCTCGCTCGCCTCCCCTTTTGTTCCCGCCCGACCTCCTTTACAGCCGCTCTCTTCCTCCCCCCCCCCCGCGTCGGCCGCGCCGTCCTCCTCTCCTCCACCTCCCGCCCTCATCTCATCTAACCCTATCTAGTCTCCACCAACTCCTGCACCTCTCCTCATCCTTTGTTCCTCCATCTCTCATCATTATCGGCCTCTCTCTCCGTTAATCTGCCGGAGTGACCCTCTACTCTCGCCTCTGCCTTTCTTCGCTCTCCCGTCGCACTGGTTCTGCCACTTTCTGCCCTTTCCTTGTGCCGCCGCTGCGCATCTGCGATCCATGACTCTGTTTAACATCGGCCGAGCGGCTGGGCGTCTAAAAATAATATCGGCCGACGGTAACGCTGTTGCAGCGCGCCCACGCGTGCACGCGGATGTACAAATTCACGCCCAAATTCCCGCATTTAAAGGCATCTAAAAATACACGCACGCACGCACACACACACACACACCTCCACATAAGGTCTGTTGAAACATACATCACGTACACGTACATGTGGTCAATATCACACGCATAATAAGGTACATCTGCTGTCTCTCCATCATGCAGTGATGACTGTTTTGTGATAGTTCTCCTTTTGACTTTGGTCGTTCTATGTACCCCATGTGGATCTGTGTCAGGTGTGGTGTTCCATTGCTGTACCGCTCGAGTAAATGTAACATTAACCACACGCTGGGAGGCGGTAGCAATGCACGAACCTGCGGGTTTTTTGTTGTTGTTTGATTTGTTGTTTTTTTGGGGGGTGGGGGCACTAGGGTACATTGGGGTGCGCATCCCGTTCCCCGTTTCTGCAAACAAAACAAAAATAGGTTTCTACTTTTTACTAGATGTATTTATTTTTTCTTGTGCAACCCTTGCCGCGTCGGCAGAGCCATTGATGCCCCGCCCCCATGGAGTACCGGCACATATTGATTTCCACGGCTCTCCTGTGAAAACTGCATGGGCCCCCCTTCCAATTTGTTCTGGCTACAGCACATAACCATTCCCTGAGTCTGAATCTCGATTTGGGAACGGGAAAGACACAAGTCATGAGTGTGCCTCAGGCAGCCCTGTTAGAGCCCAACAAGATCCTTAAGTTTCTATTCAGTGAGCGAGCGAGCGAGCAAGAGAGAGAGTCTTTGACTCACAAACTAACTTAATAATCACTGAATCATGGTGGGGAAAACAGGCATTTGGGATAATTCATATAAAATGTGATTGATGTACACTTTGCATCCCACCAAAAAAAGAAAAAAAAATGTTTACGTGCGCATTATAATTAGGTTTTGCGATCCCTTCACAATTCAGAGCCAATGGAGTCATCTGAAGGGTCGGAAAATCGAACGACCCTTTTTACACGGTGACTCGCCGAGAATCGAATCTCAATAAAGGGCCAAACCTTTCATCACTAGAGGCCAAAACACATAAAGATGCACCAGCGCGCGCGTGTACGCAGCGCCGAAGGAAGACACGTTGACAGAAAACACTTCGGAGGATTGTTTGCAACTCGGGGTTTGCAAAGGGGAGAAAAACAAAAAAAGAAAGCGCGGGGAAACACACCTGCACACGAATTTACAACCTCTGATACACAGGAAAAGAATCATGTAAACACAAAGCGGTACGGATGCATCGGGAGGACAGATGTGTGCACGATCTAACGCGCACACACACACACACACACACACACACACACACACACACACACACAGGCACAGTATGTGGGAGAAAGACGCAAACAGTAGTGGAAACATTTGGGTCAGGTAGACGGCTCTGCACCAGCAAGCCATTCTAAATTGTTGAGAGAAAGCATGCCCGCACAAGCACAAGCACAAGCACACGCACACACACACACACACACATACATACACTCTCACACACGCACACACAGACACACACAAACACATACACAGAGGGAATAACATCTGTTTTGGCTTACAATCAAGCCCAGCTGGACCTCGGGGGCTGGAGCCTCCACAACAATACCGCGTGATGAACCAAGGCCTTTAAAAGAGGTCCTGGTGGGCTTCAGAGTGATGGGCGGTTAACAACCAGCAGCCACAACCCATAATTATTATCGAGGCAGTAGGGATGCAAAAAGAGGAATTTCCTTAATGGATAGTTGTTAACCTTAACAAACAATCATAGATCAATTGATTATCTAAATGCTGATGAGGTCACCAGGGCGTGGCACCGCGGCGCCCTAGGGGACGCCCCACACCTCCGACATTTTGGGACAGGGCGCGAGGAGCGTTTCTTCCTCATTTCATTTCATTTCATTTCCAAACGGAGAAGTTCGCGGC
The DNA here is from genome assembly GCF_960531495.2 of Zeus faber. NCBI lineage: Eukaryota > Metazoa > Chordata > Actinopteri > Zeiformes > Zeidae > Zeus > Zeus faber. Next base: position 15,970,282 of record NC_137206.1, on the reverse strand, counting down.
AAGGGTGGCTGAGCCGGTTCGCGCATATTTAAACTTTTTGTCGTCCTCCGCGACCGAATGAGTCGGATGTTACGTAGCAGATCAAGTCTGGGGCGGATATGGACGACGACAACGGGCTAATGAAATGATTTTAACATTATTAAAAACCGTGTGTATAAAACAGACGCAAAATAATTTTGTTACATTTATTTGAATGGAGTCATCACCATGGCAACATATCGCTCCGTTTTGGTTTTTTTCCCCTTCCCCCCGCTGTTCAGAAAGTGCCGTTATCCCACTCCCTACCTCCTACTCCACTGGGAATTTATTTTCCTCGACTGCCCTCTGTCGTTCCGGTGAGCACTACTGCGTCCTGGCTGGGTGTTTCTTTTTGCCCCGCGGCCCACGGAGATGCCCCGCCGACACAATAACAACAGCGCAGATTGTTCAGTTCTTATCGATGACACAAAATGAATCGGTTCAATTCTTATTTGGAATCAATGGGCAGTGGAAATCAAGCTCAAAGTAATGCCCGGCATAGTTAGGGAATAATTTAGGTCAGTCCGACAGAGGCAGAGGACCGACCGAGAAGGTTTTTGCCCCTTTTGAAGAAGGTGCTGTAGTGTGTGTAGTGTGTAGTGTACTCCCCATGAATATGCATTGTGAGTCGGGGGGGATTGTTTCCTCTACGCGGCGATATGGAGCACGATCCTAAAGATAGAATGCAAATTTATTTATTACAGTTAAAAGTGATAGCATTTAGCTTTGATGTGGAGCCATCAAAGGCTGTGGTGCAGCGGAGTGGGTCAGGCGGGCACCGTGTGCGCCGTGTCTCGAGCATCCCCGGGCTTAAATAAGACCTATCACAGCTGCACATATACATAGATGCACGCCGCACCATTTCCAACAATGCTATCACTATACATTTCCCACGATACTATCACGACACTTTTCCCGGGATACTATCACAGTACTTTAACCACGGTGCGATGCTATCGCGATACATTTCCAACGATGCTATCACTATACAGTTCCCACGATACGAAGACGAAGATTTGATTATTCGGTAGAATCACTTGCGAAGCAAATTAGTTTTCCGAGTTCCCCTGAACGCGGCATTACTTCTAGTGGTCAACCGATTAATCGGCCAAATAATTTATTAATTGACGTCATCAAGTGGCGACTCTTACTCTTAAAGGGACAGGGCAGGCTTTTCCTCGGTATTTATGCTTTTTTTTTTTTTTGTCAAAATTTAATTAATTTCATATTTATCAGGATTTGGTGATATTTATGACAAAAATAAATAAAATATTTTTTTTTCCTGATTTACAAATGTAATGTATGTCTGCTAAAAGATTTCAATTTAGAAGTGCAGATCTACTGAACAAACAACAAGCCAACAGAGATAATACGTGTGTGTATCGTTTGTTATTATTATTAAATTGTTGTATATTATCAGGTGCAAAACAAAACAACTGCATGGTGATACTGAAATGAATAGCAGAGTTTCCGAGTTCCTGTGAACGCAGCATCGCTTCCTGCTTTGAAGCGATTTCAACCGGAGGGCCGTGTTCGCCTCTTTTTACATGATATCAGACAACGATGATTTATTTATTTCGAATTCCTCATTGAAATGTTATCCCTGTGCATTCTTGCAAGCTTCTATCTGTTTAATCCTGTTATTGTAATGCACACTGACTGACAAAACAAAGCAAAAACAAAACAAACAAAAAAAACCACTGCTCGGCTCGAGGAATCTCAGTTGACTGACAGACCGACAGATGATTCGACTCGTCGACTTTCAGGGGACGGCCCTACATGATACATTTCCCACGGTAATGTCACTGTCATGATACATTTCCCACGTTATGATACTGTCGAGATATATCTCCCACGATAACCATATAATGAG
>NC_137206.1:15958391-15963391 GCF_960531495.2 Zeus faber | reverse complement strand
GTCTCATTGTCATCGCAACCAGAAAGATAGAGGGAAGAGCGGTGAAGGGGGCCTAAGGATAGAATGAATGTACTGCAAGGTGTTATCTGCTTTATGCGTCTGGTGGCATCAGCAAGCTGCTTTTTTTTACCATATACTTTAATTCATCTACATCGGACCTTATAACTTTGCTTTGATAAAACCGATGGAGAAGGAAAAGGCATAAATTGGTATTTCTATAAGCCTTTTCTTTAAAGAGCATCACCTCATCGATTGGATCTCGGTTCATTTTATGTATTTATTTATTTATTTTCCTGATTCTTGCGATGTCATCAAATACAACAACTTACATACAGCCGTTCAGATTAAATCCTCACATTAAGAGACCGAGCCCGTGTCAGGAGGCCTCGCCCGCCCACTGAGCTGAGCTTTCACGTAAACCTTTTTTCAAGTTTGTACCCATCACTCCAAGGTCAGATCATGAACATTAAGAGACCACGCGCTACACTTCAGTCATTATGGATATAGCGCCTCAGTCGTTTACAATTAAAAAATAATAATAAATAAATGTTGCTGACCATTTTATATCACAAAAAGTTGAGACTTATTTATTATTTTGGCCATGCATGAGCAGCACAATGAACCTTTGCGTCAGGTTATCCGTGGTTATTCCTGCTCATCCATCAGCCTCTACAGCCTTTTCCTGTTTACCCTTCGGATGGGGTCTCTGGCGCCGTGGAAGGAAGGGATGTGCGTGCCCATGTTGTTGTGCTACTGCAAAAAGAGCAAACCATCTCTCAGTGGGAAATGCACATCAGATCTCGCTGCAGAAAAAAAAAAAGGCAGTTAAGGATTTCCGACAGAGCCCTAATCACCAGCCTTAATATTTAAAGTGAGCCCCTTTGTAATATGTCGGATTTCCAAGGCGCAAGTGCAAATTATTTGATTTACTCCTTCCTGTATGATGTAAGTACGATTATTAGGCGGCTAATTTTAATATGCAGATCTGCTGACCCTGAGAAGGGAAGAAAAAAAGGACGAAATAAAAACAGATTAACCATGTCGTCTTTCAAATTAGGTTTCTATGGAGACCACAGTCAAACAGGATATCTAGTATCTGAAGTACTCTGGCGCTCCCGTGGAAGAGCACCCAGGCAATACATACAGTATACTGTAGTGGAATGAAACCAACTGATAATTACCTGTCACCCATATATGTATCTATATATATATAGATATATATATAGCTTTTCAAGAAATGACCACCGCTGCCTCTTCCTTATCCAATCACAAACTAATGAGCATCCTTTACCACCATCCCTTCCCTCCTGTGATTTGGCCAGTCAGGAATAAAATGCCAAACCGCAACAAAACCCTGTACGCTCCGGAGCTGAATATATGAGGAGAAGTTGAAAGCTTAATATGGTTGGTGAGGTTGTATGTTTTTTTTCCTCGTTTTTTTTGCCTCTATTTGACTCCCTCCAAGATCTCCAGAAGCCCCCCCCCCCCCCCCCCCCCGAAAAAAAAAAGCCCAAGGCGTGGGGGGTTTGCAGGCTGGGGCTGAAAGTATCTGCAAGTGTCAAGCTCCTCTGTTTCTGAGAAAGGATCTCTGTCAAGGCTGACTTGTCCATTCCTGGCTCCGCGAAACACAATCCTTTCGTATCCTCCCTCGCTCAGAGAGGGCGGCGAAAGAAAGAAAGAAGGCAACAACCTGACTGGCAGGCAGAGAGACAGAGAGAGAGAGAGAGGGGGAGAGAGAGAGAGAGCGAGAGACATCTGTTTGCCTGTTCTGGCGGAGACGCTCGTCGGATCGGATGCCTTCGGGATCCGTCGCAATTCCGATCGTCCTCTCCGTTGTTTCGCCGCCTCCCGCCGATCGGCGTTCACGGGGGAGACGTAGATCCCTAGATAGATCCACGCTGATCCACACGGATCCACACGGATCCACACGAAGGACGCACCAACAGTTACATCACCTTCTTTCCCTGCCCTCTGTTTGAAGCTCTCCTTCATTCTATAGGTTTCTGCCTATAATTGCGCCCGTCTTTAGTGGTAGCAGAACAAATTACACAGCTCGGCCGCTCCACACCCCCCACTCTCCCCAGACACACACACACACACACACACACACACACACACACACACACGCACACAGAAAAAAAACCCCCAAAAACCAGTGTCTGCACTCTAACACATTCGCTTCCACACGCACCGGGGTGATTAATTGGTTCCAGTGCATCCAAGCGTTAATTTACTATCGCTCCTGCCACATTTACTCAGATACTGTAAGATAACACATCTGAAGGCAACCTTCTTCTGTAGCACTTCCAACCTGCACACCCTCTGTGTGTGTGTGTGTGTGTGTGTGTGTGTGTGTGTGTGTGTGTGTGTGCGTGCGTGCGTGTGTGCGTGCGTGTTTGTGTGTATGTGTGTGTGTGTGTGTGTGTGTGTGTGTCCAACGGTCTGTGTGGATGCATTTTCTTTCGTGAAAGACCTATCTGTTGTTATTGTTCCTCGCGGTTGTAATTACTACTACTACCACGCGGCAGCAGCAGTTGGGATTTGCCGGCTTTCTAACCGGACTGGTTATCGGTGTGTTTTGAATCCAGAAGGGAAACATCTGGGAAGATTGATTATCCTACTTTCTGCCGTACTCTGCCGTCGGAGTTGCCCAACGGGATTTGTGTCTGCGAGCCACCAACTGAACTTGAGTAAAGTTCAAATTAGCGAGAGGTAAAAATAGACTCTTTAGAGAGAGAGAGAGAGAGAGAGGGAGAGAGAGAGAGAGAGAGGGATAGGGAGTCTTGGCTTATTTTCTGCTGTTTTCATGCAAATCGAGCCTGGTAGTGTTGGGAAATCATATACGATGCTCTAAGCTCCACTGAATTTGATATGCACTGTGTATAAAACAGTATGTTGTTAAAGGCTAGAATTACACCAAGCGCCTTAACAAGCCAGACCTTGCCTGCAGCGCGCCCGGGCTGCAAGACATTTCATTATTTCCGCCCTCCCCTCTTTGTTAAACCTTGAGCTTTATGACTATTAAATTGATTAGAACTCGTTCACTTCTGAACAGAGTCGCTCCTTTCAGAGCGGCGTGTCATTACGCATCATCCGCTGTATGACAATAAAATTAAATAGAACTCTAATAACTCTTCTGGATAAAAAATAAATAATAAAAAATAAAAAAATAAAAAACAGCGTTCTTTCCAACCAGGTAACAATTAATGGATTTTCCTCTGCACCTCCGTCCCGGGAGTATAAATCAGCTGATAGGTAGTTACCCTTTATGAGGATGCACTTAATCATTTTGCTCTTTGGCGTAGCAGCGAGCGTCTCCACATTGTCTCCGCACCGAGGAGGTGGAGAAGGTCAGTGGAGGGTGAGAAACTTTTTGGGCGGAAAACACTCACCGTGCACGGCTGTTGACAGCGATATTGTGGATAGCGATAGTGAATGGTGTAATTTTCCCAGAGAGTGAGACAGTCTGATGCATGTAAGCCAAGCATGTAATTAAAGAATTTTCACCGTCCCAAAGTAGTGGGTTTTATGCCGTTTGTTGCGGTGTGTGTGTGTGTGTGTGTGTGTGCGTGCGTGTGTGCGCGAGCGTATGTTTGTGTTTTCGCCGCGATCCGTCGCCAGGCGCCCCACGTCCTCTCCTCACGTGGCGTCATCCGGCTAAAGCCCTGCAGAGGACGCGGAGCGCTTTGAAGTGGAAGACATCTTTGATGTCGATACCGAACCGACGGAGTGAGGGGAAATGCTTTAAACGTTCACCCGGAGGAGGGTTTTTTGTTCATGTCCTGGGAGGGGAAAAAAGGGAAAAGAAAAAAAAAGAAAGTGGCCACATACTGGTGTCTTCCTCACAAATCACTACAAATTGATGTGGGATGGATAGAAAGCTGCCACCGTGACCCCAATCGGCTTCATTACTTTCACAGAACACTAGATTTTAACTGCAGACTCTAATTTGGTGTCTGCGGGACGTAATGATTAACATGAAAGCCATTTTTCATGAAAGGGGACCCATTATGCTGCTTTTCAACAAGTTAATATAGGTCTCCGAGGTCCCCAAAACATGTTTTTAAAAGTTTTTGCTGAAAACACCTCTCATTATGCATTCTACCCATTCTAACATGCCTCTTAACCGTCCCTTTTCCAGGAGGCTCTGTTTCAGTGGGTGTCGCCACCCTCCTGAGGCGCCCAGGTTCTGTGAGTCAGTGGGGTTTGAGCTTTACTCCTGGGTTCCGTTGTATTTAGTCTGTAAAGGTTTACTGATTTCGCCTCATCAGTCCGCAAAAATCCGTTTCCGGACAAATTTGAGATGAGAAATACCCAATCCAGTTTCCAGTTCATATTAGATCTACGAGGCCTCATTTAAAAGTTTGTTCCGACTTTTGGTTGACATTCCCCAAGCTTGTGGGGGACACGGGGTATTTTTTGTTTCGTGTAAATTTCGGAAAATAAAATAGAAATAGATACACCTGCAATAAAAACCCACTATTTTTATTGGTTTTGCTTGGAGAAACGCACGGTGCACACCGCAGCCTACTACTGCATTCTTTTTTTTTTTTTTTTTTTAAGGAAACACAGCAGAATTATTTTTTAAATATGTACATTTCAATAGTCTGCAGTTTCTTCACCTACAGTTGGTTTGAATTCTTCTTTCTTTCCAAAGATTTGTGCTGGTCTGTGCAGACAGCAGAGCAGTTTCCGGTGGCGTTTGTTTATTCTCCAGCTGTGGGTGGAGATGCGTACTCGGGGGGGGGGGGGGGGGGGCGGTGTCGGAAGGGGCTGCAAATCTGAACGGCGACTTCACCACTGGTTTTATGAAATAGACAGCTCACAGAAAAAAACTGACTGGGTTGTTCACAGTTAGTGTGTTAGTAGGCCCATCAGAGACCCAAATGTATGTGCACAAGCACTGAAAAAGTCAATTTTTCTTCTTCATTTCCATTGGTGATATCTAACACGGTTCTATTTAAAAAAAAACAACAGAAAAAACCACCATCAAATATATT
>NC_137206.1:15903391-15948391 GCF_960531495.2 Zeus faber | reverse complement strand
AATGTGAATGTAAGATACGGATGGTAAATAAAAGTTACTCGCTCCCATCGACGTTCAAATTTGCTTTATTGTTGTGACAAGTATCCTCATGCCGAAGCATTAATCATCAAGTGGTGAAATACTTGAGTCATGACATTAGAGTGAAGAGAAAAACAAGACAGGAAAGATAATGCAAACCCTCTCTCTCTCTCTCTCTCTCTCTCTCTCTCTCTCCAGGTGTGTTTCTGTGATGCTCTTGGTCCCTTGAGGCCCTTGAGAAGCGAGCCAAGCCGAGGCCCCGATGGGACGCCCCCTTACCCAGCATGCACTGCTGCTGCTGCAGTGCGCGCTGGCCCTGCTGCGGCCGGGAGGCGTGGACGGCAGGAGAGGGCCGGTGCTGCTGCCCGAGTCGCCCTGTCACCGGGCCGAGCACCCGCTCATCCCGCACACAGGTGGGTGATCCGAAACCTCCCCACCCCCGCACACACACACACGCACGCACACACACACACACACACACACACACACACACACACACACACACACACGCACACACACACACACGCACACACACATGCACGCACACAAACACCTGCGCATCATATTGCATTTTCGGTAATTTGTCATTTATTCAGGGTTACCCGCAGCGCACTGAGAGTGAAATTCCAATTTGAATTGGATCTGTCTCTGGGATCTGTCGCTTATTTTTATCGCAACATCTTGCATTTACATACATATTATTTGCACTTTTTACACATCTGAAGATATTTTCAAACTCCATATCATCCAACCATATAAACGCCCACACACACACACACACACACACACACAGGCTTCACAAACACCAAGAAAAAACCTTCCTACCCCCTTATCTTCTCAAATCTGCTGCCCGGCCCGCTCACTGGACGGCTCTGCTCCGCCCGCATCATGTTTGGCACGCGTCGCGATCAGATGTCACTTCCCGCCTTTGTTTCACAACGCCGCTGAACATCTTGCCGCGCAATTGTGCCAACCGGCAACGTCAATAACGATCAATGCGGCTCTTTCTCGCCGGCGCAAAGCGGCAGAAAAATGCCATCGAGCTGCTTCCAGTCCAGCTCCAGTCCCGGTCGGATAATCCCACGGCGTCGTGTCTCGGGTGTAATTGACCGGAAGTCGCAAGGTCACCTGCGCCTACGAGGAAACAACCCCCACCGCGTGCTCTCCCGGTTCACTAAATTAGGGGATATCCTGATCGAGCTTATTGAGTGGGATGATAAGCAGGTGTGCGGACCCCAGATTAGCAGGTCACCTGTCGCTCAAACCCTTTTTAGCTCCTTCACGCGGCAGCACGGCCCATGAGAGCAGGGCGCAGTATTGATTTGACTGAAATACACGGACGTTACCGTTAAGCCCGGTAACATTCACCTTCGTCATCATACAGGGTTTCGGAGGAGAGGAGAGGGGGGATGAGAAAACGTGGCTGAGAAGCTTTCGCCGCGTCCGACTGTCACGCCGCAGCGTCTCAGATTTTTATTTTATTTTTTTTACTACTCGCAGTCCGTGCAATATTTTCCAATTTTTCCCAGTGCACAAGGCAGATTTCTCTATTTCCTCAGAGAAAGAGCCCCCTCTTCCTCCCGTGATGGATCACAATACGAAAGACGAATGATGGAAATGCACCCGTTTTGTTCCGTTCCTCTGCCTTTCCCTGTCAGTAGATGGTCCTGTGAGACGCTTTCCCGCAACTGAACCCAAAGTCCTTTCTGTCCTTAAAACCTGCGACGTTGTTGTTTTTTATTTTCTTATTTTTTTATTTCTTGGGGTCGACGTGAACGCGCTACAGATGCGCGCATTCGGCAGGGGAATAGATCACGCCGTGCCCATCGGTGGGGCTTAATTCGAATATGAAATCCAATGCAGTCGGAATATTATCGATATCATCTGTTCAGACCGCCAACCGTCTGCGCAGCGACGGTGTTGTTTTCTCCAGAACTAAACTGAGGCAGTAGCGAAGGCAAGGCTGGGTTGGAAGCCGCCGCTCATAAGAAAGATGAAGCATTAGTCCAAAAAAAATAATAATAATAAACCGCCGCAACATCCATTATGTGGACACGGTGATTATTTATTAATTTAGACCAATAGACAGAAAAATCACTATCTGGAAATTGACTGAAAAAGACTGTGCAGTACAATGAAGCTCTTTCATACTGTGTTATTCTTTACCATTTTTTACTACACGTACCTTTTTATTCACTGAAGGGAATTATTACCGAGACTTGTCCGTATTTAATTTCACGAGGCTGTCCTTCCCTCGCCGCCTCTACGTTTTTTTGTTCTTTTTTGAATCTGACTTAGCTTGATCATACTCTTCCGTTCTTGATGACTGTGTGTTCAGGGTTTCACAGAGTACAAAGCCTCTACAAAGCATGTCAAATTATAGCCCGTGATTTTCTGCAACAGGCATCAAAAGATATGATTCATTACGTTACGCGCGCACACACACACACACACACACACACACACACACACACACACACACACACATGGGGCACGAGACAGTGAGAGAAATACACTCTCGTTAAACCTATTATCGTCCTCTTTGTGAGTCACGGCGCGGCGTTCATTACAGTTTAATCCCCGGTCCGTCTCGTAGGCACGAGGCCGCTGCACGTCGCTCCATAGCCGGACTGGGAAGACTACAAACACGTTAAATATACCCCCGCGGATCACGCTGTTCTCATGGGCTCGGCCGCACTCCCGCGGCAGAGCCCTCACCAGTTGGACGTACATCTGGGGCTTCGCCGCCGCGGCCTCCTCCGAGGCCCCGCTCTGGCACGGGGCGGCCCTTCTCACTTCGGGGGGAAGTCCAAGGTCTTTTTCGCTCTTTGATGTAGAGTCTTCCGTCCAGAGGTTGGAGCCGAGGTCGGAGCCTCCAGCGGCTGTGGCTGAGGTCAGGGGGAGGTCGGGGGGGGTAAGCGGGCGGCGGACCCGACGCTGCGGACCAAATCGAGGGAGAGGGGAAGGTGAAGGGGAAAAGTTCTCCCTCATACTGAATTACTGCAGCGTCTCAGATGAATCGGTGACTTTTGGTCAGTGGTGGTAGTTTCAACTTTATTTATATATATATATATATATATATATATATATATATATATATATATATATATATATATATATATAATTTTATTTTATTTTTCTAGATTTTATTTTGCTGGTTTACACAAGCATTAAGAGAGATCAACAGGAACACTTTAGTTTAGTTTGAGTTTGTAACCCTCCCTGTGGCGAACCCCACCTCAGCTCTCAGCCGTGACTACTCCTCCAGACCAAGTTGTCCGATACTGAGACTGTGTTCTTATTAAAAAAAAGGTTTGAAGAAGGCTTTGAACTGGCCGCAAATGACTGTGGGAAGCCAGGGTGAAAGTTCCAGCGACATGGTGTTGTTTCTCCTGCTGTGACTGTGGGCTGACTGCGGAAGGGCGTGTCTACGGTGGGGTTGACCCCAATGAGGATGGCGGTTTTTCTGAGTTGGCATTACTCTGGGCTGCTGGGACTGCAACCTCTGTTTTTTTGGGGGTTTTTTCGAAGACAGCTTTCTGCCCGGTATGCGTTTTTTTTGTTTTTTTTCCAAGGAATGCGCGACTTTTGAAGCAAAGCACGCGGCCCGTTTTTTTTTTTTATCAGCCGGGCTTTTCTTTACCACAAAAGATATATTCCCATCACGGCTCGGTGAGGTCCGAGTAAGAGTCGGGCGTAAACTGCCGATAATATCATTCACAGCCGAGGGATTCGTTGGGCAGCCTCTTAAATGAAAACATAGACACTATATCCACGGAACCTAATCTCCATATCTGGGTTCGGACGTGGTTTGGCTCGGAGCGGCCAGGTCCGCTGCTGTTATTGCCCTTATAAGTCCCCGACAGAAATTCATAAAGTGTTATGGACGTTAACAAGTGTTCCTCTGTGTAGCCTGGAGGCTGTTTAAGGGTTATAAACCGGCACGTAAACAATGTCTTCATGGGCCCTGTGTTCGGGCCTCATTTCCCAGAGAGGGGGGAGCCATGTAGAGCTGTTTTTACAGCCGCCGACCCAACCCAGCCCTCATCGTCCCTGATGGACCAACACCTCGTTAGATGGACGAGAGCCAAGCAAATAAAAAAAAAATACACACACGGCCATGCAGCGTTCACAAACACAACAGGCATCAGCTGAGTGAATTGTGAAACGCTTCGGTTGGTCCTTTGACGCTGCTTGTTGGGGTTTGTGTTCCTTTTGACTAGTGCTACTGACCAGGGCTGAACGATTTGGGAAAATAACCGAATTGCGCTTTTTTTAAGACCTATATTGCGATTTAGTATGCAATTATTTTTCTAAGCTCCTTATCTTCTTCTTCTGTATTATTCCCTAAATACGAGAAATACATCATTCTATAGTAAGACCAACACAAAATTGGATGCAGTCAACATATAAACTGCTCTTTCCTGGTGGCCAGGCCCACATGTTATGATGGAATGAGATGAATTGATGCTTGAATTGAGATGAAGAACACATCTTTATGTAACCATTGAATTGTAAAAAGAAAAACCTTCAATCACAGCTGAATATTGACTTATTGAAATAACGTCAATCCTCGCCGTTCTTCGAATCCGAAAATTAAAATTCGAAAAATGTGCGGTGTTTCAGCAGAAATGTTTTTTTTGTATTTTTTCTCTCAAAATGTTGCGCACATACTTTATGTCCCAATACACGTAGCGCCACTTTGTTCATGTTTTTTTTAATGAGCGTAAAGCTGTCCCAGAGCACACCAACATTCCATACAGCCTTGTTTCATTCCATTAGGAGATGTCAAATTTAATAAAAACACAAGTTCTGGGCATCATCGCGCATCATCGGTGCTGTCGAAGAGGGAGACAGGTGCACGGAATGTGCCCCGATCGCTGCCTCTCCGCGCCTCCTCCCCAGGATGGCACGCTAGGCCGCCACCTGTCTCGCCTATAGTAAGAGCCGGCCCTGGACAGCCCTATCGGCTAGGTTGTGTAACATTAAAAAAATAAAAAAAAAGATAAAAAATTAAATCACAGGCTTTGCGAATTGCATTCTGTTAAATTGTGCGTGTGAATTCGATGAATCGTTCAGCCCTGCTACTCAACAAGACCAGTGACCTCCTAGGCTCCAAAAAATTTGATTATTTTTGTGTTATTGTGAGCTTCAGCCGGGTTGCACTTTGAATGAACGCGGCCATTGAAATGAAATGAATATCAGGTTATACTTCACAATAGTAAGTGTGTTCCCTTCCCTTAAACAACAAACCTGCGACAAAACTTTCCCTAATCATGTATTTCCTACTACTTTCACAGCCCAGGGGCTGTGGGTCTACAGTAAGAGTGCATTAGTTTTAAATGAGTGGTCACAGTTATTTGTGATTCCACAGTGCTGGCCTGTGCCCAAAGCAAAGCTGTAGCGCTGTAATTTCAGAGTTATTTCGTTTTGTTGTCTGAAATAACAAGTGGCGGGAGAAGGAGTCACGGAGGCCGTCGTCAATCACCCGGTGTTTTATTTTTTTTCTTTCAGCAGAAAAAAACTAAACAACCACCCCAAAAAAAAAAAAAAGTAACATAATAATAATAAAAAAAATAAAAAAAAACACTAGGCTTCTCAGAAGAAAATAATGGAATTTAACTTTCCAAAACCAAGTTAATATCAATCCAAAGCTCGGCCCCCAGGCCATTGGGCCCTAGCACTTGCTGCTTCCTGCAGGACTCATGCCGCTCTGCCTCCAGAGGAGCTCCTACCCCAGACTTTTGAACTGGAAGCTCCTCCTACAGAGACAAACTATACAATCAATCAATCAATCAATCAATCAATCAATAAATGCAGACATGACTTCCCTGGCTAAACAATACTGCGTATAAGGAGAGCTTATTTGACCTATATGGCCATATATATATATTCAAACTATACGATACATGGATTTGGGGTACTTTAAAAGCCTATTCCCTCAGAACTGCTAAATCCCACATATTCCCACATCCCACATTACATTTCAATAAACAACATTGATCAATACTGTGTGTGTCTGTTATATATGCATCTGCATACAGTGTGAGTATGCGTACAATAATTACCATAGAAGCTGATGTTTGTGTTTAAAGCTGTGTTTATAAATAGAATTGAATGTTACTGCGGCGTGTGTATATCTTACTCATAGGGCATGGGATAGTCCCATGACGGAGACACCTCTCGGAAGGGTCATCCCCGCCTTTCTTTCCACAGCTTTATTCTCAAGCTGAGCCGGTGTCTGTTTTCAACGTGTCCAAATGGTGTCCCCGGTTCCTCCGCATGCTGCAACGGGGCCGCATTTAGACCCAATTGGCCCCTGACTTATACCGACGGGCGGCTCCCATCTCGAATTCACGGCAACACAAAGAAAAGCCATTTGGGTTCTAAAAATGGGTTCCACATGGCTCCCTCCTTGCCGGTCTGCCGGTGTTACAGAGCACGACTGGCATGGCCTCTGACAACGGAGGTAAATATTTGTGCATCCTGCTGTTTCCCTTCCCTGTCAACCGCTCCGTTCCGGAACGGGAAATAACATCACGGGTAATCAGCGACAGCTGGATCAGGACAGTGCTCTATTTTTGGAAGGTAGGAGGGGGATACGATTTTGTGTGCGTGTGTGTGTGTGTGTGTGTGTGTGTGTGTGTGTGTGTGTGTGTGTGTGTGTGTGTGTGTGTGTGTGTGTGTGTGGTGTGTGTGTGTGTGTGTGTGCACGCGCGCGTGTGAGTGTGCGTTTAGAAGAAAGAAGATAGGGTATTAAGTTGAGCTGGCCTCTATTTCAATATTCTGTGTGCATTCTGTGAGTCTTTTTGTGTCTGTGTCTGTGTCTGTGTGTGTCTGTGTCTGTGTCTGTGTCTGTTTGTGTGTGTGTGTGTGTGTGTGTGTGTGTGTGTGTGTGTGTGTGTGTGTGTGTGTGCAGGGAATTCATGGTTTCACTTCGCTAAGGGCACTGGCTCTGCTTTCTGAGTTGTCGTCCTGATCCGTGTGTGGTGTGTGTGTGCCTGTCTGTGTGTGTGTGTGTGTGCGTGTGTGTGTGTGTGTGTGTGTGTGTGTGTGTGTGTGTGTCTGTCTGTGTGTACGTGGGTGTGTGTGTGTGTCTGTATTTTATGCCTCTGTCTCATCAGCAGCCAAAACTCCGATCCAGCCAGCTACGCCAGCATGGCTGTGGATGCGATTACATTATCACACATGAAGTATGGGAAAGGGAAGGAGGGAGGGGGGTCAGGGTGGGTAGGGGTAAGTTATTTATTAGCAAGGACAAAATGAGAGGAGTCCCACTTTTTAATTTTAATTCGGGAGATTAGAGCCACAAGGCAGATTTCGGCGTACAAACAGTGCTTGGAACTCCGCCCGAAGGAGTTAAACTGTCGCCGCTCAACACGTGTACAGAGGTGGACCGGAGCACAAATCAACGTGATTAGTCTCGTAATATTTTCTTTGTTATCCTCCTCCTTTATGCACCACGGCGAGTACGGTAAACCCCCCTGATTTACGACGTCGCTAAACCGCCTCGGGGTCTGACTTTGCGTTACTCCCCGCGTCGTTTCCCCCCTCCGGAGCCTTGGGAGCGGCATCTGCTGTTTATGAATACTTACGCACGGTCGCCTGGCCTCGCCGCCGCGAGCCGTAAATCCCTGTGAGCGCCGTTGTGTTCAATTAGAACCTCGTAACCCCCCGACACACACACACTCACACACTCCTCCTCCTCCTCCTCCTCCTCCTCCTCTCTCGGAATTGTGCACGTATCCACGCGCGTGCGCACGGATACGCCGTGACACCACCCCATGCTCCCCTCCCACCCCAACATCCCCATCCTCCCCTGTTGCGTCTTGGGAGATTTATGGGAAGATGCCAGGCTCGTCAAGCGGCATCTTTCTCCCCGAGGGGTGTGTGTGTGTGTGTGTGTGTGTGTGTGTGCCTGTGTGTGTGTGTGTGTGTGCGGGTGTTGCGGCGTTGGGGGGTTGGGATGGGGGGTCCACTACCGCATTTGTATTCCGAATGAATGTTCTAGTTGGCGTGGAACACAAGCTTTAAACAATGTGTGTCTCCGTCAAGTAAAAAACAACTCCCAGGTATTGACTCTCAGCGAGGGGCCGATGAAAACATATTCACTTCAGGAGCCGTAAAGTTGGACGCTGTTGGGGTGGGGGGGTTTTTGTTTTGGTTTTGGGTTTTCTTTCTTTCTTTTTTTTCTCACCCGTCTCACGGTCTTCACTTCGGCTGGTGTGAGCTCCACCGGAGTGTTGGGAGGGGGAGGCTGAAGGAAATGTCTCTGTAAAGTCTTGACAAGCGGATGAGTTTTCCTCCGGCCCCGGTGCAGTAGACGCTCTTTGAAGGGCCCCGCCCACCCGCCGCTCCCCCTTTTGAGTCAGAAATCTCGCATTTGACAGGGGAAGCCAACGTGAGCGCTTCTGATGCCGCCCGCCCGGAAAATTGGGTGAGGCGGCTCTGAAGGGAGAGGCAGATGAAGTGCTTTGGGAGAGAGAGAGAGAGAGAGAGAGAGAGAGAGAGAGGGAGAGAGAGAGAGAGAGGGAGAAAGACAGTCGCCTGTCCCCCGTTCCTTTACCCGCGACTCCGATTGAAAATCCTCCGGGTCGATTTTCGAGGTGAGGGAGATAAACGCCGAGGCCGAAACTGTGGTCTGAGAAGCGCATTCCGCACACATTTCTGAGGTGGGAATTGAGTTTTTGGGGTTTTTTTGAACAGCTGTAGCATTACCGGAAAGTTTTGTCGACCTCACCTTTGTCAGACGAGGAAGCGGAACCGCTTTAGAAACAAACTGAACCACCAGGAGGTCGCGTCTTGGTTTAATCTGAGCAGTAAACGGAGGACTTGGAATCCAGCCTGTTGAGTCGTACGGTACATACATCCCCATCAGGATGGCTTGACCAGCCCTATCAGATAACCAGACAGTGAGACGGGCATCTTGGCCCCGTAGACACCCGCCCCCGGGGCCTGTGATTCGATTGGTCAGGGGTTAATGGTCCGGGCAACATGACGACAGCCGTGTTGTGGATAGGATGTCAACATCTGTCTGGCGATGCAGTCTATACGTCTCTCCCGCTCTCTGCTGACGCTGTCTCCTGTGTGTGTGCGTGTGTGTGTGTCTGTGTGTGTGTGTGTGTGTGTGTGTGTCTGTGTGTGTGTGTGTGGTGGGGTGTCTCACAAATTGTATCAGCTATATTAGTAATCACTCAAATGGACTGGAAGCCTCAAGACTCACGAGCAACAAGGTCAATCAATGATCCATTTGTCGTGGTTTCTATTGTTTTAGGTTTAACAAGTTGATGAATGGGAGGAAATAATACATAAAATGATCTTTATTGCAGGATCAAATAAAATAACACAGGATTCTACAATTGTGAACTATAACACTCACAGTATTACCATACATTGGTTCTAATAGCCCTTAGAAGGAAAACTGGGTTAATCCACCAATATAATTTGTGCAATTGTGTTTGCATCAGCAGCTTTTTAAGCTTATTGGGCATTTCTCTCTCTAATTCAATGTTAGAATGCAGGGTTGGATCTCGAGGGGTTGGATAGTAGAAGTTGGACCATATTACTGTTGTTTCTCCCTGCTATATCAAGGCTATAAACTCTCAGCGCATTTCACTTTTCAAGAACGACTTTTCAACGCCACGCGCGATACGAAAGAAAAACTGCGAGAGGACGAGAGAATGGGAAGAGTCAGCGCTACGAAGCGAAGCGTCTCGGTCTCCTACTCTTTGGGCGCGCTGCAACTTGGGGAAGCGCAAACGCAAAAAAAGCGAGCGCGACGGAAGCCAACACACGCAGGTAGGCAGAACACGAGCGAATCCAGAAAACGCAGCCCAATGCTTTGCAAATTAGAAAGACAGATTAAAGTTAAAATGAAAATGAGAGCGTCTGAAACAACGCGGGCTCAACTTCACGCGACAGTTTTGCGGGGTCGGAACCGATTTTTTACTTTTCCCCTCCTATCCTCCGCCCCCACGATCCAGACGGCGGGTATCCGATCGGTGGCCTTTCGAGCTCGCTCCCATCCGTCAAACGGCGGCGGCAGCCGCCAGATGGACGAGGCGTAACGCTGCGATGACCTTTAAACGGCGCCCGGGTGACCCCCGCAGTGCGATCCGGCGCGGTGGGGGTGGGGGGGGGGGGTTGTCTCCGGTCTCACATTGTCTCACGGCGTCTCCTCTGACCCTCCTTGCAGAGATGGAGCCGTGGATCTTCAGGTTCAAGGCCGAGGGCACGGTGGATTATTCACAGTTGACCTTCGACCCCGGCCAGAACGAGCTGATTGTCGGAGCCAGGTAAAGCCCCCGTCTCTCGCCCGCCTTCTCTCCTCGGCGCCGCCTCTCTTCTTCCGTCGGCCTCTTCCGACCTCCTCCGTCCTGTCATTCTTTTCTCCTTCCCGTCTCCCTCTCTCGGCTTTGTTCTCTCATTTTTAATGCCATTGTGTGTCATTTTCGTGTCATCGCTTATTTCTCCGACAATAGCGTCTATGTCATGATATCGCTCTTTGTCCTCTTTCTTCTCTCTCTCTCTCTCTCTCTCTCTCTCTCGCTCTGTCTCTCTCTCTCTCTTTCTCTCTGTGTGTGTCAGTGTGGTGCATGAATAATGACCACCCTCTTCTGTAAATGTCCTCATATGCCACAGAAAAGAAAACTGCTTGGGAGTTTACTTCCAAACCCTCTGTCTGTGTGTGCGTTCCCACGTGGCTGTTATTGAAAGTGGGTTTAAAGAAAGTTGTGCGTGTGTGTGTGTGTGTGTGTGTGTGTGTGTGTGTGTGTGTGTATGTGTGTGTGTGTGTGCGTGTGTGTGTGTGTGTGCGGGCGGGCGCGCATGCGTGTGTGTGTGTGGCCGAGGACAGGGGCTTATGCTATCTCCCTGTGTAAGTCTCAGACTGGAAGCAGATGAAGTGTGTCCTGCACTTGGGCTAATAGCTTTATATTCGATACAAAGCCACTCCTGCTTCAGAGCTTGAACAGGAGAGAAGCAGGGAGCCGGAGCAGCACTAACACACCGTGCAGGGAGATTAATGCACCTCACATAATTTTGTAGGAAAGGATGACTAAGGGAAGAAAAAAACAATATTTATTTACGTGTGCATTTATTTATTTACGTCATTTTTGTTTGTTTATATGTTTAAATTGACTATATTAACAAAAGATGTACGCAAGATTTTGTTATAAATTCAGGAACCACTGAATAACATATAGCATACAGTAAGTGATATGATCATATATTGTTTTCATTATTTTCACTGACAAGTAAAAAGCTTAATTCAAGAACAGTTTTTTTTCTCAACTCGGCTTTCGATGCACAAAACGTTGTGATACAAGGAAATAATCACCACGTTATGAGTGACAGGTGAAGATAAGATAACACTTCTGCCGGTGTCACGGCAGCAGAATTGAGAGAACAGTGCAAGTTAAATGAGGAGATAAAAATAAAAATGCAATGAGATATAGCATGTATACAAACAGAAGTAAACAGGGAGTGACACTAAGCTACAGTACAGTAACTTGTAAGCCCGATACGTGCAGGTGGCGGGTACGCTGAAGAAAATAACACATTATTACACAGCGACAAGCCTCCATATGGAAAGCATGGACTGCGATTTGGGTTATATTTATATTTTGAGAATTGCTTTCTGCCTTCTGACACTTTGCTGTCGACTCCGACGGAGGCAATTCCTCTGCCTCCGCGACGCCCGGCGTGCCCAAAAAACACCACAAAGAAATAAGGGATTAAATTGAATTCTCGGCTCCAATCTGACATCTGTTAAGTGTCTCGCTGTGGATTGTGAGCGAGCGCGGCTGGATTGATGGCTGCGTTCGGGCCCAAGCATATGAGGAGTTAACGGAGCGAAAGAGAAATCAATGCAAATATCGATACAATACGCGGTGGGGAGGTATGGGTGGGTATTTGTGTGCACGTTTATGTGCGTGTGTGTGTGTGTGTGTGTGTGTGTGTGTGTGTGTGTGTGTGTGTGTGTGTGTGTGTGTGTGTGTGTGAGCTGAACTTCCCAAGTGTTGGCACATATTGCCCCTGACGCAGATGGTTAAAATGTCCTTATAGCGTAATGAAGATAAGATAAGGCAAACTAGCACTTTATTAATCCCCAAAGGGAGATTCAGGTGTTATTATCTCATTTTTACAGTAATTTGTGTCTTTCTCCGTTGCACTGTATTTCTGCTGCTTTAACGTCTCAATTTCCCCCCCAGGACTAATAAAGTGTGATCTTAACTTACCTTATTTTATTTTGTTTTATCTAATAGATATGTGCACATCAATAAATGCAAGTGAACGCTCAGCTGTAATTTCCAGCTTTTTAGATCGCCCTGTGTGTTCTTACATAAAGCGCCCGGGCTGTTACCGGTTACTACACCAATATTTCACGAGAGAAAATTTATCAGGACAGCATTTTCTTTCCCCAAAAAGTTATATATATATATATATATATATAAGTTATTTATATATATATATACAGTATATATACACACATATATATATATATATATATATATATATATAAAAGAAAAAAAACTTGCCGGTATTATCGTCACAAAGTTATAGTAATTGTGTACTATGGCGTCTCAGACGGGGCCTGAGGCGAGACCATACTAGCGCTCATTAAAGTGATGTTTTGGGGGGCTGAATCTTCCTCGCCGTATCTCTCACTCTATCTCCTCTCTCTCTCTCTCGCTCTCTCTCTCTCTCTCTCTCTCTGCCTCCTCCTCTTCCTCTCTTCCTTTTCTTTCCCCCTCTCTCCTTTACACACCGAACCTTTGTCCTCTCGAGACCAGAGCGTGAAAAAAGGTCTTCCCCGCCCTCGGCCCGGCGCCGTCGACGCCGTCAACGTATGTTCGCTGTTCTGATTTTTCCCGTCGCGGTCCCCGAATTCCGCGGGAGCGCAGTCCCCCTGCCGCTCCCCTGCCGCAACGCAAAAGGTTAACAAAGCGGTAAAGCCGTAGGAGATTTATGATGATGGATTTTTGAAAAAACAATCACCCCCGTTTTTCGCCGATTTGCATCGACCCTCTTTTTAAAGGACTTCGACGCAGAAGCGCGTTTGTGAACACAGAACAGAGGAGGAGGAGGAGGAGGAGGAGGAGGAGGAGGGGATGGGGAAATGAAAGTAAAGGGCAGATGATGGAGTGCAAACGACCAAAGGGAAAGAAAAGCAGTGTTCAGAGCCATTCGCATTTCATCCACTCGTCCTTTCGCCGAGTTCATCTCGCGTTGGGAAAAAAAATGACCCCCCTTGAACTCGCCTGCTTCTCTCTTGTCATTCCAGAAATCACCTCTTCAGACTCAGCCTGGAAGACCTGACGCTGATCCAGGTGAGTCTTCAGTCTCTCGCTCTCTCCCTCCCCCTCTCTCCCTCTCTCTCTTATCCCTCTCTCTCTCTCTCCAATTTGAGCGAGCGGGCGGGCTCCCTCCCTTGTCTGCGGTCACGGGCGATTATTGACGCTCTCGCCGGCGCAGGCGTCGACGCGGCGCCATTCGCCGCCGACGAGCCGCCAACGCCCCCAAGCCCCCGAGGCGGCGGCGCTAAGTGGCTTAGCATTTCACGCGTCACAACAGCCCCACTTCAGGTGGAGTGACAGCGGGTTGGGTTCGGCCGCATGCACAGCTGTCTGCCGCCGAGGTGGATTTGGCTGCGAGGGAGCGAGACAATGTTGACAACCTGTAAGCCCCCGGCGTAGCGCTCGTACCCCCACGCGCTCACGGCTTACTGCGAGTCACACGCCCGCTCGTCAATCTTCACATTTTGTTTCGTGGTTCTCTGCCCTTTTTTTTTTTTGTGTCGCTTTTTCAGGCATGCTGAATTTTATGTCCTTCTTCTCTGTCCTTTCGAGAATTGGCGGTTGTAAAACCCTCCCTCCGCCCCGGCTCTGACCGCCCTTCTTGAGTCCATGTTTTTTAAGCACTGCTGTCCCAAACTCAACTCTTTTTTTAGATTTCGGAGATTTCAAAGATGGAAGGAGATAAAGCAATGTCATTTATTTTCTTCATATATTTCTCGTCTTTGTCCCTGGAACAAAAAGATAACAAATGGCCACACAAGTGGCTTGCGTTACTCAGTTGGGCTTAAATTGGGCTTAAATTGGGCTTAAGTTGGGCTTAAGTTGGGCTTCAGTTGGTCTGAAGTTGGTCTTAAATTGGTCTTAAGTTGGACTTAAATTGGACTTAAGTTGGGCTTAAGTTGGTCTTAAGTTGGTCTCAAGTTGGGTTTGCCACCTTTAGGTCTTGGACCTGACCCGACTCAATAAGCGTTGACGGCAGACTTAACTTGGACTCTACCCCCGTCAAAAACCTTGGTCCTGACTGGAGCGGGCCTCGACCCCAACAGCAGAGGCTCGGAAGAAGAAGTTTGAAAAGCAGGAGAAGAAGTAGGAGTTCAGGTGCTTAGTCACAACACTGAGCTCAAAGCAAGGCCGCTGCCACTAATTTGATGTGGAATTGCCTGGAGTGATATGCTCTGTGGGCCGCCGAGCGTGGACTTATTTCTTCCCTTCCTTCTTCCGATGTGGGTACGACTTTTCTCCGCGCAATCTCTCTTTTTTTTTGATACTGGCAACCGCGGCGTGGGCTCACATCCCTTGTGGCGTTAAGCGTTTTGATACCCACTGAGCACCCAGCAAACATTGACACATTTAGGATTTATTTTGTTTCCTCATTCTAGGAGGTGGCAGCAGGCTCCCGTGATGAGGCTCGGTGCTCGTCGTTGACAACCTCGGAAAACACCCGCGAAAGAAATTGGGTGGGGAGAAAGAGGAGAGCGGGAGGGATAGGCGGAGAGAGAATGTCAGGATGGAACAAATGGAGAGCGACGGCGCCGGCGTGGATATAAATCCGTCTGAGGATTCAAGAGAGGAGGAATCGGAGAAAATAAGAATTAAGAATGAATTGGAAGGATGGAATCAGGGTGAAGAGCGACACGCGTAACGGGATGAGACAAGAAAGGGAGGGAGAGAGAACGATAGAGAAAGAGAGAGAGAGAGAGGAAGCACGCTGGCAGGAGATGGGTATGTAGAGGAAGCCCCCCCACGGAGAAAAAAAATGCTAATTCCGCAGGGAGGCAGCCTTTTGTGGCTGCTCGTCGGGACAAAAGATGCTCCGTGCCGTCCGCTCCCCAAATCATCCCTCTTTCTGTATCTTATCCTCCGCTCAGCCAGCGCAGCACAATTCTCGAGGGATATTCCACCGGGGCCCATTCAGCTCCTTGCCTCTTCTGTGCTGGGAACCGGCCCCGGTCGTCCACCCGCCAAGGCCCCGCCCCAATTTAGACTGACCCACGGACCACTTCCTGCTTTTGCATCCGGCTGGACCGGGGCCACGGAGTCAAGGACGAGGCCGTTTATGCCCCGGGGGCCTGAGTTGGAGGAGCGTCGGTGCTATTCCTTTTGCTTCCGTCGCTCACTCCCCCGCTCCCCTTCTTATCTCCATCATGGAACGCAAGGATTAATTGCATCGAGAGATCCGACTGCGACCATCGCCGGGTTTTATGTATGTCATCTTTACCGCGCTTCAATGAAAAATAGGTCCAATTAATTCCCCCGCTAGCGTTGCCGCGCCGCTCCGTTCTCCGCCGCCTCCATTACCGGTGGATCCAAGAGATTGACGGGCTACCGCAGACACTAATAAGTAGGCGAGACTAACCCGCAAGAGTTTTCAAAGGAGATTCAGTTGTTGTTCTGTTTATTTCGTACATTTGCGCTGGTGTTCGGAGTCAAGAGTTTTTGTACGAGTGTTCTCACTTCCCGTCGGAAGGAAAGCAAGCTAAGAGCTCCTGCACACCTACGCACGTCTCTTTGATTTCATAGCCTCCCCGTGCATCAGCCCCGTCGGATCATGCCCCATGGCAGTGATTCGTTCTGCATGGCTGGCAGCGTTAAGATGCGAGGCACGAGGCACGAAATGGATTGATGGAGCGGGGGGCTTAGGTTTTTTTTTTTGTTTTTTTTTCCCAATCAAGTACAATCGGCCCATAACCCGAGAGGGAGGGATATAATTACCATCTGATCGATGATGCCCCGGTTACATTCTCCCTATGTACAGCCGCATTAAACATCTATAAACATGGCCAAAAAAAATATGCCACGGAGGTCATTTGCTTCAAGACAAACATAACGAATCCCACCCGCCGCCCTCGGCCACAGAGTGATTAGTCGTGTTCAAACTCCCACGTCAGAAAATTTTTTCCGAATTAACCGCGGTCATGCCGCTGTTTGGGAGGCATTTGAGAGCGGTGGCGGTGAGGCGGTGAGGCGACTCAGCGCCCCGGGCCCAAACTGCTTTACTTGGCCCCGCAGATCAATTCAGTCTGGACCCAGCAATCATAATCTCCTAAGTAAATACTGTCCTTGCCCGGTAGTAATGAAAAATAGAAAAAGTCAAGATCAACGGGACGCGAGAGCGCAGCTGTTTGAGAGGAGAGATGATGTTAAGCCGTCTCAGAACTTTCCCCCTTTCATTATTTGTGCGTCTTCTGGAGGCGTCCCCTTCGGATTTCGCCTCCTTTCCGCTCTAAATGGAGGGGGTTCAATCACTAGATATGAAGGTTTGTCTGAGGAACTGTTTACAGCACAGTCGAGCACTTTGAGAATCCTAAAAAGTTAAAGGAGGAACGCTCCTATGGGGCGCCGAAGGCAAAAATTTGGTTACAATTTTCTAGTTCATATGTTTTTAATATTTGGGACACTTTCCTCACATTTAGCTCAGTTTACTCACATTTGAGACAGAAATGAACGTAAAAATATGTAAATGTACACAATATAATATGCAATAGAGAAATGTTAATTATAAATGTTCACTCTAAATGTTAAATTTAAATGTTAAATCTTAATTTTAAATTGAAATGTTGAATCTTAATGTTACATCTAAATCTAAATGTTAAATCTAAATGTTAAATCTAAATGTTAAATCTAAATGATAAATCGAAATCAGGGGCGCCGGAATAGGGGGGACACCGGGATCGTTTGTCCCCCCATTTTCAGGTATTACGGTAATATTGGCTGTCCCTAGCTTCAGCCCCGAATGTGTTTTATGAATCACTCCCCGGTCTAAAATAGTTCCGCATGGCCGGCTCTCCCTGATCACTCCCTCTCTGACGGTACGGACTGTGCCCACGACGTGACAGTGATGAGGCGCCCATGATCGGTGTACCAAAACAGTGTGTTTTTATTTTAGATGTAGATTATTTTATTTTACTCTGTTTCCTTATGGAATGGAACAGGCTCTGTGCTTGATGGGGACACATCCCCCCCCATAATCAAATTTGCATTTTAATTTTTACATGCTCGTATGAGCATTCTATGGCAATATTTAATGACAATGGAAAAGCTGTTTGAAATGTAAAATCCTACCCTGTACAGTGGACAATATTCAAATCTTAATTCAAATTAGAAATTTGAAATGCAATATAGACAATGTAACCTCCTTTTTCATTTATACAAGCAATATTTCCATCATTACAATTTATTGGAATTTTCTAGCAATTTAAAATATGAAAATGAAAACAGCATTTGACATTTCATTTTCAAAGACTATCACACGTGACTATTCTGAACGATATCATCTTACTGAGTACCACTTGAAATGGGGGGGGGGGCTGTTTCCTGTTTCCTTCCACAGGGTTCAGGCCTACTGCACCCATCTTGCTGTCAGACCTTCCCCATATGTTTAACGTTGTCCTCCTTCCCCTTATAACCCTGCCTCGATCCCTGCCTCCATTCCTGCCAACCTCTGTCAGCTGAATCCGCCCCGGCGTGGCTCCCACGAGCCACTGTCCACTGTTGCTCTTCCTGCTGCAGAGAGGCCCAAGCATTGATGAATTGAGTGCGATGCATTTGCATTGTGTCCACAACCCATTGTGTTGCCAGCGCTGATGAACGACCGCGCCGCCTTGGACTAGAACTCTACCCAAAAAGAATAAAACGCTGTTCGCTTTTAGAACCCGATACTAGCTCGGCACCCTCTTTGACAAGGTAAAGCTAACAAGATGCAGATGCTCATTGTTCTCAGCGGTAACAATAGTCACAGCATCAGATCATGTGCCAGGACCGTTTCTTGCTTTTTGGGGGCCGTAGGCAAAATGATCTTTGGGAGCCCCTATTTTGTGAAACTATGGTGGGGGGGATTCAAAACCCTCTGAGGCGGTCGAGGGGCATGCATTTACAGTAACAGGCTAGATCGGTAAAAAACACTTAATCTCTTCATCCCCAAATGCACCTCATTTGAGATGCAGCTTTCCACCGTATGTCAATCTTTTCTATCAATTACAAGGTAATAAACATGAAATTCTTAATTGCGCCTAATAAAATTATGAATATTTTTAGTGTAAAGGGAACATTATACTCTTGCCTAATGATGGCCATTCCCATGCTCAATTATGTGTGATTAGTTGCTGCACCAAATTGTGGGTTAATTACCCAGCTTTGGTACACTTTCTAGACATTTTTGACCAGGGTTTTGGGAAAAGGGTCAAAAATCCCCCCCAAAAGATCCACCGAAGACCTCATGACCTGTGTTGCAGTGTCAATAACTTTTGAAAAATTGAGATATGTGCGATTTTGACGATTGGCTGACCGGCAATATTTTCCGAAATTGGCTCAGAAAAACCCACTTATCTCTAATGTACCTGGACATCCCAAACATTTTCTGAACGGTCTAGGCGTCTAGATTCTGGGTATAGAGTTTTTTTTTTTCTTCCTTTTATTTTAACCTTTGTTGTCAGCATGCTTGGCATACAACTTAGAGTATTTGTATGCCATTGCACCTAGGACAGAGTTAATCTGCAAGTGGAGTTCAACTTCTCAACCTGCAATCCTTTATTCATTCTTTAATCGCTGAGAATCTGCTGCAATAACTGTCCTGTGCACGACCTGTGGGATGACAAAAGCCCGGCTTTTTGTTCCACAAGCCCGCCACCGATCCCCATCTTCGGGTCTAGGGTTTCACGAGGTGAGGCACCATGAGGCCACATTTCATCACAGTGAAATTGGGCTCCTTGGATTCACAAGGGTCTCAGCTTTGTTGCCATACCCAATTTCTACAATTCCATGACTGTTTAGGTACCACAGTGTGCAGAAACAGCCAAAGGGAAAAAAAGGCGAACATGCATTAACACCTTTTTATAACTGCATGCAGAACATGGTGTGAGAACCCTGGAGCTAAAGTACCCAATCTAGCTGATATGTGTCAGACAGGGCTGTAAAGGTGAGACTCTTGCAGTTCTAATGAGCCCTAATTTCATTCCGGTATCTTAATGTGAGAGGTCAAGGGACCTGTTTGAAAATAGTCATGCCCATTTACCTTTGTCAAAAAAGATCGGCAACTTTGTAACTATGACGTGGAACCTAGAATGACATGCTACACACCTACGGATTCGCCTTGATGTCTGGTTTCTGCTAATACCAGAAGCTTACCAGAAGCTTAAAAACGGAGCTCCCGAGAATCGCTAAACACAGACGGCGCTAAAAAGGCTAAAATGGCAGCTCGGGGGGCCCCCTGGTAGGAGGTAGATGGTTACTTTCCATTCTCTCTGGTTAAGGCGAAAGACATGTTTACCCTGTTGTGTTTCATCTCTCATCTCGCACGATTACATGTTGTCAACCCGACAATTAGACCAGTTACCGCTAATTGGCACCAAAAAGAACAACTGTACAAGAGCTTTTCTAATTAGATTGCCGGAAGCGACTTATTTGACTATTCAAAGGCACGCAATATGGACACCGTAGACGAGGCAGGGGGATCCAGATAACAACATGTGCAGTTATGAACGGATGGGAATTGATAGGAAAAGTTTGACGAACGGGAGCCAGGTGAGACCCGAGGCGAAGCCCGTTCAGACGACGTGAAATCGGTCCGGCAAATGCGGGAGCGGCGACGCACGGCGCGGACGGGCCGTCGTAGGCGGCGCGGCGCGGCCAGCGCGGCGTCTCACGTCCCCGAGGAAATTCCCTCGCGTCCCTTTTTCTTTTTCCTTTTTTTTTTTTTTTTGCTGCTTTGTTTGACGGGTGTGACAGCGCCGACGATGAGTTCAGCGACTTTGACCGCTCTCCCAGCGTCCCTGACACTGATCAGTCCTTGCCCACCCGCCCCCGCCCCCAAAGTCCTGCTAAAATGCGCGGCGGGTCCCGGCATGACGAGCCGTCTGGTCAGACTCGTGCAAATCTTGAGCGACGTGAAAAAGAAAAACAGCGCAGACCGATGGGGCGTTTAGATCCGACACCGAGGCTAATTCCGTGTGTAAATCTTTCAGGGGCTTACATCAGCACACATCAGTCTGAATAGCAAATGTTGTGCCAGCACATCAAAAGGTAACGTCAGCCGTTCACGAGACGGATTAGATTTCCCTGGCCCGGGATTGTCCGGCTTTATGGTCCCCACCACCCCCCCGCCGCAATGAAGCACGCAGCCGGTCGTTTCTCCGCCCCAGACGGCCGTCAGGAGGCGGTGCGTGCTCTCCGCGTTCTCTTTATGCAAAATATATTCAATACCGTGTCTGGGTACAGCTCTGCTTCGGAATGCAAGCCCTCGCTCGATGCGCTCCCTCCAGTGGCTCCCTCCCTCCCTCCCTCTCTCCCACTCCTTCCTCTGTTCGCCCGGCTCGCTTTCTGTCCCGGCCCCTCTCTCTCTCTCTCTCTCTCTCTCTCTCTCTCTCTCTCTCGCTCTCTCTCTCCCGCCCGCACCCATCTCACGGTGACAGCAGCCCCTCAGCGTTGGGGTTGGAACACAGCGGTGCATCTCTTAGGTTCCCGGTCGCGGAGGGACCGGGGAACATTGCACGGCCTGTCATCGGGATTCTATTCTCCGGCTTCTCCGCGGCGCTGAATGAGGGCCGCCGACTCTGCCGAAGTCTCTTTCCGTCTACGTCCGTCGGAAAAAAGCTTAATCTTTCACTCTGTCCCAAGTTCCTCATCTACAGTATTTTTTTAATCGCTATCGCTTTCCCAGCTCTTTCCTTTTCCTCTGGATTTTGAAATTGAAAAGGAGGGCTGACAGGAGCGCGTCAATGGTCCTTTAATGAGTGTGAACGACACTGCGGCATTAGCATAGCTGGGATCCTGTTCGGGACTCTGGTCCATTTGAGGCCCGGCAATCCGATAAATTCTCGTGTAAATCTGCCGACTCTAAGGGGGCGAAGGCTTCCGGTCTTAAAGCCGCCATCTCTATGCGGAGAAAAACCATCTTAAAGTCCTCTCTGCGCTCAGAAAGGTGCGGCAGTAAAGCAAATGCCCCGGTAAAGATGGATAAAAAACGGCATCATCTCAAGTTATTTGTTGGTGTGCGGGGGGGGGGGGCGGTGTGATTTAAGCAGCCACATCTAGTTAATTGGGCCCAGGATCAGGGGTGGCTGTTGCTGTTGCTCATCAGAGCAATTGATGAGCACGGGTTAAATCACCCATCCCCACACACGAGGAAGCGGAGCCTTCTTCATAACAACGTTCCATCAGCTCCTGCCCTTGTTACATCTTGCCACTGTCTTCACTAAAATGGTTTGTCTTCATCATTATCGCCAGCATGTGTCTCTGTGTCGGGGAGTCAGGGAAAAGGAGAAAAAAAGCGGGGAAAAGCCACTCGGGCGACGTGCGGCAGGAGAACCGCCGCAGTCGTTTTGTATTATATCGTGATCGATTTTGACAGTGGACATGAGTGAGTAAGACTTGAGGCCCGCAGGGTTTATCCCCCTGCGATAAGTGGAACCACTCTCTGTGCCCACATTGGGCTCTTCCGGGACTCACTGCAGCGCTGCAAGTGCTGATGAGTGTGGTTTGTGTGGGGGTGACTGGCCCTCAAAATAGCCGCTTTGGCCTGGAATGTGAACTGGCACAGATGAAAGCCACACACACACACACACACACACACACACACACACACACACACACACAGAAAGACTCATACATACAAAATTGAAATAGACGCCAGCTCTACTTAATACTTTTCTTAATCTTTTCTCCTCTAGATACATGCCCTAAACACTTTTACTTTATCCTCCTACTCATACTTTTGTGTATGTGCGCGCGCGTGTGTGTGTGTGTGTCAGTGTGTCTCTATGGCTACTAAAGTCAGTTGAGGTGGTGGAGTTAAAGCCTCTATAGGGGACACAGAGGGGCAACCTGGGAGCTGTTTATAGAAAAACAAATGGAACAACCTTTCAGAGCCCAGGAGGGGTTTAGAATCTCTTTTCCCCCTGTCCAAACATTAAAAACTTCCGCGATATTGAACGGGAAAAGTTATCTCCACTTTTTGCTAAAGATGGCTAATCTATTCCCACATAGTGAAGGCATTTGTCACTGTCAGCGATCCGGGCGGAGTTGTAGCTCTGTGGCCACAGTTGAATTCTTTGAATAGCAATTTTAATTGTTTTGTGTGACTAAAAGTACGGTCGGCTGCGATGCATTTCAAACGGAGCTGGGCTTCATCCAACTGAATGGAGCGGATCGACGACTGCCGACGAGCTCGCGGCTTCACGGCGACAGGCAACGTTGAGCGGAATTCAACTTTATGCAAATGAGCAGCGCCCGGCGCCGGGTGCCGGCCAATAGAAGGGAAGATACGCTCTACGTATATTATTTTTTTTAAATGTGCACACGGCGCCACCTATCTATATAATGTATATTTAATGCGGAAAAGGGAAAGAGGTTTGAAATGCCTGGCACGCCCACAACAGCCAGTCCACTTTGAGCCGCCCACAAACGCCAGGGGCACAGACGCCCCGTCGCCGGCGGTGTGACTTTACCGTTAGAGCAGTAGCTGTCTCTTTGGATACGTTCGCACTGCAAGCCTTAGCGCTCAATTCTGATTCATTGCTCGGATCCAATTTTTTTTGCTTGGCTGTTCACATTATTTTTTTCGAATGCGGCCAATATCAGATCCCGGTGTGAACGGGTCACGGTCCTGAACCGAAGACGTCACGCGCAGCACACTGTCATATGGAAGCAAAACATGGCAGGCAAATGCACCGTGAGCCGGCACGGTCCGCGGCGGCCCGGTGGCTGTCGGGTGGAATGAAATCTTTAAATCCAGACAGGGGCACAGTGCTTTTTTTTTTGTTTCGTTCAATAAGGAAGTTTAGTAAAATTAAATACAAACACCCCCCATTGCTCCCTCAGAGGGCACACGTGCTTACACACACACACACACACACACACAAACACACACACACACACAAATCACACACACACACGCACAATTTTAGATCCACTGCTATTGATAAAACACGTGGGTGCTCCCCCGCCGGGTCGGTATATTTATGTATAATTTTTTCCCCTCCCCCCGCTGCATTTGCTGCTTAACGGTGGGGGTGCGGGTGCCATGGGGCGGAGGGGCCGCGGTGCGCCTCGCTCTGCTCGCCGGTCCGTCATAATATAAAAGGTTTTATATTCAAAATTGTAATTTCTCCTACCTGTTTTACTTTAAAATTGACACAGAATAATTATTTATTACTTGTTAATTGTGAGCCATAGGTTCCCGACCCCCGCTCTAGAGTGACGAAAAAGTCGCACAAATTCCGAATCGACTGTTCAGACTGGGTCAGGTCGCATTGCAAAAAATCGGACCCGTATCCGATCCGGGACCTCATACGACAGTGGCCCGATTCCATATTGAACAGATCAGATTCCACGTGATTTGTGCTGTTCACACTGTCAAGAAAAAAAACAAACATATCTGAGTCACATATGAGGCAAAAAAAAAAAATCACATCCGGGCCACTTTTGCCATTAGTGTGAACGTAGCCTTCGTGCCATATCAAGTTTTCAATTTGAATTAAAGTGTCACTCTTTGAGCGGCAGTGGCTAGCGCCAGCCACAGTGAGTTCTGCCCCCTCAAAAACGGCCAGTGACGACAGATCCCCCCCCTGGGGGTCACACTGAATTTAAAACGGTACAAAAAGAGTGAAAGAGAACCGAGTGTGTCAATAATTGCCCTCCTCCTTTAATTAAATTGCAAAATGCATCCCACTCTTTCCTTCTCACATCACAATGGCACATTTCAAGAGGCTTTGAGTCCAAATTCCCGCTCTACAAATAAACCAAATTGGCATTCCGCTCTCCGCATCCTTGTCTCTTATTTCTTAGGCTCGGTGCCGACCCGGAGGAGAATCGGTTTGTGTGTTTGTCGGGGCCTACTATACACATGACATTTAGAACCTTTTTCACATCGCGACCCTCAATTTGATCCGCGTGATTTAGTCCAGACTTCCATACCGGTCTATCCTCGAGTTAGGCAGACAACAGTGAAACTAGGATCGAAACCCATGGAATTACCGAAATAATGGAATAATGAAGTTTAACTCTTGGTAATTTCGCTGGGGACCCCTTGAAAGACCGTCGCCGGTTTCACAGCCGCATCCTCTTTCAAGCCCTGTCTCCGAAAAATGCAAAGACCGATGTTCCACAACCCGCTTAAAAACAATCACCGCCTAATCTTGTTTCACAATTTTGCAGCCATGCAAATGTCCATGTCTTCGATGGCAATTTGCCTCCCAAGTTTCGCCTCCAGAAGTCAAATGTCTTTCAACAAGTCGACGTTTTTCCAAAGCTCGGGCTCGCTTCTTGTTTTGCTTTTTGTTTTTTTTTTTCGGTTTGTGAGCGTTTTTCAAACGCCGGTCGGTGGCATTGTGGCTCAGTGTTTTATGTGAGCGCCTCGTGCTGGTTTATTGGCTTTCCTTAACCCTGCTGTTCCCTCTCTCCGCAGGAGGCTGAGTGGCACTGCGACGAGTTCACCAAGGGCGCCTGCTTCAGCCGCGGAAAATCTGAGGTGAGCCGAAACGACGCCTCAACGCTTGGAAAGTTTGCTTTGTATGGTAAAAAAAAAACGCTGGGGAAAAAAACGTAACTGTAACCGAGGCGACGCCGGGAATCCCTGGTGGCTCGGAAGCTGCGGCGCTGAGGCTCTTTCCGCTCCGGTTTTTACTCGGACATATTTTCCATTTGATCAGATTTGCAAATTATTGGTCCATCAATTTCATTGTCCCTAAATAAACACTTCCAATATACTCAATGAAACAAATGCATTTAATTCTGCAGACAGTTTGCCAATATTCTGTTGTGGCAATTTGCATTTTTATTAAAAAAGAAAAAGTTAGTTATGGATTTCAATTTTAAAATTCAAAAAAACAACAACCACCACAACAACCATCACAATGGTTCCCAGGGATCGACGAGGTGTAAAATCGACGTGAATCGTGACCATGAGGTGCATTTGGTGGCCTGTGAGCATCTTCCCTTTAAGTAAAATGAGTATCCAAATCCAGATCCACACATTTATTCTGATAAGCCCCTTTCTGTTCAGTTGAATTTGTGAAGCCAATTCAATTACATTTCTTACTTAATTAATTCCCGAAGGGTAATTAAATTTTTGGGCATCGTAAAACACAGCAAAAACAAAAAAGAAACAGACAAACACACCAGTGCTATGATAGGGCTGGAAGTAAAAATAATAATAATAATAAAGATGATGATAATAATAATAATAACAATAATAATAATAATAATAATAATAATAATAATAATAATAATATAATGGTGATGATGATTATAATAATAATAATAGTAACAAAAATAAATTGAAAATTGAAAAGATATAATGGCGACTTGACTCTCAAACGAATGCCGATGAAGCTAACTTGACACATTTGACAAACCGTGTGTGTGTGTGTGTGTGTGTGTGTGTGTGTGTGTGTGTGTGTGTGTGTGTGTGTGTGTGTGTGTGCGTACGTGCCTGTTTGTGTGCGTCTTTGAGAGAGAGAGAGAGAGAGAGAGAGAGAGATTGTGAGTACTAGGTGGGGGCCTCGCATCTATTCATCCTCCTGTGAAAGGTGGTTTGGGACCCATAATAGTTATGCAAGGTCTCGCCAGCCCATAATGACTATTGTAACTTGGAGACCAAAGCAATCTGGCTCCTTAAACGTCTCCCCCGCCTTGCGGAGCACACTCTTATTTTTCTGGCCGTCTCCCATGTGAGCCTGGCATCCTGTGATCTACACCCGAAAATAGCATTAAAACACTTTGTGCTCCAGCTGACAAAGCCTTTCGATGGTTTATTCCTGAGTTCAGCGCACAGCAGTATCCAGTATCCAGCAAGTTATTTTACCGATACCCCCGCCACCTCCACCAAAACCTTGTGAATTTACAAGCCGTCGTCGGTTACACATTTTTTAAAATTATTTTTATTTTTTTTACTTGAACGCCACACGTCTGCTCCTATCTGGCGAGTTTGGTTCATTTGAAACCGGGAGAAGACGGGTGCTAAATTGACTTGACGGGACTCGACTGGCCTTTCTTCCCTGTTGTTTTTAGACGCAGTGTTGCCATGCGTGGCCGCCTTTGTATTGCGCCGCGGAGGGGGAACGTTTGTCAGGAAGTTTTCATAAACAAGTCAGAGCTGTGAGGCCGGGCAAATTAAATACTCTGTTCTTCGCCGTCAACTGCCGGGGAGAAAAGAGTCGAAATATGCACGCGCCACCTGCACACACACACACACACACACACATACAGTGCACACGGTACACAAGCACACGCACACACGCACACACACACACACACACACACACACAGGCATATACGATAACATGAACCAACCTTTCAAGTGTACAGGTACAAGTGTGTATAACAATCTTTGCACGTGCAAAAGTAGTTGTGCACACACACACACACACACACACACACACACAAACACACACACACACACACACACACACACTCAGACTGTGCATAGCAGTAAGAAACTAATTATTTTACGAGTCAGCCCATATTGTTTTGAGGGAAATATAAACTCTCTTCTCCTACCGTCTCCCATGGTACCCTCCAGTAGTGTGTGTGCGTGTGTGCGCGTGTGTGCGTGTGTGTGTGTGTGTGTGTGTGTGTGCGTACGTGCGTGCGTGCGTGTGTGGGTTTGCTCTGGGCATCTCAAGTAGCTGGGAGACAAAAGTTGATTTACAGCCTTTTAAATCTTCACGTCACTAACACACAGGGCAGGGACTCCTCACATGGAGGGCACCTTGAGAGTGTTTTATTGCCTTAGCGAGGGTACCGAAAAAAAATGAAAACAACACATCGCTCCGATGTGACTCCCGGTGACTAATGCTGCTTTGCTTCTGAGCCCCGTTGATGGAAGTCTTTGGAAACCGACGGTAACGCGCATAGTTCAGCGGCGTTTTCATGGCAATCAGCCCCCACATCAATCAGCCGCCCGGCGGCTTCTCACGCCTTTTAACCGGCTCAACGCCGTCGCCCGTCACCAGCAACCTTTGATTACTTTTTAAAACCTCCGACTTTTTTCGCGGGGAGGGAACTCTCTTGAATAATGAATGTAGATTGGAGGCCCCCGGAAGCGGCACCGTGCAAAAATAACCTTATAAATCACGGCCTCCTCGATCGTGGCGGATCCTGGATCGTTTTTTTTTTTCTGCGGGGAGGGGGTGGAAAAGGCTCTCTCTCTCTCTCTCTCTCTCTCTCTCTCTCTCTCTCTCTCTCTGCAAACATTTCTTCTTCTCCCGCCGCCTCCATCCGTCTCGGAGTCCCCTTCAGCTCCCGCCTGCAGTCCGTTCCCCCACGCTGAGCCGAGATGCGACGTTAACCGCGCAGACATTCGCCCTGATGCGCCGCCGGGTGCTTCATCTGTTTTCCAATACCGAACGGCCGCCACCCTTCAATACTCATTGGTGCAGGCGACGCCGATATATGTGGGTTTTTTTTGTGTATTTATGCATTTATGGATGTGTGTGTGCGCTTGGTTTTGTCTGCAGGAGGAGTGTCAGAACTACATCCGAGTGCTGCTGGTGAACGGGAACCGGCTGTTTACCTGCGGAACCAACGCCTTCACGCCCATATGCACCAACCGCACGGTAACCAAACCAATTTGGTTAAAAACGACGACAACAAAAAACAACCTGTGTCTATATTTCCCCTCATTCCGCCCATTCTCTCGCGTCGCCGCTTTTTGTTCACTTTCTTTTTTAACCAAGCTGCCATGCCCTTTCCCTCGCCTTGTATCTTGGAATCTGGCATTTTTAGATAAGGGCCTCATCTGCCCTCTTTTGGGTCCATCTCCGTGCATTTCCTCTCGGGCAGCTTTGCCGCAGGTTTTAGCGACCGGCTCCTCTATCCGTCCCCCCGCCCTTTGAACAAGCATTATTTTCTTCCACGCAACCGGGCCCTCGGCTTCCAAACGTTTTAAAATAGTGCCCGGTGAAGTAAAATAACAGACTTTTTTTATAAATCTTTTTTTGATGTTTTGTAAATGTCACAGTAACCCTCTTCACTTCAGGACAGAGTTTCGAAATCTCTGTTTCACGGCGGACGAGGAGGAGGAGGAGGGGGTGTCGGCGGCTGACTATTGTGATTTGTTTTTTCCAACCAAAAGCTCCGTACTCAAAGGTCATAGAATCACAACAAAGCTGTTTACCACTGTGGAAAACAAAATACTCATGGTTTTAATGTCACACCGTTATGGTGGTTGTGTTTCATCAGGGGCTGCACCAGTTTTTGCCCCGTTAATGTCAGGTCGGGTGGGCTCCGGGATCGCTCCTGGACACGTTTACTGCGGAGGGTGATGGATGAACAGAGAGAGGGGGAGGGAGAGAGAGAGAGGGAGAGAGAGAGTCTAGTAGTTACATAAACATTTGGGCTGGATTCAACAGCTGCAACGGCTTTTGTTTTAGACTTCTCTCCCCCCGCCTCGGAGGATGATCACCAGGGCCGCCACAAAGGGGACGGCGTTGATTATGATCCCATTCGTAAGGTTGATGTTAGTGCTGAACGGCTGCTGCTGTCGCTGAGGGTGGCGGCGGTGGCGGCAGCGGTGTTTGTTTTTTTCCGGAGGGATGGACTTTGGCAGGGACATTCTGATTTTAGAGTGCAAATTCGATAGGAGAAGATTAACACTTTATTGATCCCTGGGGGAGGAAGGTGTATGTGCATCTTTGCTGTTTGTATCGCAAATCGGAATTTTAGAATCGGAACGATTTCCAAACATGATCAAACTAAAGCTATTAGTGTTCTATTAGATAAACAAGCTAATAGACTAATCGTTTAAAAAACAAAGCAATAAAAATATTTACGCCCCAAAAAGATAGACACATAAATCATCCCCTGAGGGAAATTAGTGAAAACAGCAGACAAAATAAACAGATCGCAAAAAATTACTGATACCCATATCCATAAACAGATATTTAAGTGCTTGAAAAGTGTAGGACAGCCCACTTACACTGACATATTGTGGGATTTGGCAATGTGACTACAGTAATGGGAAGAAAAGCATTAATATTAAATGCAAAAAAAAAAATCCATTCATTTAAGTTTCAACTGTAAATGTTTCATATTGAAGTTGCGTCGTAATTGATCAGGTCGAGCGCCTCTTTTCTCCCAAAGACAGCGAGAACCGAAAGTCGTGCTGCGCCTCATGTTGAAATTGCACAGATTCAGCGAGGAGCTCTGCCAATGGAGTATAGTCAGTAATGTTCATTGTCCCAGCGGCTTTTGGATGAAATTCTATCTGGAACCCTGACACGGAACCACGATGAAAACAACAGGTCTGCGGTCGATTCCAGAGTCGCGGGAGATCCCGTTCCCCTGACTTCCGGGGTTGAAACCGTTCGATTCGCTCTGTGCGGGGGGGGGGGGCGTCTCGGGCTGGGGGTGGAGGGGATGATCAGAGGGCGGAGGAGGCGGACGTTGACAAGGCGGTCTCGACACAGGAGATCGTCGTCGTCAGGGAGCCCCCGGGCCGACGCTTGAAGCATTGAAACGCCGGATCTTTAATCGCACTTCCATTCCTGACAGATTCCTCTTTTATATAGCGAGGAGTCGGAGCGTTCCCCCCTCCTCCGTCTTCCGACATTACTCTCTCCGTCTCGCCGTCGCCGGAGACGGACAGCCGCTGGAAGTGTCCCGCCGCGGCCGCCAGCTGCAGCCGCGTGGCACAGGGAGCACTTTCATTCCGCAGCGTTAATATGCGCCGAGGACGGAGTTGGGTCCGTCATCTCTTTATTCCGGGTATCGCTTTCCGTCTTCGCCTTCCCCTCTTTCCTCCCACAAAGAACCTATTGACCCTCCCGAACAGCTCCCCGCGGCCCACGCGATCGGTCCCGTCAATACCGGCCTTTCATCCGGGCCAGGCACGGGTTCACGGGCGCCAGACAGGGCCTCTCTGTTGTGGAGCGGGTCAGAGCTGGAGGTGGCGGGAGTTAACAGAACCCTTGATCCCGATCGACCCGCTCCCCAGAAAAGAAACGTCGGGCAGGGAGGGGGTGCGGGGGCACCTGCTTCCTCAAAATGTGCTCCCAACGGACCCCCGGCGTCCGCAGTGAAATGCGCCGGGCGAACCGGGAGATTTTTGCCGGCCCGTCGAGGGGAACGTGGCCGGCGACGGCGGGCGCGCTGGCTGTCGCCGTGCGATGCGGACGTCGGAGTTGCGCCGGCGTAAAGACCTTTTTTTTTAGACGCGGATAAAACCCTTTGATTTCAAAATACGTCTTCTAAAGACTTGGGTCCTCGCCGGTATTGAGTCGCCGATGGCTGACATTTTTAGTTGCAATTATGGCGGATTTTGAAGAGCCTGTGTTCTTCATGTTGCGAATTGTATTTTTGGCTAAATATATAGGGATGGAATGTGAAACTGAGCCACAAACTGATGCAGCTATGGCACATTACGTTGGTAATGGAGCATTTTTAGTACATATGCACAGTATCGGTATCAGGGCTTTCCCTACTTTTACGAAAGAAAACCGACATGTCATACGGTGGGCTATATATATACATTATATATAACATTTTACCCTCAGGGCTCAAGTCCTATGGAAGGAAAAACTCTCATCATTCTCTGTTTTCTTTTGCACCATAAAACATAATTACATCTTAAGATGGAATGTCTCGCTCCTATTTGGTATTCAAGGCTGAGCCAGCTACTTTCAGCCTGATTTTTTTATTTTTATTTATTTATTTATTTATTTATTTTTTATAGGGAACAAGTGCAGTGTATTGGGGCTAAGCGCAGGTCATGCTATAAAGTATTTTTAAACGCAAGGAGGATTTGGATTTGGTCCCCTTGTCAAAGGCGGAATGTGGGGGGGACGGCTGTGTCTCGCGTCAAGCCTCTTATAAAATAAATGGGAAAAGCCCTCTTAGCGCTGCCAACTAATGGCTTGCCCAAGGAAACAGATCGCCCCCGCTGTGGATGTCCCCAAGAAAAGAGCGCAGAGGAAGGCTAGGAAAAGCATATTAAATTATTGCTTATTCAAATTGTCCTTCATTTTAGCGTATTGGACTCTAACAACATTTTTTTATTTAGTCTGTGTGTGTGTGTGTGTGTGTGTTTGTGTGTGTGTTTGTGTGTGTGTGTGTCGGTGCACGTGCGTGTGTGTGCGTGTGCATACACGTGTGTTTTAAGGCACCCGGCATGGGTGTAAAACAAACAAAACATCATGAGAATCATTTTTATGTCCAATTTGCATATTGTCACCGCACCGTATTGCTCACCAGACGCGTCTGGTTTGCATTTAGATATTGTCCTTCGCCACTGCCGCTCCTGTTTTTTAACAGGGGAACAGTAATTGGGGAGAGTAAAATGGAGATCTCAAGAGTAACCTGATTCCCATGAGACATGTGGCTCATTGTTCAGCCTCATATTCTCGAGTGTACATCTCGAGTGTGACTCAAAATAAAAAAAATTGTGGGACAAGTTACACGATATCACAGTCAATGAATTGTCTGGAAAGCATGCTCACCCACTTTTAAAACCCGCCTCCATCCCTCTGTGTTCCTGTTTTCTAATCCTGTTCTCTGTCCTTTTTTTTTGTCGGGTTGGGGGTGTTGGGGGTGGGTCATTATTCAGCTGACCAACCTGACGGAGATCCACGACCAGATCAGCGGGATGGCGCGGTGCCCCTACAACCCGCTGCACAACTCCACCGCCCTCATCACGTCCAGCGGGGAGCTGTACGCCGCCACCGCCATGGACTTCTCCGGCCGGGACCCCGCCATCTACCGCAGCCTGGGGGGGATGCCGCCGCTTCGCACCGCCCAGTACAACTCCAAGTGGCTCAATGGTAAAGGAAGGCGCCCGCGTGTTTCGGTCAAAGTTCAGCTCATTTTTCCCCGTTTTTTGGCTTTCTGTTCTCCCACACGGAGCTCAGAGAGTGTGGACAGCTGCGACGGGGCTATGACGGCTGCAGATGGAATCGTTCGAAATAGGGCGATGTGATACAGTATAAGCCAAAGAAAATGGTCGTGGAAGTGCATTGGAGACAAGGGGAAGTCTATGTCTATGTATAAAAAAAAAAGAAAAAAGAAAAGAAATGTCCAACCCTTTACAACAGGGCTATTCAACAAAATCAGAAAAAAAAATGAAGAAGAGAAAAGGAAAAAAAACCTTCACATTCTTGAATTGATCTTCATCAAGTTTCACTTCTGGATAATATTCTTATACTCTCATATACTTAAATGCACAAGATTCAAGATTCAGGAGGTTGATTTCTCACATACATTTACAGTACATACGTTCATACATATATGCAGTGAAATGTCTTTGCAACGCACCCGGAGATTATGCACAATTGCTACTTAACCGAACATAACCGCTAACCTAATTCCTACCTAGCAACTAACTGAAACTAACTGACTCCTAAAACGTAATGCAGTTAGTGAATAGAATAATAAAAATAAAATAAAAATAAGACTCAAAAAGATAATACAGAGTGGAGGTACAAAACAGAAGGGAATAGAGTTATGCATATGGGATAGGCTTGTTTGTATATACAGATATGTGCAGTAAAATGCATGTGAATAAAGTGAGTATAGAGATATACAGTAGAGTATACAACAGCACGACACAGCAATACAGTAACACCAAACAGAACAGCAATACAACGCAGTATGCAGCATGCTTCCGTATAATCATATGGTTGTTGGTACTTAAAGTAAATCCAATACGGCACATCAAAAAAATGTAAAGGAAAATAAAACAATAATGCCATGTAGATGACACAGTCAAACAAACTCATAATGGATGTAGTGTATAGTATCTATCTGTTATCATTATGTCACATTCATTGAGCCATTGTCCATAAATGACTCCCACCGGCACCTCATGTGTTTCTGCTTTCCTTTAATAAGAAAGAACCCCCCCAAAAAAACTGTAGCAAACAAACAGAAAGTGCAGAGAACAATGAAAAGGTTTCCTCACTTGGGAAAAGTGAGGAGAAAGTCAGATTGTCGCCTCTCCTCTCCCTGAGAACAGCACACAGCCGCCGAGCCGAGCGCCGGTAGTTTGCCAGAGCGCCACCGTATCCTTCTGGGTAAATCGCGAGTTAAAGAGGTTAGGGATTTTTTTTTGATTAAAAAGAGATTACCTCGCCCGTGATTGATTCGTTGCCTCCCCGTCCGTAAAACCCGAATCGCTGCAAACGTTGCTTGGCAACTTCAAAAAGTGATCTTTTATTATCTGTTACCTCTGTCGGAGGAGGAGGATGCCAGCGTCGCCTCCACCCTTGAATCGCCGCGTCTCCGTGAGAGCTTAGACGTAGTTGAAGAGGTATTGCGCATTAAGCCTAACTACAGTGCGGAGCCCCGGGAGGTGATTCCAGTTGTCCTGTCTGCAGATTGAAGCGGCCGGCGTCTGTTTTTTTTTTTCTCGTATTTTTTTATACCTAATTCACAAGCTAAACGGAAAGAAACTTAAACCCAACAGCCCCCTCTGAGGACAGCTTTAATAACTAATTTGGTGACGAATTGATTTTTTTCCTCCCTCCCTTTCCCTCCGAGCTTTTATCCCAAAATGTAAGAGGCGTTAAGGGGCGGTGGAGAAGGACGCCGGGAAATAAAAAACTCTTTTGTTTAAAAAAATGAATTCAATCTCTGCCAGGTGGAATAAAGTGTACGGTTTTAGATCCGATAATGTCACCCATGAAGATGAAGGCGGCGGCGGCGGCATCGAGGGGTCGCCCGGCGGAGCTATTACGTGACACCTGTTTTGGTCATTCCTCATCCTAACCTTTGGGGTCGAGGCGATGAAAAATGAGTTTTTTTATTACAACACAGCGCCATTAATAACAAGGCACGCGGTTATTAATCCTGATCACCTGCTGCTGCGTGGGACGCGCGCGCGCACACCCGCCCACCCACACCCACACACACACTCACACACCCACACACACACACACACACACACACACACACCAAGACCAAGATTCGATCAGTCATACGGTAGCTCATAATCATTCTCTCGCTCTCTCTTTCTCTCTTTCTCTCTCTTCCATCTCTCTCTGTATATTTTCCTTCACTTTAATGGACTTTTCCACCACCTTCTTATATTCCCATATATCCTGTAGCTCTGCACCGGGGCTATGCAGTGACACTCTGTCTGGGCCCACATTTGTTAGGGTTGTTAAGGTTCCCAAGATGGCAAAAAAAAATTAAAAATGCACCCAGCACCAAAAATGATAATATTATTCTCTTGCATCGCTTTATGCCGCTTCTGCATAGCCATTGTGTTTGCTATTCTTTATTTGAATTACTTTCACCCCATTGGGTACTTCTCACATTAATCTAACGGTGAACAATAAATATTTTGCAGCAGTGCCAACTTATCAATGTGACGTTTTTCCACTTGGTCTTTTTGTTTAGAAGCCAAATAACATGCGTAATATGCCAGGCTGTTCAAAAATGTCGTTTGACAGAAAGTGAGCGTGCAAATGGTGACGGCAACGGGCGGGACAACAGCGAAAACTCCTTTTAACGGATGACATTTAGTTGGATTTTGTTTTCACGTTCAAGTTTATTTATATAGCGCTTTACAGTAAAAAAACACCCACACACGCACACATACTCATACACATACAAATACGGATGAATCCCATCCCAACACGAATTTTAAACAGAACTTCCCACACAAATACAAAACACTGAGGATTAGGTCGATCGCAGTTGTAGACAATCGAGTAAAAGAGGGTTTTACACCTATTTTGGAAAACGCCAACTGAATCGAATGCTTTGAACCAATAGTCAGAGTTAGCTTTTTTCCCCCCCAGTTCAATTGCTTTCCTTCCGTCTTCTTCGATTTGGCCTGTTGACCTCACCTGCTCCACACCCATCCCTCCCCGTGATTCACCTCCCCCTCCCGCCCCCTTTTGTGTCGCGCCCCCCCCCCCCCCCCCCCCCCCCCCGTCCAGAGCCCAACTTCGTCTCCTCCTACGACATCGGTAACTTCACCTACTTCTTCTTCCGGGAGAACGCCGTGGAGCACGACTGCGGGCGGACGGTGTTCTCGCGCGCCGGCCGCGTCTGCAAGAACGACATCGGCGGCCGCTTCCTGCTGGAGGACACGTGGACCACCTTCATGAAGGCCCGGCTCAACTGCTCCCGCCCCGGAGAGATCCCCTTCAACTACAATGAGCTGCAGGGGACCTTCTACCTGCCCGAGCTGGAGCTGCTCTACGGCATCTTCACCACCAACGTGTGAGTGCCGAGTGCCTCGTTCTTTTTTTCAACTGGAAAGCCACAGATCAGAGGTGTCCAGGTTATCCTAACCTCCGGGGGGCTCGTCTTCTCCATGACCCCCGTTAATCCATACATTATATTATGCACAATGAATCACCTCATAATATGTAATCATAAAAAAATATTTGTGTGTTTTACTGTCGTTCTAGTGTCCGTTTTATATTCTTAAAACATTAAGTTAAAATTCCATTGATTAACAAAGAGGGGTTTTTTTGGGGGGTCATTCGGGATTTTTCTTTGCCAGATAGAATAATATATCATAAACATGCCCGTGGTCTACTTTCAATTGTCTCATGGGTCGGATCGGGCCCCCGGGCCTGTGGTTGGAGACCACAGCAGTAGAACCATCCGAACAATGTCCTTGTATTCCTGGAAAGCCACAAGCCATGTTGTTTTTTTCTCCAGGTTGCATGGAATGAGTGAGGTGAAGACTGTTATTTCGTCGTGATTTCTTTTCACTTATCTTGATTTTTATTTCGAAGTGTGAATTAAATATCAACACGGTGAGGGGAAGAGGAGGAAAAATGCACTGAAAAAATTTGGTCATTGTGATTCTTGTTTTTTTGAGCATTTACATGTTGAGAGACGGCACTTTTATAGTTTGAGGACTGTGCGTGGTTTGTTTTAGATTAGCAGTGAGTTTGTCACACTCACAGACAACAGGGGTTTATATAACCACCAAGGGCATCAAGATGCAGTTTGAGAAAAACAAAATCTCTGTATTTTTATTTTCCTAAACACACGCCACTTTTTGGCAAAATTTGAAATACTGGAACTCAAAAAAATATCTGATTCCGCGCAAAGCTTTACTTTCACAGTGCAGCGAAATAAATCACCTGAGTCACGTGGCCCTAAAAAATTGGATTCAGGCAACTTTTACCTGCCCTTCCGACTGCAGCATATGCGCCTTTTTTGCTATTTTTCATAATCCTCTCTGCCTGAGACTCGCATAGCTGCATAACTGCTCAAACCCACACACATCCCTGCCCCGTACGCACGGTCAGAGCATTATTAAAAGCTGAACAATCTACTCTTTATGCTCATAGCCTTCACATTGATTTAAAAAAAAAAAAAAAAAAGTTCTTTTTTATTTTTATTTTTTTAAGCTGTATCGGAAACATTTCCCCCTGTAGGCGCAGGGTTTAATGAGCAGCTGCGCTGGATTATAATTCACATAAGTCTTGCGGTTTGAGCAGAGAGGTAACGCTATCATCTTTATTTTCACATCGGCGGGAGGAGCAGGCGACAGCTCGTTGAAAACGACAGCTTGAAGAGCCCGAGCCCCGTTTTCAGCCAGATCTGGCGGGCGGAAGAACGTAATTGTGTCTCATTGTCGAATTTACTATTTAGCCGTGACAACGGCACTTCCAATGGAATTTGTGCCTGGATCCATATTGTGTGCGGGCAACAATGCTTTAACAGGAGCCGAGGTCAAGAAACATGCATTGGTTTCTCCCCGGCGATCCTCCAGGGTTATTTTCCTCAAACTCTTTACCGCTGCGGCGCTCTCCTCATCCATCATTTTGCTCCTCTTAATTTGTCTCCTCTCTTTTCTCACTTCCCTCCCTCTGTCGCTCTCTCTCTCTCTCTCTCTCTCTCTCTCTCTCTCTCTCTCTCTCTCTGAATTCGTGCCGCTCAGGAACAGCATCGCTGCGTCGGCGGTTTGCGCCTTCAACCTCAGCGCCATCACGCAGGTCTTCGGCGGGCCCTTCAAGTACCAGGAGAACTCTCGCTCGGCTTGGCTGCCCTACCCCAACCCCAACCCCGACTTCCAGGTAACGAGCCGGCGGGCGCGGCGCGCCCCTCGCCACCATCCCTCAGGGGGATAACAAGCCTCGACGTGCTGGCACTTGAATTTCCGTGACAGAACGAGTTGGGCTGGGCGATTCGTCAATCGCGTCGGAGCGAGTTATTTGACACCCTGCATAGTCAACTAAACTAATCAGCACAAACAACATATATCATGTCGGCGCGATGATTTGTGAGAGTGTACGTGTGTTTAAGTGTGTGTATGTATGTGCATGTGTGTGTGTGTGTGTGTGCTTGATTGTGCTCGTCTGTGTGCGTACGCCATAAATAAGAACGTGTGTGTGTACTGATGAGCCGGCCA
This sequence comes from Zeus faber, assembly GCF_960531495.2. NCBI lineage: Eukaryota > Metazoa > Chordata > Actinopteri > Zeiformes > Zeidae > Zeus > Zeus faber. The sequence continues at coordinate 15,910,768 of NC_137206.1, read as the reverse complement.
GTGGGTTTCAGCAAACTCCTTCCACTCATTAATTGCGTCTCTCTCTCTCTCTCTCTCTCCGACGTCCCTCTCCACTAACCAAGGATTTTGAAATAACGACGTGTCATTACAGAAACTAGTGATTAAGCAATAGCGCTCGCGGGCTATTAAGATGTCCCACGGCCTCTCTTCTATTGACCAACAAACTGCCTTTGTTTTTCCCCAAGTGCCACTTTATGTTCCCCCTCCTTCTCCATCGCCCCCTCAGGCTGCCGGCAAAAAGGATTACCGCAACGCCCCGAACCCGGTTTCGGTGCCGCACTGATGACACAGAGGGAATGCTTTATTGCTAAAAGTGCTGGCTGTCGGTGGTTTGCCGACTTAAGAGATAGCGGCGTGGCTAATCCACGACGCTCCGAGTGAGATTCAATTTCCCCCGGGGATCCGTCCGCGCGCAGTTCACCTCACACATGTTTCCTATTGCCGGCCCTCGGTCGTGTTACCGCCATCGGCTTGTGTACATCAGCACTTGTACTTATACACACCCGCGTTATCTACTAAGACAGGCAGACGTGCTCGAGTACCAAAAGGAAAAAAGGGTAGGCCCTCTCACCTTTCTGTAAAATGTGCACACTGACGTTCTTTCTATGACCCTGCGCCTTATAGCCCCAGCTCTCTTTCTCTCCCTCGCTCACCCTCGCGCACACACACATACACACACACACACACACACACACACACACCTGTGTCAGCACATCACTTCCGATTGGGTGAAAATCACTTACCTGCACGAAAAAACCAATTTCCACTATCAGGCTGAGGCTGACCACATATCTGCCAGGTTCAGCGTATTGCAGCCGCCAGTGGGGTCCGTACTGTATGTAACCACGGGCTTTCATGTGACCACGTAGCGCCGGGGTAAAAACCAGGGTTGTACTCTCCCGCCGTAACCCGATCTCCTCTCACTCTCGGCGGCCGGCGGAGGAGAAATTCCGAGGCAGCCGAAGCAGCCTGGCATCCGGCTTTTTCCCGGTGACATCTTCATCAAGCATTTTGTCAGTGTGGGGAAGATTAGATTTATGAGGGGTGAGATCTATGGCTTGTCAGCTTCTCGCAAACACACACACACACACACACACACACAAACACACACACACGCAGGCGTGCACACACACGCACACACACATAAAAACATACACACATCATCGTTCATCTTGCGTCCACGATGAAGGCCTTGGATCTCACGTCGTACACCCCGTACACAAATACACGCTCTCACACAGAAGGTTATAGATTTCTGCCAGGTAGGGATAATTAGGCCCGCAAACTCATCAATCACCGCTCAGTGGCCATTGACTGGGAACTTAATTCCCTTTCTGTCCGTCCAGGGAGAAAATCCCCTCGTTCATTTGAACCGCGCCGATTGATCTGACGGGGGTTTGTTCAGGCTGTGAATCATGTTTGTTGGGCATCAGCCGCTAATACCACCGCCCTGCCGTATAGGCTTTCTGTCGGGCCGTAATTGCTCGCTTTGAAAAGCCCCTCTTCGCGGGCCCCCCTCCGTGGCGTGGCCCGAGGTACTGTAGGCTGATTTAAACTCTGGACCAAAATCGCGCTGGATAAAAACTCCGCCGGAGAAAAGGGGGGGTTCCTTTCCGGATTCAGAAAATCCAGGTTCGGAAAGCGAAACTCCACCCTGGGATTTGAAGTCAACCATCCGGAATCTGCTACTGAACATCAACCCAGAGGTCCAACCGATGAGTGGAAGCAGCTGATCAGCGCCTGGGTTGAGCCAAATATCAATACCTCTGGTATTGATTCAGGTGGAACCATTTCTACATCGGAATATTGTTCCATACTATGTTGTTCGCACGTTATACGTTTATGAATTCTTATATAATTCAGGAAAAAACGTTTTTTTATTGATAATAAAGGACCATAATGTCGTCAAGTTGAGTTTTAGCCTGTTTACTAGTCAGATTCAAGGGTAGGTGCTTCCCTTAAACGTTTTTTTTATGATTGGCTCTGGCAGGAGAAAGCTGGTTGGGCTATGCCAGCGGCTCTGAAGGTGTTAGGCTAAACACCTTTGATAACCGTCTGGAACAAACACAAATTTTCAAAATGAGGCGGTATTTCCGGAGAGGCGCCTCCGTCCGCGGTGCCAGTGCATCACAGCAACAGCCTGGCGCACCACATGGTGATCATCATGATCATGATGAAATTGACGGCGCGGTGCCCAACTGGCCTCCACCCAAATGAAGACTCTGTCCCTCACCTTTACCACAGCGGAAATCACACATCCATCACTCGTTCACTCGCGCATACGACACAGACCCCCAGGCCTTTCTGCCTGTCCAGCCTCGCCTCGCTGACGCAGTCATGCGGAATTGTGCCGACAACAGAGGTCATCCATACTCTGCTGATATCTTACATAAGCACTTCCTGCAAAGATGCGCTCACGGCCGCAAGTTAAATCCTTTCTATACAAGCATAATTGTTGCAGGCTGTATTCATAATACATTTTTACATTACAATTTTTTTCCATGAAGAGGATATTAAACATAGGCTTAAACACGGTTATATTTAAGGGTCCAGATGCCTTGATTGAGATGAACCCAAAACCGTGAACCCAAACTCAAGGCTTCGAGTAATCTCTTCAGAAACGACAGATTCATACAGTTGACACACATACTATATCCAGACAAGGGGCCCATTTCCCAATACTCTTACCTTTCAATCTCCCCTGCTGTGGGAACAGGACAGATCCATAGTACATCCCAGAGAATCCTTTGAATATCCCCGTCTGTAAGCCCAGGGAGGGCCAGGGATTGATTTGTGTGAACTGTGTGTGCTCTCGCAAGCTACTTACAGATACCTATTGTCATCTGCATTACAGGAATAGCCCATGGGAGGTGTTTTTCATGGTCGAGCTGTGCAACACCGATACACAGTATAACCTGTGTTTTAAAAAAATCCCATAAATTATATGGTTTTACTGTTACAGCCAGGATATTTTAGCCCTATTTTTCCCCATGCCGCCTCTCAAGGAAAGCCTATACTTGGCGGATGGGGCCGAAAGCCACAATCACAGTCCTCGCCTGAGGCCCCAGACCTAGAGCCTTGTTCTCGCTGGGGCATGGAGAGGGAGCTTCATCCATCTGGACCAACTCAGCGAGAAGAAGAAGAGACCCAGATTTTGGCCGCTCCGCACGAAACCGTCATAGCCTCCAATAATTTCACTCCCCAAATACGAAAATAATGAACCCAAAATAACTCATCGAATCAATGAATCGCAATCACAGCTGGAACCTTGGTGCGGTTATCACAGCTGAGTTGCACTTTCAGTTGTGCGTCTTGAGAGAAAGGAATCAGATGCATACAAATTCAAACGCATACAAACATACTCTCTCTAGCGTCTGCCGTGTAAAACAAATCAAAAAATAATAATTATAATGATCAAGGGGCAGCAGGGATTCATTTCTTAAAGGATTCTTTAAGGATTACAAGATTTCTGTTGTTCGTTAAATAACTACCATTCCGTTTTGGAGGTTTAGACATCGATCAGCCACAACATTAAAACCACTGAAAGGTGAAGTGTATAACATTGCTGGCAGCTGTCAAGGGGCGGGATATATTAGGCAGCAAGTTGAGAGTCAGTTGTTGAAGTTGATGTGTTGGAAGCAGGAAAAATGGTCAAGCGTAAGGATCTGAGCGACTTTGACAAGGGCCAAATTGTGATGTTAGACGACTGGGTCCGAGCATCTCCAAAACAACCGGTCTGGTGGGGTGTTCCCAGTGTGCAGTGGTTAGTACCTACCAATAGTGGTCCAAGGAAGGACAACCGGTGAACCGGCGACAGGCGGATAGGCGCCTATGGGCTCACTGAGGAGTGAGGTCTAGCCCGTTATTGTGTTATACTAAGACAAATCAGTTAAAAATTCTAGTGTAAGAATAATTAAGCTCTAAGGATTAAAACCTCGTCGGAGTTTAGCTTATCTTTGAAAAATAAGGAATAACGAGACATAAGACACACTCGTGAAATGTGCTGGCAATATATATGGGACAAATCGAATGAAGCGCCTTGCAACTTGCTTGGTCAGATAATAGCTCATCTGAGGCTCGTCGAGTATGAATACTCAAGGTTATCTGGTGAACAAGCAATCAGACTTTCTACCAAAACTTGAACCCATTTTTCAAGGCAGGATCCCTTACACATAAAAAGCATTTGTGCAATATAAAGTGAGCATAAATAGAAATACATTCTATGCAAATTAATATTTGAATGCGTTTGCTGAGCCTACTCTATACTGTCTTTGCCCTTCATTCCAGAGCCAAAAAGGTGATATTTATTTTTAAACTAGCATTACAAAGAACGAACATCGAAACGGTTGAAAATGCCCGTACCGTTCTCCGCCTCTCGAAGCCGTCGTGTCTTCACCTCCACAAACCTCTCTCCCTGCAGTGTGGCACCATCGACTACGGCTCCTACGTGAACCTGACGGAGAGGAACCTCCAGGACGCCCAGAAGTTCCTGCTGATGCACGAGGTGGTGCAACCCGTGGTTCCCGTGCCCTACTTCATGGAGGACAACGTCCGCTTCACGCACGTGGCCGTGGACGTGGTGCAGGGCAAGGACACGCTCTTCCACATCATCTACCTGGCCACCGGTACGCCGGCGGCGCCACGGGCTTTGTCCGCGCGGTGTCGTTCACGTGCTTGCTTCGTGCATTTTAATGAACCCGCATCTGTTTTCACGGCACATTTGGGACGGCCTTATGTGTGCCACAAACTGCACCTTCGCACAACACATCCCTTTATGGTTCCCTTGGATTTCTTTGCTTGTTCCTTTCATGTTTCATAATCCTTCCACTGCAGACCAGTCGGACGTTTTGAAGGGAATTGATCAGTAGTGCCGAGGAGACATCGGCACGCAAGCTCAATCTGTTGATCCAGGACACGCGAGGAGCACGCACATGAACAGACACGGGGCAACTCGTGAAATAGATACACACAGACACGCACACACCCACACACACACACACACACACACACACACACACACACACACACACACACACACACACTTCGTTGCATATCACCCTCACACAATCGCGTACGACACATCATAAAAACCATGAGGTCGCATCCATTTACCTGTCAAAAAGAAGACAGGCAGTTAATGAAAAACACACACGTACACTGTGGAGCATGAGTTACAGGGATGGGGAGTCGCAGTCCTTCGTGCACCAAAGTGCACGCGGCGCCCGTTGCTCCGCAGACTATTTTGGTGTAATGAATTCAAAATGGTTTAGTAGGCAATTTCTTCTTCGACATCAATGCGCCGCAAATGCCATAAGGTCACAGTTTAATGTGTTTCCATTTTGATAGAGTCAACATCAGCAAAATATTAACTGAAAATAAGTCGAGTACGAAGATAAAATAAAGAAATAAGTAAGTGAAACCCACCCCTAGCTCGGTGGAGAGACATTCCGTTGAATTAGCCAATTACAGGAAGGAACATCAAGGTAATGTTGGACATTACTCAGCTTTTTAGCTTTCAATAGCGATTGAATGCAGCGTTCTGGAATTGGCTTGAAGCATATTCAGGGCTTTCACACGCCGTACGCCATTCAGTTTTTTTTTTTTATGTCGGCATTGTGTACATAATGAATAAAAATTGGCCGCAGCATCAGACTGTGAAGGGCTGATGCACTACAGGGCAACGGGGAAAAGTCAACATGGTCTTTCCTGTTGTTGCATACTTGTTGTTTTTAGGATCTCTCTCACACTAGTACTGTACAAATACATACATAACTCTCATATCCCTCCCTTCCCCTCTCTCTCTTTCTCTCCCACACACACACACACGCGCACACACACACACACACACACACACACACACACACACCCCTTATCCAGATCATTGGCTTCCTGCTTGGCGTCTTTCTACAATAACTCCCCTCTCATTGTTTGCATAGCGCTGTGATCAATGCGGCTTAGGAGGAGAGCCACATGCGGCGCGTCCCCTGGACTCGTACCAGACTCCAGTGAAAACATCTGAAACTACGCCAGGGCGGTTATAGCGCCGGCTAATCACACACCATTCGCGTTGAAACGTGTCTGGATAATTGGGGCCATTCTGCGGAACCTGATAGCTCCACTTGATGTTCATAGATGTCAAGGTGCAGCCGGGTGTTCTGGATCTGGCACCCGCACCCACCCACGGGATTAATTCAGTCTCCTCGCCGACCTCACGATTCCGGTCTAAACGTAACCAAAAAGGTTTTATTGTTTTATTCGCGCTTTGTTTTTGGGGGGGATGACAACTACTGTGTCAAAGAATTCATAACGCCACCCAATTACCGAGTCTCACCTCAATGAATGCAAACCAGAATCGGGTTTTTCTGACTTTCCTTCGTTCCGAAGCAGCTTGGAATAGACCTCTGAAACAAACACCTGGCGGCAACCTTTTTTTTCTTTTTTGCCTTCCTTCCCCACCTCGAAACCCCGAATTAGCTATTCATCATTATATATCATACATTATTATGTTCTCAGCACCCCGGGGGACAACATGTATAATTGACGATATTTGTCCGAGCCCTTTCTTCAAAAGGCAAAATCTTAAAGCGAAATCTCCCGGGACTAGGAAAGGCGCACCGAAACGTGGGGTGAAGAGAGGCGGCACTATCGAATCGGATGAAATCGGTGATTTCATCCCTCTCGGCGCATTCTGCGAGAGTAAAAACGGTCCCCGGTTTGGGAATCGGGGCGCGGCGTGCCATCCCCGCTTCGCCGGCCTGGGTGTGCCACCGGTCTTCCTGACAGCCCTGTTCCAGCGACGCTTCCGTCAGGGGGGAGTGCTTGTTGTCTGGTTCAAGCAGAGTTCACATCGGCTCTTGTGATTTACCTGTTTCGCTCGTCCACAGTATACACCTTCCCGTCTTTCTTTATCTCCGTCGATCTACCCGTCGGCCCCTCAGCCCCACCCCCTCTGTCTCTCGAACACCGCTCCTCTCGCCCTCTTCCCTCTTTGTTATCCTCCCTCCCTTTCAGATTCATGAGTCCGTGTCTCCCGCCGCGAAATGCCGAGCGTGTCTTCCGAAATGTCTTCCCGTAACCGTTCTCCCCCGCCCTTCTCGCCGCAGACTACGGCACCGTCAGGAAGGTGCTGTCGCCACTGAATCAGTCCACGGGCAGCTGCCTGTTGGAGGAGATCGAGTTGTTCCCGCCCCGGAAGCGGCAGCCCATCAGGAGCCTGCTCATCCTGCACAGCCGCAGCGAGCTCTACGTGGGCGTGCGCGACCAGATCGTGAAGATCCCGCTGATGAGGTGCAACTACCACAAGACCCGAGAGTGAGTAGCCGGCGCGTTTTCATGTGCACGCGGGACCCGGACGCC
>NC_137206.1:15895891-15898391 GCF_960531495.2 Zeus faber | reverse complement strand
CAAAGCACCTTTTTGTTTGCCGATTAAGAGGTCTCAGTGAATAAATGTGAACACAAACAAGTAATTCGAGTCATCCTGTCTCAAGTCAAGGCAAGTCACGAGTCTTTAAGTGTCATGTCCAAGTCGAGTCTCAAGTCATTTATTTTCCGTCAAGTCAACTTGCAAGTCATCAAAACCGTGACCGGAGTCACAATGACTCCAGTCCACATCTCTGTAAACAAGTCCTCATTACCCAGAGGTAGATTTGCGTGAATCTGCACTCTCGATCAGGCAGTTTTTCAGGATGCGAACTTTAGGAGACTGTGGCAGTTTCGCCTCCCACGCACCACCCAAGTGGCGTTTTCAGGGACCTCCGGCACAGAGACACAGAAGACGTGGTTGTAGATACCAGTTTATTGTAGTGGGATTGTAGTGTACTGGAGTGGGCCAGTTGGAATAAGCCCAGGAGCAGATAGAGATGTGTCATGACACGCGCTCCTCTCCTGAGTGAGTGTGAGGATGGTGGTTTTACCTGTTGCTCGTTAGACCAACCAACGAGCAACAGGTATGCAGCCACTCTGATCCTGGATCCACCAATTACCCAGATCCAGGTCAGGTGTGGCCGCTCAAACCACACCATCCCCACACCACATAACCCCGATACCAAACTGAGGCCAGGGAGAATACCTGTCCGAACCCTTCCCCCACCCATCCACCAAGCAGAGAACAAAAAGAAAGAAAAAAAAAGCCTAAAACAGACTCTGAAACAGGGTTTCCATAACTTAAACCAACAAATATCCCCCAAAAAATTAACTGATCCCTCTGGTGTGGTGTGTGGATGGGATGGTTTGAGCAGCCACACCTGTCCTGCATCTAGGTGATTGGGTCAGGGTGGCTGCATACCAGTTGCTTATTGGTTGGGATAACGAGTGGCAGGTTGCTGGATGGTCCCGGCGGTGGCTGCTGGGCAGAGGAGCTAGCTGCAGGCGGCAGCTGGTGGCTGCTGAGGCTGGTTCTCCCCCAGTCCTCTGCCGGACACCCTGGGTGCTGCCATTAGGGAGAGGGTTGGTGCTGGGGCTGCCCGTTAACCCGCTGGTGGCTCCAGGGCATCTTCGTATGGCCCCTCTGTGTCCCTTCCCTGAGCACCAAGAGTCCCTGTTCAGGTGCCAGTGTGGCAGTTTTGCCTACCACGCACCACTCAAGTGGCGATTTCACACCCTCCCCACAACAACACAGAGGCTTAATCACAGTTGCTGTTTATGACCAGAATTGTGAGTTTTTAGGCAGAGACCGGCTCTGCACTCCACCAACCTTTTGTCAATCGCCATCTGGCACGGACGTCTGGATGGAAACAACTACAAATTTAAGAATGTACGTTTATTTTTTTCCCCCTCGGCTCCCAATTGAACGGACCCCATTGTTGGTAACGCATAGGCTCTCATCTTGTTTTTTTAAAGGACAATACAACAGAGGAGTCAGCATCCGTAATTCAAAAGCCTTCCTCAAATAAGACGTTATTTCCCCTATGATAGGCGTGGAAGAGTGCTTTTTCGTCTGCCTTGCAAATTGATTTATCTCGGTCTGTAGTGCAATATAACAGCTCCATTCTTGCAGCTTCCCGGTCCCCTATTCTCTCATTTTATAAATTGATATTACAATGTTCTCTGTACCGCCAGTTATGTGTTATGGAAACGTGTTAATGGCTTAATAAAAAGACTCAATGAGCCTCATCTTTCTCATTGCTTGCTCTTCTAGGTGTCAATTTGAAGCCAATGTCCTCTATCACCAGAGTGCGATGGGGGGGCGTGCTATATCTGCCTCCGTCAACGAGGACAAGAGCAGAGGGGATAACTTCTTCTCTTTGTGTGAAATTTGACGTCGCATTCTTTCTTTCCCCTAATCAGCCCGAATCATGCCACGGCCGCACGCCTCATATAACCTGCGATTTTGAATCTCACTCTGGTGCTTTTTCAATTTCTACCTCGCCCGCCCAGGACACCGCTTGTAATTCATCGCCGCCGTGATATACAGGCCCTCCAAGGTTCCCTAATCTTTTTCCTTCACAGCGAATACGTCTCCCGAAGTGGGAGCTGTTATTTCCTCATATTTTTTGTCTCGGCTCTTCGCTTTGACGTCGTGCCTTGTTCCCCCCTTCGCGGTTCTCCCTTTTCACTATTTCTGAATATTCCCATATCTCACGTCAGTGTTCATAAATAATCTCCGGCTTTTACAAGGCATTCACCTCCCCCCTGACTCAACCATTGTGGAAGTGCCGCGGCTGATGTAATACAGTTTTTTGGGGGTTTTTTTCCCCCTCTATTTGAGGCAAATCGATTCTAGCTCTCGCGTCTGACATTGAGCTCGGCTTTCCTCCACGAGCTCCTCGTTTCTGCGAGGATCTGGGTGGGAATTATGCAATAAATAAAGACGGTCGCAGCAATAACGCAGTTATTCTGAAGAGATACTCTGTTCGAGCGCCGGGTGTCACATTCCCCCTCCCCCGCCCCCCCCCCATGTGTCG
>NC_137206.1:15883391-15893391 GCF_960531495.2 Zeus faber | reverse complement strand
AAGGGATCCTATGAGTAAATACGGAGGATCATTGAAAGGCGGCGCAGGTAGAAGGAGGTCGAGGGCTCCCTTCTCGAGGGTCTTCCTTCCGCCTTCACAGGTTTTCCCGCGTTGTTTGAACGCTTCACTCCGAAGCCCATTACGAATGCTGGCTCCGCATGCGGGGCCTCGCCGTGCGGGGAAAATTTCAACGCCGCCGTCGAAATACGATTCGTATTGACGGAGGCCGGTAATGAAGCTATGCCCGCGTCAGCACCTGGTGTCTTGGCGGCGTTTTTTCATCCGCCCTCCTGCGGTTTTTCCTGGATGGGGGCGGTGAAAAAAAAGGCCATAAGTAAATACAGTTTGGAGGATGAAAGCAAGCAAAATTGAGATGAACAGAGGGGGTGGTGGTGGGGTGGAGGGGGCTGTTACCGGGTGTCACCATGGAAACAAAAAGCCGGCACCATAGCGCAGGGAGTGATTGGATGTGGCCTTTAAAGGCTGAACCCTCCATTACGTCCTTCTCTGAGGCTCACCGTCTGTTTCTATCTCCCTCTCTCTCTCTCTCTCTCTCTCTCTCCCCCTCTCTCTCTCTCTCCCTCTCTCTCTCTCTCTGCACTGTCCTGCCGAGTGTCCTCATCTTTTTTTTTTTCATAACCATTGACTCTCCCGCCGGAGAGTTCCCCGCGGCACCGAGATATTACAGAGATGAGAGGTGACTGGCACAGTCCAATACTTCACTCCGGACTACACAGAGTAATCAGCATTGGAGTGGAACTTAGGAGGACCGAAGTGGAGTTTGATTTTCTCTATCCGTCTCTCTCTCGCTCTCTCTCTCCCTCGCTCGCTCACTCACACTCTCTCTCTCTCTCCCTCAATTCAATTCAATTCAATTCAAAGGGGCTTTATAGACATGAGAAACAGGTGTTTACATTGCCAAAGCAAGCGTGAAATAAAACAACAAACAAAAAAATAAAAAATAAATACAGTATAGACACATGGAAGAATTGTGATTTTGCTGAAATATATATATATATGGATATATATATTAGAAATATACATATCCAGATAGGTAAAAAATAACTTTAAATAAAATAGAAAAATGTAGACTTGCAGTGAAAAAGACGATGTGTGAGAATTATATAAAGACTGCAGCATTTTTTTTTATTTTAAAACAAATGTATTTAAAGATATTTGTTCTGTATGTAAGCACAGTAATTATGTCTATGTACGGAGATCAGCACAGTGCGAATGGTCAGTGCAGGAAGACACACAATATACATAACAGTCATAACAGCTCACAAATCTTGCTGCAGTGTTTGCACATTGCCGTATTTTGGCCCAGCAGACATGGACCTTTATTTGTTATAAGCCATGTTTTCAAAGCCTTTTTTCGGTGGTTGTAATGTGTGGGTAGTATATGTCTCTGATGTCCTGGCACAGTTGGCAGGTGGTAAAAGAGTGGAGCTGGGTTTCCACCTCCCGCTGGGTGCGGTGGGTGCACAGCCTTTCGCACGCCGAGCCTGTACATGGTCAAGGATTTCCTTGGATTTAGATCGGTCAGAGCGGTCAGGCGCATTTGGAGGCGGGGTCCTTTTTGGAATGTCATCATTTTTGACTTGGTCGGATTCGCTGCCACGGCCCAGGTCTGGGAGAATTGTCGCTGAAAATCGAGGTGCTGTTGTAGGCCTTCTTTGGTTGGAGACAGGAGCAATCTGCAAACAGTAGGCATTTGACTTGTGTGTCTGCCAGGCTGCTGCCAGCCATTGCAAACTGATGTACATGTCAAAGAGGGTCGGACTCAAGCTGCATCCTGACCCCACAACACCCCTTGCTCGTGCCAAATGAAGTCGAAGGCTTCTTTGAAAATCAACAAAGCAGGAGAATGATAAGCTTTTTTTTCTTTTGGCTTATTTGATTGTCAATCAGCGTGCTGAGGATGAAGATGTGGTCTGTTCTATGATATTTGGTAAAAAGTACATTTGGGATTTGCTGAGGACATTATTTTCAGTAAGGAGTTGGAGGAGTCTGTGGTTAACAATCATACAGAGGATTTTCCCCACGGTTGCTGTTGCGGGCGCATTTGTCTCCACTTTTGTGGAGCGGCGTTATCAGTCCTCGGTTCCAAATATTGGGGAAGATCTGGAGCTAAGAATGATGTTAAAGTAGTTTTTAGTATATATAGTATTGGAATTTGAGGTGTAGGAATGTTATCATTTCATCTAGGATGCCGTCAACACCACAGGCCTTCTTGGTTTCGAGTGATTGTTCTATTTTGTCCTGTATTTCTTTTAGTGTAATAGGGGAGTCTAGCAGGTTCTGATGGTTGACTCTCAGGGGCGAATTCACAAAGGGATGCCCGGTTTTTGCGGCCGCTAAACCAGTGTAAATAACAGAAAATGCGAGCGTAGGCAGCCGTAAACGGAGAAATGCATCCCTGACTGCGCTGCCACGCAAATAGCGTCTCGGTGCGCTGGTGCTTTTTGCACGTGTTTAAATTAGGTATTATGCTTTTGGTCCAAAATTGGCCCCTTTCTCCGAAAATGAGCCTCTGGCTATCACCATCTGCAGAGACCTGGTGGTAACTCAGAGAGGTGGTGCAACTGAAGCGCATTTATAAGGGGTGGCATGCCCAGGCTTTCCAATGATATGTAAATTATACTAAATATTATATTATTATTGTAATTTTTATTACTTTCACGACATCCAAAGGTAGCGGAACGGGTCCATAGTGGTTTTCAAAATGCACTTCTCAAGAAAATTGTTGAAACTTTGAATAATGTATTGTACAAAAAGGCGTCAAAAACGTTGACAAAAACGCTTCTACAATTCCTATTTAATTCAAAAGATATCGAAAAAACAACTAAAAGTTATAGGGAATAGTAATAAAGTTGTCAAAACAGGCCTCGAACCTGCAGAACCATGGACAGCTCCTTAGAGCGCGGCCTTTTGGGTGCAGTGGCCCGGAACTTTGTGCAAAATATAATAAAAAAAAAACTGTCAACATTTCTACATTGTAATATTAAGATTCAGTGAGAACTAGAAGTTCATAAGTAAAAATGTAAATATGTACACTTTCTATTCATGCAATTAATTGATTAAATATATGGGAATAGTCAGTTTTGTTATAGATTTACTCATATTATTTAAATGTTTTATAGTCACTGTGCATAAACCAAAAAATACTAAGTAAAACCTGTTTTTTTTTCTGTTTATTCTTCTCTATTGGACCAAGGAAATTGGAGAACTGGTTTTCCCATACATCTCCATGTTGGATGGGTAGGTCCTCAGGTTTTTGTTTGTTTAAAGTGTTCTGTTCCAATTTTCCCAGAAGTGGTTTGTTTTGATGGATTCCCCAATAGCATGTAGGTGCTTTCCAACGTGTTGGTGTCTTTTTTTTCCTTTCTGTATTTTTACAGATATACCGTTTCACCATAGTAAAGACGTACGTTCCAGTTGTCTGGGTCTCCATGTTTTTGTTTTGATAGGTTCCTTAATTGCTTTCTGAGGTTTTTACATTGCATTTTCCACAAACTGGTCTAAGAGTGATGGGACTTGTTGTCTAATAGCGTTGTGGTTACCTCACTACCTTCCTCCCATCTGTAGCTTTTTTTAATAGTAAGTAATTGGGTTGGCTTGGATACTTCATGTTTGTGTGTAGATCCGTTCATGTAGACTGTGGTTTTGCTGAGGTCTGACAGGGAGTCAGCAGGCTGACAGTGGGCTGACGGCTGTTACCCCGAGATGAGTACAAGTGTACCTGCCGTAGGAGTCCCCTCAAAGCCTACCGTTGACTATGTACAGGCCCAGCCAATGACAGAGCCGTGAGATCTGTGACCCCATTTGTCTTTGTTGCTTTGTCGTATCGGAGAGGTGATGTTTCCAACGCCTGGGAGGTGTTTGTCTCCCTCTGTGCTGGTTCCCACAGGCTACAATGTGCGCATGGGAATGGAAATGGTTCACCTCCTCCTCCAGGATAGAGAACTTGTTGTTCTTAAAATATGGGGATTCGATTTGGGCGACGTAGGTAGCACACAGGAGGATGTTTTCCTAGGTTGAGGTAAGTTCCTGTTTGAATTCTAACCAGATGTAAAAAGCTCCTGTTTTGATTAGCTTAATGGAGTTAATGGGTTCGTTCTGATTTGTACCATATAAACATGCCTCCTCCATGAGCCTCTTCCCTGTTTGATCCCTGTAAGCTTCGTGGATGGTAGTACCAGCTGTCTGTAGTTTGCATGGCAGCCAGTGGGGCCATCCCCTCTGTGCCATGCCTCCTGCAGGACAATGATCTCTGTGTTTGCAATTTATTGTATGAAGTCTGGGTTTCTGCTTTTACCATACCAAATACCAGTCCACCTCAGACATTGTATATTCCAGGATAGAAAAGTGAAAGGTTTGTATTCCATGATTCACGGTATTATAATTCCAGTGGTCTTAAGTTTTATGCCTGGACCAGGATCGCATAGAGCTCGCTGAGCATCTGGTGTATGCTCAGGTCACCGCATTGGGGCTCTGCCAGGTGTAGGGTTGGCAGCCTGTGCACATGTGTTGTATGGGGTTGGCAGAAGGGGGATGGGCCTGTGCTGGGGCGCAGCAGGTTGTTCTCTGGGTGTATCAGGGTGCCCTCTGGGTGTTGAAGGGTTTTGTCTTGGTGCAGCAGCAGGGTGTCCTCTGGGTGCAGAAGCAGGGTGTTCTCTGGGTGCAGCAGCAGGGTGTCCTCCGGGTGCAGCAGCAGGGTGTTCTCTGGGTGCAGCAGCAGGGTGTTCTCTGGGTGCAGCAGCAGTAGATGTACTGTATATATATATGTGTGTATATATATATACTGTATGTATATCAAACCTCTTTATTGAGGTGTTTGGCTATTTTCCTGGAAGCCATGCTGGCCACTTTGTTCACCATTCTTCTAGCTCAAGAGAGATGCCATTGATGCTCAGTTGGGAGGCCCCAATCACAGGCACAGACCCACATACTAAAGAGTTTGTAGGAGTAACAACTTTTTTTTTTTGCACTTTGCTCTCTTGATAAGAAGCTTTACTCAAATTCGCACCCTGTTGTTTGTAGTAGTTGCAGTTTCCACAGAAAGAGCAAATGTTCTGAAATGAACCATGCTATGGGCGGAAATCTGGCCAGTTAAGTGCTCGCATTTATGGACCTTCTGTTGGAATTCCCTCCGGCCTGCTGATATAGTCATTTTCGCTTACTCAGCCTATAGCAAGTAATTAGCGCCATTTTTAATCTGTTCGCTTGGTCAGTGTTTTTTTTCTGTCTTTTTTCCTGTGGGACGTGAAGAAGAGGAGAGAATCAAATCTGAACTGGATTATAGCTTTTTTTTTTCCCCATGACTAAAATAATGACTCTGTCTATGACAATGCCTTTAAAACCATTTAAATCTGCTTTGTATGGATCAGAGCAGCTTTTTCCCTCCGCTGTTGCAGCCAAAGCGGCGTTTTGTCAGTGTCATCAGGAGAGTGTGTGTCCGTGTTGGTGCATTACTGTAAAAGTGCCTCCTTTCATCTGCACGTGAGAGATTTTAATCTCCATCGTTCTTCCTGTTCTTCACACGCCCTCTCGCTCCGAAGCCCCAGCCCACAGTATCATCCCTCTACGAGCGTGCGGCTTAAGTACAAACCGCAGAAGAATACGCTGCTTTAAGGTTCTCCGTGCCCCGGGTGTGCTTTTGATTTTAAACGAACAATCGCAGCATTTAGGAAGTGCACAATGGAAAAATATCCGGCCCGAGCCTCCGGAGGCGGGATATTATGTTGGAGCCACTTCGGCTCGGCTGCCCGAGACTTCTCCCTCAAAAGGCAGTGACGCGCCAAGGCACAACAAAACAGCAATAAAAACAATTTAATAGCACGCCTTAAACTTTTAAGACAAGTTATATGTCTCTAATAAGGCAAGCGGTAGTACGGGGTTATTGTCTAACATGGGGCTGAGTAATTAAACATTTTAGATGTCGCAGTAATCCTGTCTCGTAAAGAGGACGTAATTATAGAAGATGCATGAATCCGTGCGGCTTTTTCCACGGGGCCGTGTCAGTGAGTTATTTGAAGTACAGTGTTCATTAAAGAGCCCCCAGACGGGAGGGTTTTGAGGGTTTTTTTTTCCGCGACGTGCCGTCCTTCTCATGCGTGCTGAGTCTTTAATTGCTTAAGCCGCTCACGCCGCGTGTCCACGTGGTGTTGGACTCGGCGGCGCGACTCAGTCAAATGTTCCACTCTCGCGGCCCGTGCCCGCTCGGCGGCGCCTGACGGGGGACATGAAAAGAGGCGCGTCGGGTGTGTCAGAAGTTTGACACAAAGCGGTTTCACACCCCGGCGTGGCTGGGGTGTTGACCCGCTGTAGCTATTTCAGTACGGCTAAAAAGTGTGCCTTTAGCGCCTTTCTGATAACGTAGTAGTAGAGTGTGTGTGTGTGTACAGTATGTTTTCAGTACAGTGTGTGGAAAAAAACGAACAAACACACACACACACACACACACACACACACACACACACAAACGCTTACAGACATCCGCCAATTCACCCGCTAATTCCGAGTGGTCCTTGGTCTCCACAGGTATTGTAACGAACACCTCCCCTGCCCGCCACACGTCTATTGGTCGGCCTGGTCGGCATGGGAGCGCTGCACGGTGCCATGCGGAGGAGGCATCCAGTCGCGACGCAGGACCTGCGAGAACGGCAACGAGTGTCCCGGGTGCAGTCAGGTAGGTCGGATCAAATCCAAAAAGCCGTCGTCATTACCCGGCCTTTTTCATTTTTTATCTTTTATTTTTTCTTTATCACATTCTCGTGATCTTTCTTCCAAATTTTCTTTCATCCTCCCGACTGAGCTGTCCGCTCCATGCGTCCGGCCACCTCTTCTCTGCATCTTCCCCTCCCTCAATCTCCTTTTTTTTCTCTCCATCGATCCAGGAACAGGACCTTGAAGCCTAAAAGCGGCTGAAGCAAGAGATGATGAAATGGGGTCATCCTTAGCTGCGATAGCCCCGCCCTCGGTATGAGTAGAAAACCGCAGCTTTCATTAGATCCGTTGCATTAGCAGGCCCTTGAATATTACCACACACGCTGTAATCGCTCCATATGTGAACAGGCTTATCTCCGACCATGAATCCTGAGCTGAGGCACAAATGATGCAAGAGGGTGTAGAAACGGGAGCCGGTTTTGATCCCCTCCTTGTTGACAGAATTATTTGACGCTCTTGTTATTGCGCGCGTTATTTGCACCCATCGGCGGTCCGTATTAAAAATAAGGCCAAATCCACTTGATTACCGCGGCCCCTTTCACGAATGTATCTGGGAAATGGATTCAAGAACACGGATAATGACTGTGGATGCACTAGATTAGTGCAGTCGTTGTGCCTGCGAATAGGTTTATGAACATTTGAAATTCATACTCGCATGCATGGCAGATAAGATAAGATAACACTTTATTAATCGCCGGGGGGGAATTCAGAAAATTTGAGATGTGCGTGTCTGTGTCTTGGGGTATATTCAACATATGATGAAAGTCGAAGCTGTTTTCTTATTAAGACATGTTTAAAGAATGGTGCAAAATCATAATAGAACTCATTGAAAACATCCCACACCCCGCATTTAATAATGCATAATTATCCTGAATAAATATCTGCCTGCATTATAGAATAGACCCTTTCCACAGAGGCACCGCAGCAGGGTAAACGCAGCTCTAACGTAATAAAGTAGTAATAACACGATAATAATCCATTTTATTTAGTTATGACTATATTTTGTCCGGCTATGATGCGTAGCATAACATCCTATCCTCGAGGGGAAAAAGACTTCTCCACCCATCCGGTCACAGTTAAACGCGATCATTGACGCCGAAAAGCTGGCTGTCTCTCTCCCCAACGCTCGCTTGAGCTCAAGCGCCGTCAGAATGCGAGGGGCCATTCCCTTCGTAACCCGATAGCCGAGAAACTATTCCAAGAGGGCCGACGACGGGAGGCGCGCCGGCCATCTCGCCAGCTGCGGCCTCGGCACTCCAAAGGGGAAGGTCAGTCGAGGGGGCGGTTGGGAGGACGCCGGCGCGGTATTTTCGGGGAAGGTGTCGTGCCAAGCAAGGTGGAGATGTTCCAACTATTTCTATTGGCGTCGGAGTGGGAGGCCTTCGAGGGAGCGATTACACGGCGGGAAGTGGCAAATTAGAAAGGGCCGCTGCGCCGGGGGTCAGCGGGAAAAGTCAGCCCTTTATCTTGACTTCTCTTTTCTTTCCGTCGGGCCGCCTCTCACTCGCCACCGCGCTTTTTCTTTTCGGCGCAATATCTTCTCAAGGTCTTTTTTTGCACAACTGAACTGAACTGTCCGAGCCGTGTAGACACACTTTCAAACTGCAAGTACCTCTTGAGTTTAGATAAGGGCAGCTTGGCTAACTGTTGGGTTATACGGGTTTTTTTTTTATTGTTGTTTTTTTTTTGCTTAGTACAAGTATTTGTTTATTTAAGACGCTGAAATTTACGGCAGCTCCAGGGAGTCCCCCCCCAAACACGTTTCAAAACCACCCGGGCGTCCTGAGATTCGGCGGACGGCGTTTGGCTCCGCATCGACTGTAGTTCGCCATTTGTGTACGTTGTGTCGGCATCAAGCGTGACAAGCTGTGTTCTTTTTTTTTTTTTTTTTTTTTTCTCGTCATTTTGGTGAGCCCTCCTTAAAATGTCGAAAGAGTGATGGAGTTTGGTTTTATGTGCCATCTGTCAGTGGTCCCTGCCACCCCCACCCCCCATGCCTCCACCAGATAGAGCCATGTTTAATTAAAACAGACGGAAAACAACAAACACGCCCACGCACAGATGAGGACGCTGCAGCTTCTATCACCAGAGGTATTTTATTTGACTAGATGCCCTCCGGAGATCCGACAGGATGAACATGGCGCAAGATATCCGAGATGGTGTGTGTGTGTGTGTCTGTGTGTGTGTGTGTGTGTGTGTGTGTGTGTGTGTGTGTGTGTGTGTGTGTGTGTGTGTGTGTGTGTGTGTGTGTGTGTGTGTGCGTGCGTGTGCGTGCGCGTGCGCGCGTCGGAAGTGGTTTCAAATGTCTGCGGGTAACCCGTATTTGCATGTGTTGTGTATCTCTTAAAACCGATGGTTGAAATTGTGCGTGGTGCTCTCACAGTCATTTCATACCTTCGAAAACAAAAAACTTAAAATAAAAATAAAATCCAATCCATCATCAACAAACGCAACGTGCGCCTCGCAACAAGCCGCTAAGTGAACAGCCGAGACGAAAATCTGTCCAAATGTTTTCTGCGTTCCCTGAAGGGGGAATCATTTTTCTTTGTTTTGTTTTCGCTGACTCCTGTTGCCAGGAACCCAGTGTCTTGTTTGAATGCACTCCAGTGCGGTGGAAGGTGCTGGTACTGGGGTTCTGGTTTGAACATCAATGTCCCCTCCAGCCGGCCCACCGCCATGACAATTTCAAATGCTCTGTGTGATTGGTGCCGCAATAAAAATAATAGACTCTGTAAACACACACACAAAACGAACCCTGCGACACAATGACACGATCCCAGGATGAGAATCACGTGAATCGCAACGCGCTGCATGGATGACTGGACGCAAAAAAGAGAAGACAAACATGAATTGATGACAACAAACTGTAACCACAC
Organism: Zeus faber; assembly: GCF_960531495.2. Classification (NCBI taxonomy): domain Eukaryota; kingdom Metazoa; phylum Chordata; class Actinopteri; order Zeiformes; family Zeidae; genus Zeus; species Zeus faber. Next base: position 15,883,786 of record NC_137206.1, on the reverse strand, counting down.
AGCACAATCAGGCACACCGAGAGAAGAGGTATTCATTAAGTATTACTATGATTTTTATCACTACTACCCTGTTATCATCCTGTATCTATTATTTATTTCTAACAGACAGCTCTTAGATTTAATGTGAAATTATCTTTATTTATGTCGCATTGCTTGGGCGTCTGGGCTCCCTACAGATAACACGGGCATGCTTAATGAGCTGGAAATATCGGAGGGCTGAGCTTGAATCCCCAACATGGGATGAAAGAGTAGAGCCCAACATGCAGGGGCAGAGCCCGACATGTGGATGCAGGGGAGGCGGAGCAGCGACGCGGCGAGCGAAGCAGGAAGCCGAGCAGGTGGGGCGGGAGGGATTTTCCGCGTAAACAGGCCGTGGGACCGTGACGGCGCGCGGT
>NC_137206.1:15843391-15878391 GCF_960531495.2 Zeus faber | reverse complement strand
GCGATAAGAGACGGAGCGAGACAGAAACCGAGGGAGAGAGTCGATGGAGGAAGTGATAGGAAACGGCAAAGAGAGAGCTGTGAAAGATGCAGATATAGATTTATAGACTATAAATTGGAAGAGGGAAAAAGTTTGGAGAGAGAGCGAGAGGGGAGATAAAGAGAGTTGTGGGTAGTTTGTGGCTCGAAACAAAATAAGAAATAAACATCTAGAACAATCTAGTGTGGGAGTTTCACCCAGAGGTACAGGTTTGGGGAGGGAGTCTTTCCGGCAGTGACATGGGGTCTTAATTAATACAGAAAGGCTCGCTGGTCAAAACAGGAACATCAAATAGAAGGATTAATTAGTCCGGGGTTTCAGCTCGGCCATGGCCCGGTCAGCGGGCTCACAGCGTCTTGCACCGTGCCATCCCCACTGCAAGACAAAACAACACATAAGAAAGCTCTTCCAGCCGGGTCCGACCAATCAGCGCTAATGAGGCTGATTAGGCGGACCCGGTGAAGCTGTGCCGTGGCGCACCCCCTTGTCTGCCACATATCCCCACCGCCCAACTGAGGCCGTGAAGCCGATTTTTCCTTGGACTCTGGCGACAAGGGGATCTGCCAGTAGCCCTTGATCAAATCCAGTGTTGAAATTGAGCCGTGCCTAACCAGTCAAGGAGTTCATCGACCTGGGCCATCGGATACGCATCGAATTTCGACACCGCGCTCATCGTTCAGTAGTCTACTCAGAAGTCTTCAATTCTGCCTGCACGACTTTGCGTTTACCTTCAGGGCAGACAGTATAGTGGGGAGCGTACTTTCACCCCTGGGGTTGTCTCCACATGGTGGTGTCTGAGAAACGTGTGGCCTGACAGATGGGAAAAATCAGAAACCTGCCATTGTAATGTGGCCACGTCAGCGCTCTGGCAGGGCGAGAGGTAATTACATGAAAGGGCCGGGGTGGGATCGATTGTTTTTGGAACCTCTCGCCCCAACTTATCCCCTCACAGACACCTGCATATCTGAGTCACCCTGCCCCTGTCCGACCACTTGACCTCATAAAGTGCGCCACACTTTTGGCCGTAATACTGCAAAATGGCACCGCCTCGGGACATGCGGCACACCATACGCACATCTGCCCAAATGTCATATAGAAGCGAGCCATTATCCGCTGCAGTGTTTTATCGTGGCCGAGGTGGTTATGGTGAGCTCAAGCTGGTATGGTGTGGATTATTGTTATCGGGCTGGAAAATAATTTCCCGGCAGCTTTTCGGAACAAACAACTGTGTCATTTTCTCTCCTGTCACGGCTCACTTTATATAACCTGTCCCTAATCACTGAGAAATATGGGTGTTTGAGCGCAGCGTCTGGGCACGCCAATTCGTCATTGATTTTAACTACCTGCTCAAAGGCCATGCATAGGGTATAGTCCCACGACTGCTCCAGAGGAAAATTATCCATGGAGGAGACCAGTGGGACCAGGAAGCCCCACTGGGGACTCCTCCGCTCCAACCATTAAAATCCCCTCAGCGTTGCCGCGCACAATGCAACACTCCCGTTTCCCTCCCAACCGTGCCGCACTCACCCAGCCTCCCTCATTAAAGCGTCAGACCCTGTCCAATCCGGACCTAAAATCAGGGAGTGCGACAGGCGAGAGCTAACTGCAGTCTTCACCTTATGCCTTTTCCCCTTTACGAATTTCAAGCCGCACCATCGTCATGATATCCCCACGCACACACCGAATCTCCACCCGTGACGCCTCCACCAAAGCCCTAGGTTGAACCAGGCCTTGCTGGATCACCTTCTGAGAACAGCCAGAGTCCAACAAAGCCCAATGTCTACCCCCCTTGTACTCTTACCCTTCCCAACCGGGTGAGGGGCCCGGCGGACCAGTTACCCACAGCACCTGTGACAACCTCGATCATGGGGCAGTCCCCCCTAACGTGGCCGGGTCGCCTACAGCACCAGCATCCATGCCAAGGCATTTCAGCAGCTGTCTATGGGCTTGCGGTGGATGCCTCCCTGGGAGCTGACGGGGGACAGAGAGGCGACAGCGGAGGAAGGGGAGATAGCGTCCCGCAGCACAACAGGACCCGGCTGGTAGGCGTCCACGCTACCTCGGGCTGGCAGGAGGGGAACCGTACAGGAAAGAAAAGGGGCGTCCCGCAACTCCGATGAGTCGGTGGAGTCCCCTCCTGATGGCCGGGAGGGGAATGGTTGGGGCTCCGTCGCATCCCGTGGGGGTCCAGGGTCACTAACGCAGCAAACCCCCCGGACATTACCCTCTGGGGAGCCATAACGGGCTTGGGACCCGGCGAAGCCTGTGTGGGTCCTGGGACCAGACGTGGGGCAGGTCCTCCTGTCGGGTCGCGATCAGTGGCGGTGAGACTGCTGTCAGTTGCGGCGTTTTCTGGCACCTCCACCTCACCATGGGGTTGGAAAAATGCTTAAAAAAAGTGAGACGTGGGTAGGGGGTGGGGTCGGAAAGAGTAACTGAAAAGTAGAGCAGCGAAGAATGTCAGAGCTCTCTTTCTCTCCGCTGACCCGCCTGCCGGCCCCTCGTGACAGGCTGATGGATGTGCCACAGAAATTCTTATCTTTATTTTGTCAAGGTCTGGCAGTCACTCAAGGCCTATTCAGCATAAATAAACAAGCGGTGAGGAGCGAATGGCAGCCCACCTCACCTCCCCGTCCGTGAACGGCGAGGTGATTTACTCCAGCCGGTCTCTGGCTCTACCTCCTTATTTGTTTAGCTTGGGTTTAAAACGGGGGGCCAGGCCGCCCATTAACCCGCCCATTATGTTTAGCAGTCTCAGCGTATCAATAAATACGATGCCACTGAAAGCAGAATGTTTTTCATCCGCTAGTCCAAGAAATTACGGCAGCGAAAAGGAGTTGAGGTGAAATATCCACTCGTGGCTGTTTCTCAAGAGGTTGACGTTGGCTCTCGGTGCCTGCAGTGCTGGATTTTCCTCCCCTTATATTTATTTTCTGTCAGTTCACCGATGCCAGGCGCAGAGTTTTTCATTTTTTCTTTTTTTCTTTTTTCCTCCTAATCTTCCACCTTACCACTCACTCTATCCTTCCTGCACCTACCCTCTCGCTAATTCGTCCCCTCTTCGTTATCACTCATATTCCTCTGTGTGCCACTCCAGTATTCAGCCCTGCCCACACAACGTCTAGTTTCCCCCTCCCCACCGGTCGTAAATGAAACTTGATCAATGACATTTTGTGCCCGGCTTGTTTTCCTCGTGCCATGTTCAGCAGGCCACCTAATGGGAACGCATCCTGTGGCAGGCGGAGTCCGGGTGGGGTCAGAGAGTTGGAGGCCAGGAGTGGGATGAGAACCGGCATGGGAATATGGCTTGAGGACACATGCCGGACATGACCGCAATCAGGACAGATGCACCGGAGGCTTTCAATAGGATCCGTTTTTTGCAGCAGAGATTTTTGAATACAGTACAGCCATTACTTACCACTACTGTTTCATGACTGTGGATACATGTCAGAAATGGCAGAAACGGTCTCAATTACAACCATAGCAATTGCCTTAATTATATTTGTTTGAATAAGTGGAATGCCACCCCTTTTCATCATTAAAATGGCCGAAACAGTACCCCACGATTTGTTATGTAACCCATAAAGCCAATTCCTACTTCTCCGTGTCTGAAAAGGGGGGTTATTTGACTGTGACATACAACCGATAAACTCTTTGTCCACGCCCCCTAGAGCGCCTCATTGAGACAAATGAAGTGGTCGACACTTTTTCTCCTTACCTCAATCTTCATCCACCGATAGTGGGCGGAGGGCTCACATTGACCGTGACGTATACGTTGTTATTTGGAGTTCCACCTTCCCTGGCTCAATTAAGTTTGTGCTGTTTCAAATGGAGTTGAGGTTCTCCACTCGTTTCAACGAGGCTCTGAAGCCCAGCCTCTCAAATCGCCCGATCGCCCTGTTCTCAAATAATACAAAGATGTGTAGGAATTAGTTCCGTGGACCACATAACACATCAAGGGGTAAAGTTAGAGCCATGTTAATGCAAAAAAAAAAAGTTAAAATGCTAAATCAGATAACTCCCCTGAAAATAATCACAGGGCCCCGATCCCTGATCCGTCCCGTCTTACCTGTGTGCCCCTCTTAGGAGTACCAGTCGTGCAACACCTTGCCCTGCCCCGACCTGAAGAAGACCACGCCCTGGACCCCGTGGACCCCCGTCAACATCTCCGACAACGGCGGACACTACGAGCAGCGCTTCCGCTACACGTGCAAGGCCCGCATCCCGGACCCCGGGCTCCTGGAGGTGGGACGGCAAAGGATCGAGATGCGCTACTGCTCCAGCGACGGCTCCACCGGCTGCTCCACGGACGGTGAGGGGGGGGGGGGCGGGGCGGGGAAGGCGGAGGTTTTTATGTTTGGTCTCGTCTCTCCCTCTCAGGTTCTGTTTTGTCCTCTGCGTTTTCCTCTGCCGTGCCTCCCTGCGGACTGCAGATGGGCCGTCCTCTCTCTTTGGATATTATTCGTTATACCCGTCTTTGTTTTTACGCTCTCGCCTTTTCTCTTCGTTACTTTTCTTTTTTTTCTTTCCTTCTTTCTCCTGCGGTGATTGCTGGATTTCTTTCTTTCATTTCGTTCTTCAGCGTTTGATTGAGCGCTTAATCGTTTGATTTATTTCATTCGTTCTTTCCCTCTCTCTTGCTCTCTTTCTCTTTCTTCATAATTTTATATTGTCGGCCTTCTCGCCCGATTTCCTTCTTTCCTTCCCTCCGCCCTCACCATCCTCTGCCTTTCAATCTCTCTCTCTCTCCCTCTAAGAAAGCGGGAGTGTGATCTGAATCGGCTCCGGCGTCTCCCGTCCTCTATCCGGGCTCCATCAGCTCATCAAAACATCGGGAGACATGTTAATGAACTTCCAATCCGACAAAGCTGCCCGACAGCGTCGACTAAAATTATCCCTCAGCTTCTTTTCCCCATCTCTCACGCAAACACACACGGGCGGCAAACGGGAACGCACACACACGCGCGCACGCACGCACACAGACACACACACACACACACACACACACACACACACACACACACACACACACACACACACACACACACACACTGATCAAACTCGCTAACTTTCCCACATTGTCTTTGTGGATGCACTGCACGGTACCTCAATCAACCACGCCCCTGGTGAATTACGCCGTAAATGCTGCCACACGCAGGCGCCTAATTGACAAGATGCTCCATATTAAAAGCCACAGAGCCAGAGAGAGAGAGGGTGGAGGGGGTTCAGGAGAGCACCACAATAAAGCGGCTTTTGGATACAGATGCGGTGCTTTAAGTTTGTTTATGGAGTTTGTCAAAGCCCCAGAGGGGACTTTGCGAGGCTTTAAGTTTTAAGCGCCCGGATAATCTGCGGTAGCCTCCCCGCCTCCCTTCGGCTCGTCTGTTTCTCTGGGTGGCCCCGGCTCCCAATTTACCCCTCGCCTGACGCGCCGCGTTTATCACCGGGGTCGGCGCCCCCCTGCAATATCGCTCGGGCTTCCTCCCTTTTGATGTCGCTCTCATTAGGACGTCTGCCTGTTTGGGCCTCTCCGTCGGTCTCCCTCTCCATCCGACCATTTTGCCCTTTTTCTGAGATTGAGCATTAGGGAATTATAACCTTATTACGCTTTGCCAGCAAAGCTAGTTAGAATCGTCAGCCAGCCAACCGTACTATGAATTTGAAACAAATGATGAGGGTAAATTAGAGGATCCCAGTGAGACTATTTGAAGGCTTTGCAAACATGGTCAATTCAAACCTCAAATCCCTGCTCTCATCTCCACGTACGTCATACGGGGGAATTTAGCCCTCGCTTGATCTGGCGCACCGAAGCAGGGAAAGAATTTCAGACAATTTGACATTGTTTTACTAACATATACAATAGGCAATCGCAGCACACTTGATTTATTCAATTGGGTTCGCGACAGACTCTCGTGATGTGCCGCCGTGGCAACCCCGTGCACCAGGTTTTACTATCCAACCCGTATCCGGATTGCATCTAGGATACAGTATGATTCAGCCAGATCACATGGTTTATGTATGTACAAATGTATGAATTGCAGCTGGGGTCTGTGATGCTGTAATCTGCTCGCCTCGGAAGAGCTGACGCGGTAACGTCTGCTTCACTCTCCTTCCGACATCTGCTCCATCATAAAAGCCAAATGTTAAATTCAGTGTTTCGTCATTCGACAGTTAGGAAGCAAGGTAATATTTGATTCAGTTTATAGTTTTTTTTTTTGTTTTTTTTTCATTCCTCTGGTGTGCTCGGCTGCGAAGATGAGAGGGGGCATCGATACGCTGAGCGTTGAAAGGACGGGTTCGCTTTGTAGAAATTATTTCCCGCGCGTCCCCGGGTCGACGGTGGCTCGCCACTTTCAAGTGCCGACATCACGACGCGCGCCAACCGTCGACGGCGCCGGATCACTCTGCCCCATCGCCCGCGGCGTGATGCGGCGCGTGATGCCTCTCGGCGTTTGGCCACAACAAACGATCGGCGGAGGGATTTCATAACACGCCTAATTACAGGGGGAATAACACAAAACATTTAGGGATACATTTACGTGGACGCTTTCCTCATTAGTGCCCATTGATGTTGTGAGGAATCAATTTAACACTTTTTCCAGATGACTTATCACCCTCCATTGCCTATATTGCCTCTAGCGTTGCCTAAATATTATGGGCTTTTAGATAATAAATGATTTCGATGCAGTATCAATATGCACCCCTCTGTTCACACTTTGCACACCCATACGGCGTGCGGGGAGAGAGCAAGCTGTCTTTTAATAATGATTTCACTATCATCCGCAGCATGCCGATGCATCGCTTCTCAAAGTGCATTCCAGAGATTCGTCTTCGACTCGCCGTATGAGATATGTTTAAGGAATCACTTTTCAGTTCGGCTCCAAACAGTTTTCCCCCTCGCGTTAACCGTTCATCACCGGCCTGGGCCTGATGCGGCGCCGTGATGAGGTTTCAGTCAGAAGTGGCGGAGTGGAGGACGGACTCCATTGATCAGCTTATTTATTTCAATCATTATCGCGCCGGCCATTCATCCACTGAGCGCTGCTTGTGTGGCTTGATGTATGTGTCTATACACAGACTGTGTGCGTGTGTGTGTGTGCGTGTGTGTGTATGTGTGTGTGCGTGCGTGCGTGCGTGCGTGCGTGCGTGTGTGTGTTCTTCATTTCTCGGCTCGAGGGATGCGTTTGATGCATGCGTTCGCTCGCGCTGGATGGGTGGGACGTACGTAGGCGCGGGCGCTCGTTTGATGCATAGGACGACAGAGGCGCCGATGCCGCCGCGTCGAAGTTTTTTTCTCAAAGCGAAAGAAAGGGGGGGGGGGGGGGGGGACCGACGCGGGATAATTACCATCCCGCTGAAGGTGTGTATTGATGTTGGTGACTGGGGCGAGGGAGCGGCCCCAGAAGACACTCCCGAGATGATGAGCGCCCGAAAGGAATGGACTGTCATCCGTTCAAGATTTAGTGTTTGCATGGGTGGGCTCTCTATCGATTAGAGCCTCTCAAAATGGCCCCAGTTTTCCTCTGACAGAGGTAATAAAAGAGCCTGTCACATGGTCACACGCACACACACACGTGTGTTTGTGCGTGTTTGTGTGTGTGTGTGTGTGTGTGTGTGTGTGTGCGTGCGTAACGCCCTGTGTATATCGTCAAGAAAACACCAATTCCTCACCAAAGCACTTCCTCGGCAGCGGGAAATCTCACCCGAAGGAACCCGGGAAATGAACCGGTTTCCTTAAGAACATCGTGACGCAAATGTACAACTGCGACCTTCTTGGAAAGCAACATTAGCGTCGCTGTTTTGAAGCTTATCTTACGAGCACTTTGAGATTGGCTTTTTTTTTTTTTTTTTTTTTCCGCTCTCTCTTCCTTCTTTGATACATCCCCACTGATGTTTCTCCTCAGACACATTTAGAGAATCGCTCGGTCGTTCCTTACCGAAATCTTTCGTCTCTCCTCTTCCTCTGCAGTATGCTACCTGTTTTTTTGGGGGTTTTTTTAACAAGCCAAGGCGCCATCTGCGAGGTAATTGGCATTTGAAGATTTGGGGATTGCGTTCGGCGAGACGACGCTACAGTATCGACATGGAACCCGAACGCTCATCTGCGTCGCGGCGATATGGGCGAAGGTTAATCCCCTTTCAATGGAGAAAATGAATTGATGCGTGATCTCTCTCTCTCTCTCTCTCTCGCTCTCTCACGCTCTCTCTCCTTTCTTTATCTGTCTTTATTAACAGAGATAAAACTTGGATGTGGGATTCATCTCAGTGCTGAAAGAGAACTTCTGGACCAAACAGGCAGTCGTAGCATCCTGATAGTGATGACTTGATTACTTAAGATTAGTAATAATTAAAAGAACTTTCTCGTGCGTCCAGATGGTGATCCATCTGCACTGTCTGCGCCGTTTTGTTTCCATCACATTGTGCATTCCGGAATTAACTCGAGACAAGGGATAGTGGTAGTTTGGTTGATTAGTTGGTTTGTTGTTCAGTTGATTGTTTGGTTAGCTGTTTGGTTGTTTGGTGGATTTGTTGGTTGGTTGGTTGGTTGGTTGGTTGGTTGGTTGGTTGGTTGATTAGTTGGCTGGTTGGTTGATAAGTTGGCTGGTTGGTTGATTAGTTGGTTGGCTGGTTGATTAGTCGGTTGTTTGGTTGTTCGGTTGGTTGTTCGGTTGGTTGTTCGGTTGATTTGCTGTTCTGTTGGTTGATTAGTTGTTTGGTTGGTTGGTTGATTAGTTGTTCGGTTGGTTGAATAGTTGTTTGGTTGGTTAATTAGTTGTTCGGTTGGTTGAATAGTTGTTTGGTTGGTTGATTAGTTGGTTGGTTGGTTGGTTGGTTGGTTGATTAGTTGGTTGTTTGGTTGTTCGGTTGCCTGTTCAGTTGATTTGATGTTCTGTTGTTTGGTCGATTTGTTGTTCGGTCGTTTGGTTGGTTGATTAGTTGTTCGGTTGGTTGCACCATTACCTTTTTGAAGATCAAATGTTCCACCTCTGAAAAGAGCAGAGGATGCTAAATGCTGTGGTTCATCCCTTCATTCTCATTGTTATAAGACTGATACAACAAGAGCACATCAACAATGCTCTCTGTTCATTTTTATTCTCATGTTATCACATTAGTATCACCGTGTTTTACCAAATAACAACTCGGTTGGAATGAAACCTAAACAGTTAAGCAGTTCCTAGCCGTCCGCGATGCAGTTCGTAGCTCCAATTTAATTGTGTTCACTGTGCTTCCACTTTCTCCTGCACTTGTATGTAAATATTGTCACCTTGACTTTGAATTATTTTCAATCAAATCGAACAAATGGGGGGTAACCAGAAGTTTGTCATCAAACGTCCAACCATCCGACAAGACCGTCGTTTTTCTTTTAAGGCGTTTGCAGGCGATGAAAATCTTTGAATTCACTGAAAGCCATACTTCCTCAAAATCCCCCCCACCCCCCCCCCCCCACCCCCCCCCCCCCCCACCCCCTTCATTCGGCATCTTTCAAGACAAAGGGGATGAATTCAAAAAGTCGTCGACGCACGTTTTTCCCCGTGGGAGCGATGGGGCCTGCGAAAGGGGGGTTTCGAAAGCCGCGCGTGAACGATACTGTAATGCGGCCCAGGAAGGAAAAGAGAGGCTGTGTGGAGGAAAAAAGATAAAGGACAATTCTCGCGGAAGGTTTGCGGGGCCTGTAATTTTGCCGGCTCGTGGCGTTGAGTGATGGCTTCATTTTTTTTCCCCCCGGCAGAAACACCGGCTTGTCAGCGACTGATGGGTTTCAGTTCAGCCGGTCCGGTTGCAAGGCCGGGGCCTCCGCACAGACAACAGATTAGTCCTCCCCCCACTCAGTGTCGCCAGGCGACGGCGGGTATTCATGGACGCCCCTGACGGATGACAACCTTCTCTGTATTCTCATTTTCTACCTGTTTTACTATTCCTCGCCGTCGTCTCCCCGGACTCAACTTTTCCTTCGTTTCGCTCCCCGCCTCGCCTTTTCTCCCGCGTGCGTGCGCTCGTCCGTCGGCGCACCGACTCTCTCTCCTCCTTCTCAGTTTATCCATCGCCCTGTCATTGTCTCACCCTCTCGCCCCCCCCCCCCACCCCCGCCCGTTCCCATCCAAAGAGAATAAATCTTACGGCTGGAGCTAATCAGTGTGTACGGAGGTGATTTTTTTTGTCGCGCGATGAGCCTCTAAGCTCTCCGCAGGTTTTTAATCACAGTTGTGAATAATACATTTCTTTGAAGACACCATTATTATTGCGAACCGTCTAAATTTGTCGCGTCTTTCCAGATGCTGTTTGGGAGTTCCTGTTTTTTTATGAGCGTAAATGCAAAGCGAGTCTCGTGCAGCTGCAGAATCAGAGAACAAAGCCAGACTTTAGTATTTGGTTATTACGGTTATTGGCTGGTTTTTATGAAGTCTGTAGTGGTGGCGGGTACACAGGTGAGAGGAGCTTGTGTGTCACAATACTGTACAGCCAAATCTACATACTGCCACCGTTTCGTTCCAGTGGCTGCTGAAACACGTACAGAGGGGCAAAAAAATAAAATAAAAGGGGTCAAGCGCGTTCCTCCGTGACAAGCTAAACCCCGGCTCCCAAAAACCCAGAGACAGCTCAGAGAATGTCCTATCCCCGTGCCGTAATCCATCCGGTGCGTCTCATTTTCATGTCTCTGTGGTCTACGTTATGCAGATTCCCACGCACACACACATACAGTCACCGAAATGCAAGTTGACAGAAGCTTGTATTCAGCTAGAAGGGGGAAATTATAGGTGCCCAAGCAGCAAAAAATACATTAGGGGGAAGAAAAAAAAAATACGAGAGCAAACAAATGTCCGGATTGTAAATGAGAGAATGCTGTGCAAATGATGCAAGAAATAATAGAATTACAGAATATAAACCTGTACGATATGTACTGTATCTGTATGCATGGGAAACATAAACAAGCACACAGCATATAGATCTGTGTTAATGTCCCTGCAAGCATACAAACACAAACACACACAAGACACCACCATGCACCTACAGTATGGTGCCGATCCATACACACTGATGTATACTGCGGATGTGCGGATTCTGCACATGCCTGTTATGTTTGTGAGGGGACATCACAGCTCTCGCGGGCTGTTTCAAACCCACAGTGGTTTAGAACCTGTCAACCTTTCACTCCATTATCATCCCCTTACCGTGGCGTTGTAGTGAACGAGGACCTGGACGCAGCACACACTACTCAGGAAGTACAGGAGGTTTATTTACAAGAGGGGAACGAAATGATGTGTGAATGGATTAAAGGGCAGGCGGGTCGTTCGGGGTCCAGGCGGGCAGGCTGAATGCGCAGGGATCGGAGTGTGGACAGGCCGGTGGTGAGGCGTAGGCAGGCAGGCTGGCTGGCAGGCTGGCACGTGGGAGGTGTTCTGGAGACGAGGGGCGGACGGGGTCAGACAAGGCAAGGAGCAACAAATACACGAGAATCCAACGGAGAGCAGTCAGGAGAATACCACACTAGGTGACGGTACAACCAAACGAGGTCGGGATGAGGAGCCGGGGTTCTTAGGAGCAGCTTTTTGGCCACGGCAGGCCTGGAACCCCGAGCCACAATCACGCTGCACTGTCAGGTCTAGACATGGACATACGACATACAAGAGGGAAAGGGAGGGGAGAGACATAAGGTGGCCAGGGGACAGGAAAGCACGGCTGGGGCTGTGATAGGCATCTCTTGAGGAAATCCCATATTTACGCCCCGACTGTAACAATCGTCTGACAGCCTAGTTACCTCGAAACAAGTTAAGGGATATAATCTAAATGACTCCTAGTTGGACGCGAAACTCACCAAAACTTAAAGCATTTTTCAAGATACAGGTGTTGGTATTCCTGCTGGGCATTGCTGCCTGACGCACCTCCTCCAGTGCCTTTTGAACAGGTGTGCTGTGACACCCCACTGAACACATTCTGTGGGCCTAAACGGGTCATCGGCTGGGGACCACCACTCATCAACGTTTCGCACCTTTAACCCCAGTACGTCTCGCGGTGGCGGTGCGATGGCAGGGATCTGTCCCTGCCACCCCCTGCTGATGCCGTAGGTGTTTGTCCCCCAACCCTTCTGCTTCCTCCTTGGCCACAGCCAGAAGCTGCCTTTCTCCACCTCCTCTGCCAGCTCTTTCATGGCTTTCCGATGCCCCGCTCCTGTACATCCCATGTCGCGGAGTAGACGAGCAGTTGAGGAACCTACGAAGCCCCTACACCCCGACTGGCAACAAATTGCTATTTATTCAACCAACCAAACAAAAGAAAAAAAAAGCTCACAGTTCATATCACTGTTCTTAATGTCCCTCTGAGAAAACTGGTCACTGCCCTTGTACGATAATCACACGTGAAACAAAAAATGAATCCAAAGGGTCGGGCTTCGGAAGACCCCTTTCAAATGCAAAAATACAACAAAAAAGTCAATGCATTGCAGTCCAAAAAAAAAAAAAAAAAAAAGGAGGTCAACTCCAAACAGAAAAGGTCTCACCAGCCTCCTTAACCGGGCCCCGGTCTGACAAGGTTTCTCCGGCACCGTGGTCATCAGTGGATGCCCATGATGCAGCTATTGGCAGCTGAGCGTCCCCAGCAGGATCCGGGTTAAATATTGTTATTATTGAGGTTTCAAGCACAGATAGCAGAGGCCAAACTCTTCCAACTAGTCCATCTGTCTCGCTCTCTCACCCCCTCTCCCCCCCAGGACACAAGAACACTCTCCCTTCATCCACTCTGCTCTCTTTCCCTCCACCCGTTTAAATGAACAGCGAACAGTTAACAGGGAGGGGATGCGTGACGACCGTGATGTTAACCGGTTGTTATTGTATGTGGTAAAGCGGGATAGTCAAGCATGAATGAATAAGACGGATAAGGTTACACCAAGGGATTACGGTTTTAACCACATAATGTCTGCATTAACCCACTCACGCCACAAACACATACTAACACCTTCGATCACACATATGCACAAATACATACACCACCCATGCCGCACATACATATATATTTGGATGTGCACTGTGAGGGACCGAGCTGTCAGACACAGGAGTCGCAGATCGTTGTAGATTTCAGCATAAATTAAGGTTTGGTTTTTTTGTTTTTTTAAATGTAAACAACTTCAGATGGGTTGCAAAAACTAAGGTGCAGGGAAAAACATTTACTAAAGGACTAAAGCACAGTAGGAATGGACCTCCCCAAATGAGACAGGAGGGAACAAACAGTATATAGGGCAATGGCCGAACCAAAATAGACACGAGAGGGGCGAAACAAAAAACAATACGATTGTTAAAATTTTTAAACAGGGAACTTAACTTAACTTAACACTTGCACATTCCTTTAAAAAATGCAGAATTCAGTAAACATATAAACCTCCATCCATAAAAAGGGATTATTGTCAAAGTAAATATAAAATGAACAATTCCCCCATGAGGTCGAATTGCTTAATGGACTCTTCCACAGCTTGAGTCCTGCAGCTGTGGATTCTAGTCCTTCCCAGCCAGCAATAAAAGTGTTATATGAAACAAAACCCACATGTCAATATTATTATTTATTTTTTATTTTTTTGGTTTGTTTTATTTGTTTTTGTATGTGCATTGTGAAGGTAGTGCACAAATTGATAAGAAATTACAGAAATAGGGAAAATACACAGCCTGTTTTAACTTAGACTGTGTACGGGTGTGGGAGCGTCCATCACGTGCACACTTACATCTGTTTTGTCTGAGAGGAGTAAGGACAGGACATCACGTCCCAGTTTATTTGGAGCGGCTGAGGACTATTGGGTAGGGCGCCGTGCCCTTCTTTATTTGGGGCTGCGCCCATGTTACTGGTAGGCAAAGATGAATTCTTTCAAGCGGTGCGTGGCTCTGCCGCAGATCAATAGAATCAGTTGCTTTTATCATCAGGAGTGAGGCACACTGTTTATTTTGGCAACAGGGGGCCAACCTCTCTGTAAAGTAGGATTAGCAACACAGTACATCAGGGCAGTCATTGTGTGTGTGTGCGTGGGCGTGGGTGTGCGTGAGTGTGTGGTGTGTGAGAGAGAGAGAGAGAGAGAGAGAGAAGATCATGAAACACTCCATTGGATGTGAAGACTACAATCGCTCCGGACATGAGGCGCTTGACAAAGAAGCACAGGTCACCGTGGCGGAGCGGGCCGTCCATGGCGCCACCCGCTCAGAACCAATAAAGAGCCGGGTCCTCGGCGGGCTTGTCAGCGCCCGAACCTGTTCAGGGGCGGGGTGGATTGAAGCGCGCCGCCAAGGTCGGCGGTAGTTCTGAGGAGGTCGAGGCTTAGCGATAGGTAAACACACCGTCCTCTGACTGACGCCCGTGCCGGGAATACGTAGCAGCCGGGTCGTATTTGTGCGTTCGTACTGTCTCCGGAAACCTGGCCAGACAGTGGTGGAAGAAGTACTCGTACCTCTCGTACTTAAGAAAAGTGCAAATACCCCATCACAAAATGACAAGAGTTAAAGTGAAAGTACCACATTGATTCTACTTACAAGTTAAAACTCTGGAAGTACTGGCTCTTAAATGTACCTGAACTATTAAAAGTAAATGTACTTGTCATATCCAGCTCCCTGATGTAACACAGCCTATTTCTGGACTGATTCCTCTTATTTTTGATATTTATAAATAGAAATCCGGATTATTTTATTCGAACTAAAATAATTGGTTAGTGCTAGAAATGTAGCCGAGTAAAATGTATAGTATTTTGCTTTGATATGTAGTGGAGTAAAAATCGTAAGTCTCCAAAATTCAATGTACCATTTGCAGATACTGGAAAAATTTCCACCACTGGAATCTGAGAAATATTGATTCCCCAATTCCGTTTATCATTTGAACCAAAGGACTCTACTTTTTTTAATGGGGAATGAGGACAATGCAATAGTAACATGAAAGAAACAAGGAGTAGAGAGGTTAAGTCATTTCTGTCTCTCTTTATCACTTTCTATCTATCTATCTATCTATCTATCTATCTATCTATCTATCTATCTATCTATCTATCTATCTATCTATCTATCTGTCTGTCTGTCTGTCTGTCTGTCTGTCTGTCTGTCTAGTGCAGTTTTCCACTACATTACCCACTAAGCTCCAGACTGACCCTGTCCCTCCAACGCTTCCTCCCCAGGTGAGGTGCTCCGGCTGGGGAGGATCTCGGGCCACACGGTGAACGGCGGCTGGTCGTCCTGGAGCTCCTGGTCCCAGTGCAGCCGGGATTGCAGTCGCGGGATCCGCAGCCGCAAGAGGACCTGCACCAACCCGGAGCCCAAATACGGGGGCCAGACCTGCCTGGGAGCTGCACAGGAATACCAGGAGTGCAACGTCACCCCCTGCCCAGGTGAGAATAGAATAGATACAGACTTGGAAGCAACACAGCCTCTTGAGCAGCACTGAAGTGGATCGGAGCTGAGTGGAGGTAGTTTTAATTGAGCTCCTCAAACCCCAAATTACCACTGCTTAGCTACACCCTCTGCTTCACTTGACTCCACGCTGCAGTCGACAGACTTTTGATCCCTTTGGCTCATGTGACATCAATATACATAATTTGAATGCGGTTGAACGAGGTTGCTTCTGAACGCTACCCAACAAAGAGACTCCAACACGCACGCCCACAGCTGAACGCAGACCACCGTGCCACACCTCACGTCAAGGAAATTGATTTGCACATTGCCTTTAATATCCCAAGAGCGCTGAACGAAGAAGTACAGGAATGGCAACGCCCACCCCACCCGACCCCATCCTACGCCGCCCCCAGCGAAGCACTGAGAGGCACAGATGGAAATCAGACGCAGATAAGAGATGTGTCTATGACCCCAATTTACACCAGAAATCCGCGTGACAATCCCTGTGGCACCCCAGTGTGTAATTACATTGCTGGGTAATTATGCCGCCTGCTCGTCGAGGCCTTATTCTGTTGTGAAAAGCTCTGAGACAATGCATTTTCTCCACTTCTCCGGCAGGAGAGGGCGAGAGGAAGCTTTCTAATTAAATGAATACTCCGTCTGACAAGGGGAGTAATGTTCTGTCTAAATGGAAATCCAGTGCTTCGTTTAGTGCAAAGCGCACCTGGCACGCAGCATGGGCGCCGAGCGGAAGGTGCACAACTCCGTCTGGGCTGATTATTAATCGATCGCCACGGAGAAGGGCACGGGTGTCACGTTAAAAGTCAGGATGCGTGCGTTGTTTTCGCCAGCCTACCCTACTACAAAGCAAAGCAGTAGCCATCAATACTCTAGCACAGCTTTTTAGCCAAGCTTTTTCATATCAAGCGCCCTCAACGTGATATGCATGAGGGCCACAGACCCTATTTGATCAGATTTGGGGACTCCGGGACCCCATTCTGAGAAGATTATCATTGTTAGATATCATTTCTGCCACTTCCATACCTGTCTACACGATAATACAGTAATAGTACATTACAGTGTAATAGAAAAGTATAATAGTATCTAATAGTATAGTACAGTGATAGTCTTGCCATGCGTTTTTTTTAAGTCCATCCTTGGTTTGCTGCCTTCTTCTCTTTGTTTTTACGTCTCCCACACTCTTGGCAGCCAACAGCGACGTTCTCAGTGCTTTTTGTCATTGTCAGTCCCTGCCGTCCTGGCAAGAAAAGGCCTTTTCTCACTCTGCACCTCCTGCTTGGAATTCACTACAAAAAGACCTGAAATTGTCAGATATGATTCAACTGGGGGACTTTAAACAACGCAAGTTATTATTTATATTATTTGTTTTTATTGGAGAGGGACTCTCTTGGCATTGGCTCTATTGCACATGAACACTTTAACCTTTAATATTGTTTTATCTGCATTAACCTTGTTTATCACGTTACTTGTATTTAAAGTTTTTTATTTGTTTTGTTTTGTTTCGTTTTCTGCAACCGAATGTTTGTGTGATGCTGCTGTGTGATCAGGACTCTCTTGTGAATGAGGCTCTTTTGTAAATGAGAATAAAGGTTAAATAAAAAAGAAAACAATTGATAACAGTGATAAGAATGATCATTATGGTCATTTTTGTCCGTTCTCTGGTGGTGCTGACGTCTTCTAAATTAAATTATAGTGACGTTTATTACTATTACTATAACTATTAATCATTCTGCTTGGGACCGCCTGGAACCCCTTGAAGGACCCCTGGGTTCTTCTTGAAGAACGTTCTGTAATGTTCTTCTTGGCTGCCTGGGTGCGAGATTACTGTGGTGATATTCGGAAGCGTCGGCAGTAATAATATCAGTCGCCAGGTGTGTGAATGATCCCAGACTCCAGTTTGAGTTGCAGTTTAATACAGACGCAGCCTCAATTATCGACTCTGTGGAAGTCGCTGTATTATTGAAGGCGGGTGGAATGTGCCGAGCCGGCAGCAATTATTGTCACCAACCTCTGAGTGTAAAGGATAAGGATAGAGGAAAAGGTGCTGTGTCCACCATCCATCTGCTTTGGAAACAAATGAAAACCGCGTCGTTTCCCCTTGGTCCGTGGCTGCGAGATGAGGCGATCCGTCATCGAGTGCCGGGAATCGAGCGCTGCGTCACTTTGTGACAGAGAAATTACACAAGATGACAAAACCTGTCAGCGGCTTCAATTACCTGCTCAGCGCTGCCAGCGCCGGTTCTTTAAAGGCAATTCTCAATGTGGCGGCCTGCTGGCGTCGGCAGGGTAGGGCGGGCCTCGCTCTTGCGCGGGGTGTCGGTCTGTCGGGGCGGGACCTGGATCTGGGCCTGCGGTCCGTGCCTGGCGCCCGCCGCCCGGGATCTACGCCTGTGTCTGCGTCTTGCGCCTGCTGATGGGGTTGGGTTGTATGTGTGCGCCTCAGGGGTGCAGGGGGGTCCTCACGCTCCCTGACAGCGGGCTACGCTCCTCGGGGCCGGGCGTGGGGGTTGCTCCGCGGGCTTCCGGCTTCTCTGGGGGCCGGGGGGGGGGGTCTTCTGTGGCTGCAAAGCGGGGTGCTCGGGGCTTTCCTGCGGCAGTGAGGCGTCTATACGGCTGCGGGACTCAGGGGGGGCTTCGGGGCCCTTTCCGCTGCTTGGAGGCGCCACGACATAATACTGACCTTATACACCAGAACCAATTGGGACAAGTCCTGTACGCTCACCGGTGGACACTTCACACACACACACGCACACACACACACACACACACACACACACACACACACACGCACACACACACACACACACACACACACACACACACATTACCAGCACCACCAGCACTGCTTTGAACACACCCCAACACCCTCCTGGTTGCATCCCTCTCCTTTCCCTCCTCATTTACTGCAATAACTATGACAGGAAGAGGCCTAAAATTAACTCAGTTTTTTCGATACACGATGTCGTCCGATGTTTATGTTTTTCCATGTACATGTTGTCGTTCGGTTCTATGTTTGTTTGCCTCACCCGTGGTGATTCTCCGCCCCCCCCCCCGAGCAGTGAAGGGGAAAAAAAAAAGGCAATTCTCAAACGGTTCCAGGAAAAATAAAATTGTGTTTCTCCACCGCTGAAATGAAGTGAGGATTTTATCCCGAGTGATTTCCGAAAGCGCTCTCTCTCTATTGCTATTCTCTTCTATCTCTATTGCTGTGTCGCTTGGACAAACATGTTTCTTTTTTTTTTTTTTCCAACCTTGCTCCCTCCCTGACATTATTTTATTCTCTCAGTATTTTTGGCCGATGCAGCCAAAGGTGCCTCCGCCCCAAGCCTCCACCCCATGCCGGTTTCTCTCTCCATCTCGCTCTCTTCCTTCGTCTTCCTTCATTTTACACTTGGTGACTGGGGTAGTCTTGTGGGGGACTCGGATGTTTGGCGCATGGCGCCACATGAAGGGAGAAGCAGCGACAAGGACCGCGACGGTTCATTTAGCTTCATTAATGAGAGGAGGGACTGAGGAACCGGGGTTCAGGGGATTGATGCAGCAGTTGCACATTAGGTGTCGTAAGCACTTCAAAACAAGCGCGCGCGCACGCACGCACTCGCAAACGCACACACACACAAACACACATTTCCTTGTTACATTTACCTGGATTGGTATTTTCTCTCAATATTGTGCCAACGTCATAACATTAGGGTAGAAAGTATTATTACTCAGTAATAGTACAGGGAGTTTTTCCACAATGTCCATAAATATCCTGATAGAGTATCTGACTGTAAATATCAAATGTTAAATCGAATGTTAGTCGAATGTCATGAATAATCCTGCTGATGTTCTGTACATTCAACTATACAGTCATTTATTTTCATATTAGTTTTACACCGGAAAAAATTCCAGTTTTTCCAAATAAATAGATAAATAACATAAATAGGTAATAAGTAGGTAATAAAAGGTGGTAGCTAGGTCAAGATATAAAACATACGTATGTAAACGTCTGAATATAGTACATTATGAAGACATCCATATTTTAACACAAAATATCATCTGCAACAGTACTGAACCCATATTGTGAGTTTTGAAGTTTTGAAGGTTTCGATCACAGACAAACATGTCAAAATTGTGTGTGTGTGTGTGTGTGTGTGTGTGTGTGTGTGTGTGTGTGTGTGTGTGTGTGTGTGTGTGTGTGTGTGTGTGTGTGTGTGTGTGTGTGTGTGTGTGTGTGTGTGTCGTTATGTAGGATACCACTTAAATAACTCCCCATTCCCATTCCCCTCTACTCCAGTGGACGGGAGCTGGTCGTGCTGGTCACCGTGGTCCAAGTGCTCGGTGACGTGCGGCGGCGGCCACTACATGAGGACCAGGACGTGCAACAACCCGCCGCCGGCGTACGGAGGAGACATCTGCCTGGGCCTGCACACCGAGGAGGCGCTGTGCAACACACTGCCTTGTCCAGGTACGTGCATAGCACACGCACACACACACACACACACACACACACACACCCACACACACACACACACACACACCCACACACACACATACCTATGGCGGTCCAGGTATGTTAACCGTCTCTCCTTGCGGTTCTCAGAGAGTTGGTCCCACTGGTCGGACTGGTCCCAGTGCGACTCCGGCGGCTCCCAGATGCGCGTGCGTCACTGCGACGCTCTGTTCCCCACCGGAAACCAGTGCTCGGGCAACGGCACCGAGACCAGACCCTGCCCGCCGGACTCCAACTTTATATCAGGTGACACATGCACACACGCGTACTAACCCGGCATGACTTTATTACACCGTTTCCCTTTCATCTTGACCAGCTCTGAGCTGCTCATGCATGATTAAACATATACCTTTCAACACCGTCCACTGTGGACTCACAGGAGTACGTCCGGTTTTTTGGACACGTGCAATGAATAAAGTGATCCTTTAGCGATTCCAATCCGGTGGAGACACGGTGTTATAGCTCGTCCTCCATCAGTCGGGTCAGGATTCGGGGTCGGCTGCAGAACAGAATAGTTCCCCTGCAGCCAATGAGGAGGAGATAAATCCCCGGCCTGGGGGATTGGGAACCATTTGTGACTCATTTTAGCGCAGCGAGAAAAAGCAGATTTGGCCTTATTGTATATGGCATTATGTGTCCTCGTGAGTGCAAGTCAAAAGGACAAAGAATTGTTTTGAGTGTAGCATGTTCCAAACAAATTAGCCAAATGTAGGGGCAGAAGAAGGGCTTAGAAGGACCTTCTGTAGTGTTGTTTACAGAGGAATTGCCACTGCAGTAGAACTACTCATAGAATACGTTGCCAAGGGCCAAACAACCAATATGGTGCAACTATGTCAAAGTATCATTAAACTTCCCCGTGCATTCATGCACTTCGCCTCACACACACCCCCACACACTGTAACACACACCCATACACACACACACACACACACACACTCCATTGTTATCCTGCATGTCAGACATCTCGCTATTGACGGCCGATAATGTGAGAGGAGCGGCGCCATCGATCTTTCTCGCTCTGGGGATCGTTACCGGGTCTCGCTGCCATTCACACCCGGATCCCCGGGCACACAAGGTTCTCTCTTACTTAAAATAAATAATGACACTTCCATTACTGAAGCCACTGGCGATTACCGAATACGATACGAGGGAAAAGTCCCGACTGAAAATGCTTACTTGAGTAAGAGAGAAATGGCGAAGGACAAAAACTTTGTCAGAAAGTGACCCAAGAAAAAAAGTACAGAATTTTTAGCTCAACTCAACAAAGTACGTACTAAAGTACTTGTACGTGGTTACTTCGCGAGTCTGCGAAATCTCATGTGGCGATTAATCTTTCGGGATGGTGAATCGCTTTGAAGCATAACATCTGATCAAATCTCAAAGTTGTTTTTTTTTTTTTTTTACACCGTCCGCATTAATCGCAATCAGCATTAATTCACAGCGATATAATTGTGAGCTATGTGCTCGTGAAAACCCTTTAAGGATCTTTGTAGGATTACCCGTTTTCCTTTATACCTTATCATCCATCCCCTTTAATGGCCAGCGCAGTCCATTAAGGTTCATTAGCGGCGTCTTGTACTCCATTTTCTTTTAATGAGCGCTGATACTTTTTTTTCCGCAAACCACTCCAGGTGCCGCGGGCCTGATTAGCTCGGCGGGGTTTTTATTTTACGGTGCTCTGCCGCATACCGGCGGCAAGCTTTCATCTCGGCGCTCACCTTCGAGGGGGACCATTTGAAAGCCCTAATTTCACCCCCCCCCTGCCTTTTGGGGGCTTTTTCTTTTCCTTTCCCCAGAGGTGTCCATCGCTCGCTCCAGTCAGGAGGAGATTCACTGCGGAGGTAAGGCGGAGCGTGGAGGAGTGAAATGAAGAGTCATAAGTGACACGGAGAGAGAGAGAGAGAGAGAGAGAGAGAGAGAGAGAGAGAGAAAGGATTAGTAGAAACTTCTCGAGAAGTTAGGCAAACGTGAACCATTTAGCCGCTAACGTTTTTTTCAAAGGGATCGAAAAAAACAAAGCGGGAAAAAAAAACAAACCCAAAAGCCCCTCACCTCTCTTCTCCCCCGGCGCGGTCAGATTTCAACCTCTTCCACATGATCGCCGTGGGCCTGAGCAGCTCCATCCTGGGCTGCCTGGTGACCCTGCTGGTGTACTCCTACTGCCAGCGCTACCAGCAGCAGTCCCACGACGCCACCGTCATCCACCCCATCTCCGCCGCGCCGCTCAACACCAGCATCACCAACCACATCAACAAGCTGGACAAGTACGACTCCGTGGAAGCCATCAAGGTCTGTCCGTCGAGACTCGCCGCCCGACGAAAAAAAAAATATGCGGCCGCCGTTATTCTTCCGGTCCGAACTGTGAACAATGCTTTTTGGGGGTTTTCCGGGCGGTCTGGGTTGCTGCTAGACGGGCGTCCCGCGTCGTCCTCGCCGCACCTGTGTGTACCTCTCTCCGGGTCTCGTTTTAAACTCTGTGTCTCAGTCTGTTCTGTGTCAGTAGCAATACACTGCTTTCTCATAGCACACCAGGTAGTCGGCTCGACGCGGCGCACGTGTAGATGAGCAGGTTGGCGGCTTCTCCTCGTGTCGACCCGTATTTCCACTGATGAATACTGAATACTTCGAGGAGAAGGTTCTCTATTTTTCTTACTAACTTTCTTCACTAAAAGTGCTGGTTCCCATCACTCGGGACTGTTCATAACGCTTTACTATTAAGGGACCTACCACTCTGCCGCAGCTTCTCGCGGTACTTGAATGCAGTGCATTGGCTCAAACATTTGGGCCTAAAAAAAACAACTTTGAATCTCCCTTTCGAAAACGGGAAACTCACATATACTTTAACTTCTTTTGAATAACAGTAATATCACATTTTTTTCCAAACTACTTCTTTGCAATTATCGCAGTGTCACGTTGGCTACAGCAGGTTGCAAGTAGGAAGTGAGGGGACTTCCTGTTTCTAGTCTCTAACGTTAGCATGTTGCTAAAAGAGCTGATTTGTAGTGTGCAAGTGCAAAAGCCTAAATTAAACCCTGAAAAACCTGATAAATTGCGCGGTTTGCCACCTTTTATTTCTCAGTATAACATACTAAGAAATAAATACTACTATACTATAGGACTATAACATATAAGAATGTCATATGAGAACGTTATTGTAAGCTTCCCTTTTTCGGAAAAGGAGAATTCACGTTTTTTTTTTACCCTGCCGGACTGCATTCAAGCACAGAGCCAATCTTCAGCAGAGTGCTAAGTTTCCTAATAGTAAAGCATTTGATGAGGTTGTGCTCATAAATAATCATTCAAAAGGCCTGCGTTTGAAAAAATAGCCAATCTACCCATTAAGTGTAGAAAGAGTTGAGAAAACACTTCAAAGTGCCCATCGGTCGCCCCAGTCAGGCTACGAAATAAACAACAACCCGTGTCCATGTTGCAGCCACGTCTTGACTGTCAGTGGTTCGTGCTCTTCCACAGGCTGCTCCGGGATCCAGCTGGGTTTAATTCAGGACTTCGCAGAGATCCAAATAGGTGTTGCGGCCGCTTCCACACACCCTGGACGCCCTTTGAGACAAAACCAATATGCCACTTCACAATTCAGTGGAACACTCGTGCGTGCATTTGATAAAATGATTTAGCTGACAGATAATGAAAAAAAAGTACAACTAATTTGGCTCCTTAATATCTATATCATTTAGGTAAAGTCATTTTTAGTGTGAATGTCTATTACTGTTGTCAAAACAACATTGTACGATGGGTTGTTTGAGCAAAATTCAAACTAGATGCGCCGCTGAGAGGCGAAGAGCCCCTTGGCTCAGAGATACGGAGAAGAATGCGATTTTCACCGCAGAATAAAGATTCGCTAAGTGTTCATCCTTCACGCAATTACGCTCCTAGCGAGCAAACAAAATCCAGCTCTCCATAGCAGATCGAGGTGGATCTGGATATGGACAGCCTGCGTTTGGCAGAGCACAAATACAAGAGGAGCTGCGAGACGAATGAATCCTGTTTTTTTTTTTGGTTTTTTTTGTAAGTGTCTTACAAAAAAAAAAAACGGGGCGCGAACGCGTCGTTCACGCCCCGTCCTCTCTTGGTGAGGCAGCGCCGACGCCTTGCGGAGTAATTTAACCATAAAATGTACAATCTTTGAGTGCCGATGACGGGGAGAGATGAACGCCTGGCGCCGTATTGCGGGACGCGGTGTATTTTTAGCTCATGCGCTGATGAAGCCGACACACTTAACGTCATTACTATGTGCCGCCCGTCAGTTTCGGAGCGGCCAGGTACATGCATATTGCTTTTTACTGGAATACCGATTCATTTCCAGAATAGGTGTGGAATATGTCTTTAGAACCGCAAAGATAAAAAATAAATAAAAAATAAGCGCGTATTTTGGTTCTGTGTGGTACGTTTCTGGGCAAAGGCTCATTGCAGGGTGACTGTTGCCGTGCCTCTCCTCCCTACAGCCCGACGTCTCGGTACTCTTGCCCCTGGACGACCCCGGCATGCGCCAGCCTCTCTCTGCTAACATGGGCGTGTCCATGCGGGGCCTGGAGATTTTCTACTAACCACTGACCTCTGACCTCTACAACATCCCGCCTCTCGAACCCAACACCCCCCCCCTCCCCTCTGACCCCCCCACAACCCCCCCCCCCCCGACAACCTCTCGATCGCAACCTCTACTTCCTCCTCCCCGTCGCTGCCCCTCCAGCTTACTGCGGCACTCCCTGTGTGTGGCAGGTTGGAGCACCGACTCTAGTTTCTCTTTTTCTTCATCCCAACCCTTCCGTCCTGCAAGACCCCCTTGCCCTGGCACCCATCCCCCCCTCTCCCGCCAGGCTTGTGAGAAGGCAGTGTATCCCCTCCTTGTTGTTTTTGTCACTCCCCGCCAGGCCGCCCATTTGCATGTGTTTTCATTTCCCGTCACCGTCTTCCTCTTTGTTTTGTCCGCTCTTGTCGGTTTGTTCTTTTTCGTGGGTTTACCATCGCAGCCGGGAAAAGGGAAAACTCATTGTGATGCTTCATTATATTCCTCCCTGTTTCTACCTGTCTCGTCGCCAGTGCCGCCCTATTGTTCCTCGGAAATTTCTCTACGCCGCAAAAAAGGGGGGGAAACGCGACCGCTCGCACCTCTCGGGATAAATGAGCATTAAGGCGGGCGGTTTAGGTAAACGCCGCGAACGGCCATCGAACTGCGCTCGTTGTGAGGCAGTCGAGGGCCCCCCCGCGGCGGCGCAGGGGCTTATGTGAGCCGCGGGAACGTTGATTACCATTCCCTCAGTGTGCAAATCACATAATGGGTTGGAGCAGAATGTAGAGAGTCTTTTGTCCGGCGCTCTCTCTACCGGCGTTGGAGACATCCATCAAGTGGAAACGCAGTATCATCAAGTGTTGAATTACGCCGCCCCAAGGGAATCGCGTGACTCAGAGAAAATTGGATATGCATGCGGCCATTTGCCAAATTGCTAATGTCGCAGCACGTGGGCAGCCCGTTCGCTGGGGTGCCAAGACCGGGAGGGACGGGGAGACGACGACCCCATGGCTCTCGCTTATTGCTTAACAGACAAAATGGCCCCGCGTTGATTGATTTTATATGGTTTAGCGTGTCCTCAAGGACGGCCAATCGGAGAGCCATAAAAACTACTTATGTCGTGCGTTAGAGATGACAGAGGTGGACATATGGACACACGTCATAATAATTTTTGTCCTGTGGCGTTTTTCTTTTTGGTTTTTTTCCCAGCCTGTTTTCCAATGCTTTGACCTTGCTTTTGGCGAAATGTATGTTCCATTCACCGAGCGGCTCTTCCCATTGATTTGTGTGGTCGCTGCGATTCCTTTACGTTCCAAACGCTTTTTTTTTTTTTCTCCTTTTCTTTGTCAGATGGATTTGCTTCACCTTTTGTCATTTCTCGAGCTGTTTCAACATAGAAGCCCGCACTGACTCCCATCTCTCTCCCACTCTCTCTCTCTCTCTCTCTCTCTCCCTCTCTCTCCCTCTCTCGGCATCTGTCTCTTTCCTTCGCAGGCCTTCAATAAGAACAATCTGATTCTGGAGGAGAGGAACAAATACTTCAACCCTCAGCTCGCCGGAAAGACCTACACCAATTCATACTTCACGGACCTCAACACCTACGACGACTATTAAGCGCTCCATCCGGTTTGGACCGGAACAAGGATGCGAAAACTCCATTTCATGCCGTTCTTCAACTTTTTTTTTTTTTTTTTGGTATTTTTCGTTTTGCGATGAGATGTGTGGTGTCACTTTAAGACGGTGTGACGCTGAGACTTATTTGCGGCGGCAGCGTTGACGACAGAGGGAAACTTCTCTAAGGTGCCTTGGGGTACGCCTACCTTGACTCTTAACAAACATATGGACTCATTTTTGCGTGTGTGTGTTTTCCAGATGTCGGTGGGGGGTATGACTCTTGATAATTGTGGAAAAAGACTCTTAAGAGATCGTTGGTGGATCTGATCTCTTTTTAACTTCCCTGCGACGCCATCTGACAAATGAGGGACCCGTGTTTTTAAACCGAGGAACATCACCTTCTCTGCCCAGAACTTCTCTGCATGAACTCCATCGTGTTTTCTCTCCCGTCGCTCCGTTTGTTTTGCATGATGGTCGCACGCATTCCAGAGTTTGGGACGATCGCGATGTGTCGGGACTGGTTTGTTGTCGACAGCTCTCAGCCCACCAAAGCTCCTGACCATGGCCGCCAGATTGTACCATGTAGTGGGGGACACGTGTGTGGGGGGGATGTGTCCCCATCACGCACGTTGCTTGTTTTGTTCCAGTGGGGAATGGAGTAAAATAAAAAAACCTACATCTAAAATAAAAACACACTGTTTTGACACACCATCGCTTGTGCGCCGTGGGCACATTCGATATCATCAGAGAGGAAGCGATCGGGCCGCAGAGCCCGCCCTGCGGGGCTATTTTAGATTTTAAAACATTAGGGGCTGAAGCCCCGGACGCCCACCCTTACAACGCCACTGTTGCCAACTTTCTAGTACCGTAATACCTGAAAGTGGAGGGGAAAAAAAATCCGGGTGTCCCTCCTATTCTGGCGCCCCTGTCCTGACCTGGTGACGACGCCAATCACAGTCCTTTCCAGCACCCAGTCCTCGTCCAGCACCAGGATGTAGATAGTGTTCTGATAAAATGTGTCTGTTTTATTTTTATTTCCATTTTCATTTTTCCTACAGGCTCCTGCAGAGTCTTGTAGCAAGTGGTAAATTCAAGTGTGAAATTCTTTTTTCTTTCTTCTTCTTTTTTTACATTTCTTGTTCATGTACAGTAACTTCATTTTGAAGCTTTTTGTCTGTAGTTTTTTATAAATACATTTATTCAATATCTCAAGTGTCAAAAGAACAAAAAAAAAGTTTGGTTTGAAATGTAATGATTTACTGTATGTGCATTCAGAAAAAGAAAAACACCCAGACACACGTAATGCTCTGGATTGACTACGATTTTCGTCACCATCATTTTTATATTTTTTGTAAAGAGAATTTAAAATTTTGACATTGTCCGTTTATTGCCTTTGGTTGCAGAACAAACAAAAAAAAGGATTTGTGAGGACACCATTTAATGTGTGGATGGAGTGAAGGAAGAAAACTATCGTTAACTAACCAGAGCGAAGGTCATACACCAAACAAGTTTAACCCATCAGTGTAACATATTTCTGTTGAAAGTGTACATCCAAAAAAATGTTACTCAGTGGTTCTGTTGTAATTGATTTTTTATATATATGTTCGCTTGTGTTAATGTGCATAAATTAAAAAAAAAATATGCTTCATATACAAGAGAGTTGAGTCAGAGTGTGAATTGCGCTACATCAATGCTTAAACTGCATTGGATGGCGCGAGGAATAGCCCCTGTGCCGCCACGGTAACAATTTCAGGAGCGGATCCACTTGGATAGTTCCTGGTACACAGAAATGTCCCTGCAAGAGATGCTACTTTTTGAGGGAATGGGAACCATTGTGGCGGAGTTTGCCAACCGCAAAAACAGCTGATTTAAACGCTCAGCGCGGCACTTGCTCGTGGAAAATGGAAAGCCAGAGCCCGAAATACAGCGACCGATGCAACCAGCGTGTGTCAAACATTTCATATGAGACCAGTCGCACAATTTGAGTCAGCTCCCCCTCATCTCCATGGCTTTAGATGCGGCTGGAAATCAACCACTCGCTCTTTGTCTTTCGTATAACTATATCTGTGTTCATGAACGGTCAGTTCTGCTCTGGAATTGTGAGTGGAATTATCACAAAAATCATTAAATCAATCAAATTATTTATTTTGGCGGAATGCAAAGTGTAGATCATTCATATTCAATGTGAATTACACCAAATAACTTTTTTTTAAATTTTATTCTATTTTTATTGTTTTTTTGCTTTTACTCTCTCTTGAGTTTGTTTGTGAGTCGACCATTCGCTGACTCCCGACTCCTGACTCATTAAAAGGATTTGTTTCGCAAAGACCGGATCGTTTCCGAGTCTTGCATAACTACTGTGACTATTAGTAGGACATAATAGTCCTACACGGTCATACATGTTTGTGGCGTTTTTAGTGTTTAATAGGATAGTGGTGTGCAAAGGTTGGGAAACACTCCGTAAGAGGTACTGCTAAGGATTCTGAAGGTTGTGGGTCTGAATGGTTCGTCCTCTTCCTTTAGTTTGTGTCCCGTTGGTGGATAAGGGGTTAGCCCGACTGTGACATTATGGATTTGCATTTCAGTCGACTTCTCTCCAAATCCATCCGCATTAACGTCCACTGTCCCTCAGCCCCGTTCGTGTTGAGGGCGGTGCTGCCGTGCTTTACTTTGACGACAGCGGAACAGAACAGTAATGGCATCGCTGGAACGGGCCGCTCCTAAATCACTCACGGTAACAAGACTCCCGAGGAGCCTTGCTGCAACACCAGCGCCGGGGTGGAAAATGTCATTGGCGGCGGCGGAAGGATGAGGTGAAGGATTACAGACGGTGCACAGCAGCGGGTGGAGGGTGGAGGTGATACTGTCTGGTGCCTGCGTTGTAATCTATGTGACACGGAGTTACACCGCTCACGGTGTTTGCTCTCCATCAACCTTCAACCTGACGTCCCATCTGTGTGCAGAGGGTAATGGAGGTGGTGTGTGTGTGTGTGTGTGTGTGTGTGTGTGTGTGTGGGTGTGTGGGTGTGTATGTGTGTGTGTGTGGAGGGGGGTTAGTTATTAATCAACCCTTCTGTTCGGCGTGAGGGAGGGAGTTCTGCCCACCCCTGAACCAGGGCAGGATGCAGGGTACTTTCTTTACCTTGACTTCCCCTCTTTCCTTTATTACGGCAGGTTTTCTCACTGTGACTTTGTACGGTGGAAGTCAATGGAAAGAAATCAGTGTACGCGCGAGTGTACTGTATGTATAAATATGCGGCGGGAGAAAAGAAACAAAAGTAAAAGAACTTTGTCAATATTCATGGACTTCATAGAATTTTACTCCACTACATTTCAACCAAATTTCTAACACGTATTATAGGTTATATCAGGGCACTGGATATCAGAAGTACTTTGACTTTGAATCCCTTAAGTACATTTAACGGCCAGTACTTTTATACTTTTACTCAGGTAGGAACATCAATGTGGTACTTTTGCTTTTACGAGAGTCATTTTGTGTCGGGGTATTTGTACTTTTACTCAAGTCTAAGCTCTGAGTTCTTCTTCCACCGCTGTCAATGTGTGTCTTTGTCTGCGTGTTTAGCTGATAACAGCTAGAAAGGTGACGCAGTGTTCTGGTATTTGAAATATTCACTCCCTCCCGCTCTCTCTCTCTCTCTCTCTCTCTCTCTCTCTCTCTCTCTCTCTCTCTCTCTCTCTCTCTGTTTATCTCTCTCTCTTTATCGCCCTCTCTCACACACACACACACACACACACACACACACACACACACACACACACACACACACACACACACACACACACACACACCTTTCCACACACACTTCCACAGCTGATAGAACAATGTTAAAGCCTTCCTCAGCACTTCCATCATCCCACGAAGCGGGCGGCAGCGTGATCCATGCAGCACTTAGTCAGTTGGACAGATGTGACATTCGACATTGACAACAGACCTGAGGACAATAAATGACTTTTCCATGTTGGCATTTAGGGGCCGCTAAAGGTCGTCGCTAAAGGTCGAAGGACCGGGTACTTTGATGTGCATTGAAGCCCCCGGTACTCCTGGGATCAAATGAATGGAGTCGAGTGTGTGTGTGTGTGTCTGTGTGTGTGTGTGTGTGTGTGTGTGTGTGTGTGTGTGTGTGTGTATGTGTGTGTGTGTGTGTGTGTGTGTGTGTGTGTGTGTGTGTGTGTGTGTGTGTGTGTGTGTGTGTGCTCTCATTTACACTCAGCGGATTTCAATGTCCATTAGACGATTTATATTTGAGTCATTATTTATTGATTTGTGCTTCACCATGACCGTGGAGCATATTTGTAAAAAATGTGACCAATGGTAACTTACAAAAATGATGGCAACAGAGTGACTTATCAAAGTAATTTAATTGAATCGACCACAACTTAAAAAGCATTGAATAAATGAACTAAATTCAAACAAATAAGTTGGTAATAAATGTAACAGTTAAAATGTGTTGGATTTAGTAATGGCATGCCAAATGATGAGTTGTATAGCGCCAAAAGTATTGAGCAAATCCTAATCAATTTCACAAGGAAAACTGATTTATATTTATATTTTATATTAATATTTTATATTTACAAATTATCTGAGCAAAACTAATTATACTAAATATCTAAGTAATTAATATCCTCGTAATTAATGTCTAATTCAGAATATTGGATTCTGCTTTCTTGGTGCCCCAGTTTGCTAAAATTGGGTCAACAGATTACCATGCTTAAAAAGAACAGCAGGTAAACATTTATTTGTGCAACTTTGTCTAAACCTGTTTATCCAATATTGTCAAAGTGCAAAAAGCTAAAATACAGCAACAAAATAGAGAGAAGGGCTATAATAAAAACAAAGACAGGAACCATGAATGTGTATGTGGTGTGAGGGTGGTGTGATTTAAGCAGCCACACCCGCCTCGGTCTAGGTAATTTGGCCCAGGAGCATGGGTGGCTGTGCACTGTTGTTCCTCAGTGCAACCGATGAACACAGGTTAAAATTACCCTGCTTCACTGGCAGTATAGCAGTTTCCCTGCCACACGCCACCTGTGCGGCTTTTCTCGGGACTCCCCAACACAGAGACACAGGCCATGATGGTACAAACGCACCAGATTATCGGAGAGAGTGGCAAGACGTAACAAGCCGGAAGCACATGGAATGTTGTCATGACAAAGGCTCTCCCCTGTGTGTGTCGGGATGGGTTCTTTTTAACCTGTTGTTCATCGGTTGCACTGATGAACAACAGGTACACAGTCACCCCAGTTCCTGGGCCAAATTAACTAGACCCAAGGCAGGTATGGCTGCTTAAATCACACCAGCCCAACACCACAGTGTACAATAGGGATACAATAAACACTTTTATTGTTCATTGATTTGGTTTACTCAAAGCAACAAATATGCATCATCTTGATGCTTATCACAAAGATTCCATGTAAATGTTAAAAAAAACTAAACATTAAAAGCTAAAACATATTGTACAAGAAACACAATGTATCAGTGCACAAAAACAACACAACACTTATTTACAACAACTAAGCATAAGCAGAACCTTGAACATACACGTACAACTTAAAGGCCTTAAAAGCATTTTACCTGCCCACTAACATGGACAGATAAAATGAACACCAAAAACAGCCCAATGGTGAAAAAGCTTGAGTCAGCCCGAATTTCTCGCCTACATTCTGAGAATATTTTTTTAATGTCTGTAACTTGGGTCTCAGTTTCTTCTGGCCTAAGTTGAGAAGGATCTACTGTATGTACTCAAATGTGAGCCTCAGAAATTTGCGATAATCTAGTGTAGCGCATTTCTCAAACCAAAGAGAATACACATTGTCTGTGGTAGCTTTTCATGTTTGTCTTTGACAATTTCTCCCTTTATCACAATTGAAAAGGAGGCCGGACTGATGTGCAGGGAGGTTGAGTTCTGTGGAACAGCTCCAGGTTCCACGAAGAGGAAGGTGGCCGAATGAGTCATAGTCATCTTGATCATCTTGATCAATCAATTATCATGATCATGACACTTTACTCATTAAATAACAAAGTATCAACAATGTAAATCACTGTGTTACATGAATACGACTTTAAATCTGATTGTTCAAGACACATGTACAAGTCATTTTAAGACATAGTTGGAGAATTAGTATCAGTGTACTGACAAAGCATGGCTTGTAGAATGCTGCAAGGTCATCGAAAATAAAATTAGACAGATGCCATAACTCATGCACGGCAGATACTACTTTCTGTAAAAAGTGATTTAGTGGCTTGTGCGTAGGACAGTGTAGGTACATAATCATTATCTTCCAGCCTTGGTTTACTATAACAATTGTGTTGAAAGCTGCTCGATGGTCCCTCTCTTTCATTTGAAAATGTTGAGATGAGGACTGTGCCTGTCGCGGCGTTCAAAGAACTCCTGCTTCAGACTTTTGCCCACAACCCTGCTGAACTCCATGTGCTACCTGCAAAATATGAACGTACAAAATCCAAAATGATCATGTCACAAGACTTGATGTCCTGTTTGACTCGTCTTCATGTCAGCTGAGGGTATTTCTCTAACACCTCTCTAGCTAACTCAGAAATGTAGTCCTCCAATACGTCTCAAACGGGCCGGGCAGCTGCGCGCTGTGCGGCCGGAAAGTACCGAGTACGCTCCTGCTTTGTGATTGGCTGTTCGTGTCACGTGGCTGTTTCTCTGCTCTGTACGATTGGCTGTTTGTGTCACATGTTTTGTAAAATGCAGCACGAGCTCCATTTTTCCGAGTTTGATTTAAACGCAGCCCCGGCTCAAGCTGTCGGTCCGGATGTCGCACTCGCAAGTGGCTGAAGGGGAATGACTTCCAAGAGGCGAAGCTTGGATTTATTTAACTTCAGATGATGATGTCACAAAGCGGCCCACTCCTGACACTAACGAAATTATGACAGTTTTTCATAAATTTCTGCTCCAAATGTAGATCAATATTGATCAAATTTGAACGACGGGACGTCTAACGAGACCTCAACCACATCTCTGGTTACTGCCCTTGTCATGTTTGAGTTACTTTAAGCCCGAAAGCTCGAGCTGAGCTTGTGGCGCAGTCCAACTTACTGGGAAAAAACAGCTAAAGTTGATCAGCACAGAGATCGGCAGCGGAGGCGTACAGCAACAGGCTGCTTGCCAGTCCCAAATGCGCTGAAGAGCAGTGGCGGCTATCCTCCTGCGGCCCAGCCCTAACTATCTACAGCAGGCAGCAGACCTCCCCTTCCTTGCGCTGGAACATCAAAACCCCTGCTCTCACTGGCATCGGCAGTCGCCGGCAGCCCTTAACATCTGCCAACGACAGCCTCCTTCCCGATGAGTGGCAAGCGGCAGCGACACAAACGCTCCCCAGACCAAACCCAGAAAGAAAAAAGAAACGGCATATCTTCTGGCAGCGGAGAAGGCGTCAATCACCTGTTTTGGTGTAAAAACGGTATCAGTGTCTGGAAGAGACACATCTGATATAGGTAGAATTTCCTTGTTCTTCGTACTCGTGAGATACACAGTGTTACCCTGGCAACGGGTTGTTAGGGTCTTTATGTGTGGGATTGGCCATCTTTCACTGATTTTATCTGGTGTTCCCAGAGAGCTTCATTGCCGGTGGTGTTGTCAGCGATGGCGCGTTTTTGCAATTCGATGTCCTTTCCATGGAGTTAAACCATTTTAGTTGCAACAGCCATCTTTATGACTTTGACATGGGTTCGACGAGCCTGAAAAAGACTGCAGTAGTATAGAGGAGTAGTGCCTCAATTATGACAATTTCTGTTCTTTGTAGAAATGGGAAAATACAAGGAAGCCATTTGATGACAATGTTTAGCGTACAGTTGTTTGTGGTGGGAGGGCGGCAACGTCCTTCAACGTCAGTTTTAGTTCTGAACTCGGGGTTGTAGCTCAGTTGTGTCCACTGTCGAATAGCCTGTTCCCATCACCTCGTAGGAATTGGAAGCTATGAGGCAAACATAAAATAGAAGTAAGCACAAAGTGTAATAAAGTAATACCTGTTGCTGTGTAATCTCGTAGGGTTCCACGACTGACTACTAATTCAGGAAGACTGTAAAAGTATGGATCTCTGGCATTTCTAGAAATTCCAAAGGTGCTGGTTGTTTTGGTTATAATTTTTTATAACTCACCTGGTGCGTGTCAGATTTGTAATAAGTTAATAAAGTAGATGATGTTTCATTATCCATGTTACAAATCCAACACCTACCTCCTACCTCCACAAGCATTAGGCATTGTGCTCGTAGGGTAATGTAAAGACAGATCAAGTGTGGTACTACTACAAAATGTAAACGGTAACGCCAGCTTTGCCGGGTTTTTGCCGGCTGGCCGATGTGGAGAACTTGCCAGGCATGCGCGAAGAGAAGACCACGCCATGGTGAAATTCTTCAAGGGAAGTTTGGATGGAGAAGTTGAAATAAGGTTTTTGAGTTGCTCTGACTTGCTTTATGGCCGTGACGCTGTGCAAGACGCCTACAACAGTGACATATGCTGCACTTTGTTTAATCCAATTGTCTTCTAGTAATACTTTGATCTAATTCTTTTCAAACATCATTGAGGTTAATATTAATAAAGTAATATCTGTCACTGTAATTTTGTATAGTTGTTATTACAACTACCTACAATTGATGGAAGACTGTAAACTATATTCTCTGTGTTCTAAATGCAACTCCTACCTCTTGTTTAACAGCGATTATCTCTGTCGTGCTTCTGTGTATGTACAGTCTGTCAGAGTTCCTGTCTTATATTCCTTTAGTTAAAGTCCAATCAAATAGTCGAGTGAGCGGATTAAAGATCTGCAGTAGTTCCAAATGGTGATGCATGAAGTGATTACACGTGACCAGTGACACCATAACACGCTTGTCTGTGACCGATCAGAAGACTGCAGTGCTATCACGTGACCATTGAGGAGATGAGCAATAACGTTTTTTACTAACTTCTCCTACAAA
>NC_137206.1:15825891-15835891 GCF_960531495.2 Zeus faber | reverse complement strand
CCCCCCTCGGATAGCATTATTAAAAAGAGCCTAATTTGCCTTGCTCTCTTGTTTTGCAGAGAATAATGACGCCGCCGTAATATTTACTCCAGAACAGGAACAATAAAAGTATGAAAAATACTCATCGCCTGCGTTCCCCGGACACCCCGAACCCCTCTCTTGTTTATCCCGAGCTCCTCTCTGTGCTTTCTGCGCCGTCGTCTCCTTGACGCTCATCACTTCCGCTTTGAGAAGCAGCACTTTATTTTTCCTCCGTCCGGCCTCGGCTGCTCTCGGCTCTCGTCTGCTCTCTGATTCCGCCGGGACCTCGGGGAACCGCTCCGTGTCTTCTCAGCACCGTCAGCCCCGCCCGGATTTCGGGGTCGATGCCGGTCCTCTCATCTGTTCATGAGCAGTTTCTCCTTCTCCAATGGAGATGTCGCCGGCTTGGTTCTCAATATTCCGTATTTCCGAGCCTCGGTGTTCCTCATTCAGAATGAGTCCCCGGAGTGGTCATGTATTTTGTGGTCTGCTCAGATCGGACTGCTGCGTCATACGTCCTCCCGAAAAAAAAAAAAACCCATGGTGCAAAAACCCCCCATGGTTGAACCCGTCATGGAGATCTAGGTGTCCTAGGTTTGTCCACCAGGAAAAAGTTGAGCCTATGTACGCCCAAAAAAACCCCAATCTCTTAGGGGATATAAGGCTGGCGGAAAAACATTTCCAGCAGAACAAACCAAAGTGAGACAGACAATTAAATCTTATGAGAGTTTAGGATTTATATACAGTACATAGTACACAAACAGACAGACAGACAGACAGACAGAGAGAGAGATAGATAGATAGATAGACAGACAGATAGATAGATAGATAGATAGATAGATAGATAGATAGATAGATAGATAGATAGATAGATAGATAGATAGATAGATAGATAGATAGTAATAAGTAATAATAGAAATTGAAATGAATGGCAAAAAATAGATAAATAATATACCTAAAACCACAGCAAATAAAAGTAAGCCTGACAATAAAACTGAAAATAAAAAAATAAACGTAAACAATGAGCAAAAATGCCAATACACAGTAGACCCAATGATAAACAACAAAACAATGAAACACAAATGAAATAGGGTTAGGATTTAGAGACAATTTAAAAAAACGAACGGACAACAACACAAGCTTCTTCTTACGGAGCTATGAGCCTTACAGCATCACCTGACAGAATACACCATGACGTGGCCGCCGCTCGAGGCCTCTCTGCTTTTCATCTGCAAACACCATTGTCATGATCCAACCGGCCAGGTAACTGGAGCCCAGCCCGCAGGGAGACAGGCATGGCGACAGATAGTAGTGTTTACTTCACAGGTCCAGAGGACGACTTATATTATAAGTCTAGACTAGAATACGTATAGTCTTCTATTCACATTCTGTTCCAGAGCCAGATGATAGAACAACACACACGTTCTATGAATATGTATTTAAGGAACAAAATGAATGTGTGTGTGTGTGTGTGTGTGTGTGTGTGGGGGGGGGTGTGTGTGTGTGTGTGTGTGTGTTTTGGATCTCATCGCTAATTATCACTTGCTTTTCAGAGGGGAGAACCACGAAAATGTCATATCGCTGAAAATAGGAACATGATGAAACGCACTTCAGCACCTGACATCTCTGGTTTTTTTGACTGCGGAGAACCCGTCTGTTTCAAAAATGATAATTGGAAGGAGGAATAAGTAGGAAGTAGGAATCAATGCGCCTTTTTCGAGAAAAAATGTGTGCCTTATGAAGTCAGGGGTCCAAATTCAATTTTTAATCCGCGGCGGAAGGAGAACAACCATTGAGCGTGGGTGAGGGAGGTTACCTGCGCCGCGAGTTTTTCATCATCATGGATTTTTTTCACCATCCCTCGCTGAAAGAAAAGTTAAAAATGATTAAATGAATATCGCGACAAAAAAAATAAAATCTATTACATTTTGAGTTTGATTTCAATCTGAAGGTGACAAATCACATTATTTCAGTAATATTCAGCTCCATTTGTTGGGGATTTGGTTGTATTTGATACTAAACCCTCCATCAATAAAACCTTTTTGGTAACGATTGTTTCGTGAAGGAGTCTTTTAACACCAGTTTGTGCCATGTTATAAAAATTGCAAAGGGGCTTTGCTGGCATAATTACATTTTAAACTACTCTGCAACCCGCTTCCCTAGCTCTCAAAAATCAACCTTTAGAGAGAGAAATTGACTGTATTGTTGTTTTCTTCATCAAATACATTTTTTAATATGCAAGGAATTGGGCTTGCCAGGGATTTGTGCATTATTGCATAGACACTTGGCATTCCAAAAAAAGGCTTAACAGTCGCTTTGCTGAACGAAAATAAATATACAAAAATAGACGCTATACACAACATAGTTCTATGCACACTGAAAATGATTCAACAATGGCAGGAGGCTGAGTGTCAGTATGGTTGCTAGTATTGACGTGGGTATATAGCTATATAGATATAGATAAACAGATATACTGTAAATATAGATATAGATGGTATATAGATATCAGGGTTATAAGTCAAGATAAATATTCAACTCAGTATTGAAATGTTATAGCTCAGGTTAGGGCCCTTGCCCCAGCACCAAAAAAACAAAGTCGGTATCGATGGCATCGAAATGAGACGTTTTGTTTTCTCCTATAAACGCCCTGCAGCATCGGCGCCCTCTCTAGTTGCATCTGCACTGTATTGTCGGGCACATAGGGGATAGCACAATCGACCAAAAATCCGAGAAAAAACAAAGAAACACCTTCCCCCCAGTGACAGGTTGTGTAAGACCTCTAACAAAAGAGAACCCGGCCTGTCTAGACGTCTGCACGGCAAACCTTTAGAGGCCGGCAGCGCCTCGGATGCCTTTCCTGATTTGACATGAAAGTGTTTCTTTTCGGAGGAGGCGGGGAAGGTAACACGCATGTGGGCTGACAGATTATAATTTTTGTTACGGGAGTTTGAAGTGGCCCTCCTCGGACCACTTTTGGTAGATACTAACCACTGCATACCGGCAACGGCCCCACAAGACCTGTCGTTTTGGAGATGCTCTGACCCAGTCGTCTAGTCATCACTATCCTTGTCCTTGCCCTATCCTCGTCAAACTTCCTTGTCAAAGCCACTCACATCCTGGCGCGTGCCTATTTTTCCTGCTTCCAACACCTCAACTTCAAGAACTAACTGTTCACTTGTCACGATTTGAATGAGATGAGCTGTGTTATTCACGTATGTATGTATTGTATGTATGTACTTTAAGTATGTATTGTATGTATGTATGCATGTATGTATGTACGTATGTATTCTATATGCACTGTATGCATGTATGTATGTATGTATGTATGTATTCTATATGCACTGTATTTATGTATGTATGCATGTATGTATGCCATATCATCTAAGAGAGAACATAATGGTTATACAGTATATGGAAATCTATCTATCCATCTATCTATTTATCTATCTATCTATCTGTCTGTCTGTCTGTCTGTCTGTCTGTCTGTCTATCTGTGCATCGACAAAACCATTTGATCAAATGCCGTATTTGGCTTCACACCACTGGGGCTACGGTTTTAGTAATGAGATGTTAATTCATTTTACATTATGTACTGTATATAAATCCTAAACCCTCATAAGATGGAAATGTTTTTCCGCCAGCCTTTTTTTTTGGGCGTACATAGGCTCAACTTTTTCCCGGTGGACAAACCTAGGACACCTAGATCCCCATGATGGGTTCAACCGTGGGGGGTTTTTGCACCATGGGTTTTTTTTTTTTTCGGGAGGACATATAACGCAGCAGTCCGATCTGAGCAGACCACAAAATACATGACCACTCCGGGGACTTATTCTGAATGAGGAATGAGGCTCGGAAATACGGAATATTGAGAACCAAGCCGATGACATCTCCATTGGAGAAGGAGAAACTGCTCATGAACAGATGAGAGGACCAGCATCGACCCCGAAATCCGGGCGGGGCTGACGGTGCTGAGAAGACACGCCGCGGTCTATCTATCTATCTATCTATCTATCTATCTATCTATCTATCTATCTATCTATCTATCTTCTCCCAACCCTCTCAGTTAAAATAACACCTTTCCATTTCCAAAACACTTCAGCAACTTTTCCGTTTAACAGTGATTTCTTTGGGGTTGTGAACAACATTGAACCCCCCAGTATGGTTTGTCTGTGTGATTAATGATGTCGCTGGACACAGGCCATAATATGCTTAGGGGAATCGCGCTCATCAGGAAATTGATTACCTTTAACAGGAGGAGAATGCCGAGTAAAAAAAGGTGTAATGATCAGGCATCTGTTTTTGTGCCGCAGCCATTATAAGGTGCAAGAAAATAATCACTCTGCCTTTTGTGTGACTAAAAACTGGGCTATTTATGAGCCGCATAAGTGAAGGCGAAGCGTGCCGTGGAAACACTCATCGGAGCGTTAGAAAGCTCATCTACAGTACGTTGCACCTGATTGCAGGCATCATTCAGCCAAATTAAACCTTAATAAAAACAGCAACGCTTTCCCCAAAACAAAAACCCTTAAGCCGAGCATTGTAATTCCTTGTAGCGTTCTCATTTTTCTCTTTTATATCTTCATAGCGTCGGGATGACAGCAGAATAACTACAGCGGAATCCAATATTAATGAGATCCAAAGAGGTTGCTGACATGGTTGAAACAATCTCGCTTTGTTGTTTGTTTGAAAAAACAAAAATACAAAAAGAAAAAAAAAAACATCCGGTAATTTATCCTTGCTTCTCCGGGTTTTTTTTTAGTTTTTGTTTTTTCCGGGGGGTTTTTTCCCCCCCGTTTCTTTTACGACAAGCAGTCCGGATCACAGTTCACTGCTGAGGATTAAAGCTACTGTTTCTAAATTTGCCACCCCATTAAATCCATCTTCCCTGTTAATGAGGCTTGTGATGAGGTATTGATCGACGGCAAAGTGTCTTGGAAAGTGCAGGTGCTTACGGGGGGGCTTCGACTGAAAACACAACCCGCGAGGTGCAGGGTGTCTCGTATGGGGGGGGGGGGGTAAAGTTAAATTTATCCGCGATGATGCGGATCTTCATCACGTTCACTGCGGGCATGTCGACATACACCTCGCTCTGCATGGACCTTCATTAAATATAAAAAGGTTATATACGTCCCTGGTTGCACACTATCCCACTTATTACACGGACGGCTCCTAAATAAGAGAACACACTGAGGCGGAATATTGATTTGAAATCATTTCGCCGAGCTCGCCGGTGACGGCAAAGCTCCTCCGCTCCCGAACTCCCACTAACGGAGTCCACAACGACCTAGAGAAATATTTGTCCTGCGGAAAAAAAAATGTATTCGGGTGAAATTGGACATATCTGTTCAGAAATAATTTACTCCTATTGACCAATCACAATTGAGTATTCCACTGCGTCCGAACCGTGTAATGATATAGTATGTATACACCACTGGTTATGTCCCATAATGACCAGTTTTTCAATCCAGCTGGTGACTGCGTATATAAATACTGAACCCAGGATATATACATGCATACTGTTTACAAATATACAATGAACCTACAAATGTGCGCCTACTGAGACTGTATTTCCTGACAGAAAAAGGTTGTTTTATTACATTTCCAATCATCGCCTGTTTTATACCGAAACATCTCAGAGCGGGGAAATATGACCGCGGGCTCCCATGAAACGTAGAGCGACCATAATGTCCATTAATTTCAACGAGGAACATTCTCAAACGGTGAGCGGCGCTTCCAGTGTACATCGCTTTGTAACGTCGATTCCACAGATTAGATCGCCGGTCTGAATTGGGACGTTCCAGATAATATCCTCGCGAGAGGAGCACGCTCCCTCGCATTACATACCCCCCCCCCCAAAAGAAAAAACAGGGAGACGATAGCGCGGTGCCGACCGAACCCCAAACCTCAAGATGTTAATAATGAGTTTAGCCAGGGCCACTTTCCTCGCAGTTTATTACATCTAGAGCGAGCGATGCAATTATGTTTGTCTGCGTCGCTCCCTGCACAGCGAGCGGGAGCCCCCCGGGGGGCTCCAACCAAACACCACGGCACAATGACACCCGGGCCATGACATTGTTTTAATTTGATTTAAAAGTTGGAACAAGTAGCAGAAGACCAAAACTTTTAGCGGGCGGCGGGGATTGTATACATTTTTAAAAAATCAAACCTTAATTTAACCGGTTACATAGCCCCGTCGAGAGGCGCGGCCTCCGTTTCAAGGGGTGACACGGGAAAGACCTTGTGTGGAATGACATGAGGGTTCATGAGATGCGACGCCTGAGGCCACGCCAGAGAAGCTCTTGAGAGGTTTGCACTCCATGTATATCCCCTGTTTCACTGAAATTGAACATTTTCATGAATACCAAAGAAAGGTAAAGACCTATCACACTGTGCAAATTGCAGACAAATTGTTTTGTTCAATATGGATTTGGAAATTGGAGCATAGATATTATGGACGTGCAGAGAGCCCATATTCGTATTAAATACGAATATGGGCTCTCTGCAAATCCAAAAATAATTTTGCAGCCTCAATGAATGCAGACACAAATTTTGTGTCTGTATTCGTTGAGGCCGCAAAATTCGTTTTATTTGTATTTGTATTTGTTCAAAAGTGGAAATAGGTGTGTTTTTTTTATTACACTTCTAATTTTAGGATATTAACGTGTTAATATCAAAAGTAATAATATAAATATTAAATATACATATACTATATATATATATAATATAAGTAAATAATATAAATGTTCTTCAATAAACTATTATAATAATTATGAAAACTTCAATGTAATATTGGTTTATGGTTTTTCATAAACCCAGCAATAAACATGTGAAACCATTAACGTCGTTGAAAAGAAAATCATTTTTAACACTGACATTCAGTTCCCAATCCGCACTCAAACCGATAAACTAAACTCTAAAGTAATAACAATTGGAGGACGCTGGCCAGACAGAATATAAACAAGCAAAAAAAATCATTACAAACAAAAGCTGTTTATTCTCCTTCGCTCTTTATCCTCTCTGAAGGACCGTATGCCAAGAACTAAACCTCCCTCTGAGTCCAGCTGCGTGAGACAGGGGCGCAAGAACACCAGGAACAAGGGAAGCTCTGGGGATTTTCGACGGTGTACCTGGTTTGCGGTGATTTCTCAAATAATTAAAAAAATATTTGTAAGCGTTAAATATTCCTAAAAACCCGCTATTTGTGCTTCGCCGAATACCACATTCGGATACGGCTCCACCCCTAATAGATCTCAAGATTCAAGATTTTTTATTTGTCACATACATATACATACTTCCATACATATATGCAGTGAAATGTAATGCAACGCACCCGGTGATACAATAATATACGTAGATATTCAGAAAATGCAGAAAATACTTAACATAAGAATAGCACTGTTATCTTACCGGGCATTCAGTCCTCCTTCCAGACAGAGCCCCAAATGCCAATCTTATAAGAATCACTGTGATACTGATCAAAAAGAGTCATCATGAGGCACTGGATAGGAACAACGTCCCAGGCAGAATGTGAGAATAATACCAAACTTTGCTTGGAAAGTTGAGGAATATTTAGAAGTCGTCTTTCTTCCATAGAGATTTTATTCTTCCTCATCTTCCTTCACCAGAGAAGTTTTCCATTAATGTAGTTATAAATATACACTATGTGTTGGGGTACGTGTACATACATGTACTTTGGGCAAGTAGGGGTATACCTAGAGATCTAGTGCACAATATATGTTTCTGTAAGTAAAATATTCAATACTAGGATAGAAAATATTGATGCTGTAAGGCAGAAAAATCTACAGAAAGACAAATTATATACTTTAAAATAAAATGTATGTATTTATTTATCCATATCTATTTGATTATTTATCAAATAGATTTTTATATACCTAGAGTGCTGTTAGAATGCAGTGCGGCTTCTGCCAGTATAATAGTATTGAGTAAAATATAGGATAATATAATATCATGTCATATAATATAATAATAAGGATAAATATTCATTATAATAATACTAATAATAATAATAATAATAATAATAATAATTATTATTATTAATAACAATAAATCTAATAATAATAATAATAATAATCATAATAATAATAATATGTCACCAAATAATTCTAAGAAATATGTGTAAATTAACAAAATTATTAAATAATAATAAAACATATTAAATATTTATGTTTGTTAATGATTGTCAATCCGTCACTTACATTCCTTAACAGAACGTTATTTCGTCAAAACATCCTTTGCATTGAGCCACCAAAATGTGCTGGCTGACAAAATATCAAGGAAGAAAATCTTTTACGGAGCAGATCTGCCGTACACGCAAAGGGAGAAACTCCCACTCGCTAATGTGATTTTTTTTTTTCCGTTATTGCTGATGAAGTGATTCATTTTTCAGAGTATCAGATACAGTTGGGACAGGAAGGAGTGATGAGGGTAATTAGTATAGAGGTTGTCCTATCTCCACCTCCGCTCCTCAACCTTCTCGAAAACCTTTAAAGACTTTTCCGTCTCAAGCCAAGCTCACGATGAAAGATT
Source organism: Zeus faber (assembly GCF_960531495.2). Lineage (NCBI taxonomy): Eukaryota > Metazoa > Chordata > Actinopteri > Zeiformes > Zeidae > Zeus > Zeus faber. The sequence continues at coordinate 15,827,323 of NC_137206.1, read as the reverse complement.
ATTAACATCCGGACTTCAGTTCTACGTGATTATTAATTACACGTTGATGAGTTTGGGCCTCTGTGAAGCCCTGTTTCGTGTTTCAATTTGCCTTTAAAGTACCCGGAGATGCAAAAGCGCGTGGGGGGGGGGGGGGGGACACAGAGAACTGAGTGATATTTCAGAAGACCCGCAGATTGATTTGGACGTTTCTCTCCAAGTGATTTATTGCAAATCCAGATATTGAGGTTCCGGTGGTTTTCCCAGTCGTTTAAACAGTGCTCCGCTGTATTTTTCGACTGTTATTCATAGCGTGGCTTGTCCGCAGCCTGGTAAGATTTGCTAGGAGGGTGGAATTTGATCCCACCTCGAACAATTTGAGATGTACTGTACTTGCAGCGCTCAGCAGTGGGGTCACCCAGCAGCGAGGTGAAGCAACGCCGAGCTGACTCAACATCAGAATTCATCTCACACACCTACACAATGGACCTTTTCTCCCATATGCTCCAGGAGTGTGTGTGTGTGTGTGTGTGTGTGTGCGTGTGTGTGTGTGTGTGTGCGTGCGTGCGTGCGTGTGTGTGTGTGTGAGTGTGTGTGTGTGTGTGTGTGTGTGTGTGTGTGTGTGTGTGTGTGTGTGTGTGTGTGTTATGCATAACGTGTGTGTTCATATGCATTTGCTGATATGGGTCCAAAGCGGCTATACAAGGGTAATGTGTGTATCATCATAAGTACTGACGTTTCTTATTTATTATTTTCTGCCAGAACAACTTGATTTCCCTCCGTGGACATAAAATCTTCATCCGTACTATATTGATTCAATCTACATACATCAGGCGCATAGCGGAATAAACATTCTTATATAAATGGTCGAGGGAGGTAAAGAACACTGGCTTTAGAAACACCAAACTAACTGTCCGCTCTGTTTTTAAATTGTCTCTAAACTCTAACCCTATTTTATTTTAATTTCATTGTTTCATTGTTTATCACTGGGTTTACTGTGTCCACTCCAGTTTTATTGTCTGGCTTACTTTTATTTACTATGATCTTAGGTTTTTTTATTTATCTATTTTTTCCCATTTATTTCTATTTCTATTATTACTTATTACGATCCATCTATCTATCTGTCTGTTGTCTGTCTGTCTATCCATCTCTGTCTGTCTGTCTGTCTGTCTGTCTATCCATCTATCCGTCTGTTCGTCTATCCGTCTGTCTGTCTATCTATCTATCTATCAATCTATCTATCTATCTATCTATCTATCTATCTATCTATCTATCTATCTATCTATCTATCTATCTATCTATCTATCTATCTATCTTTCTATCTATCTATCTATCTATCTATCTATCTATCTATCTATCTATCTATCTATCTATCTATCTATCTATCTATCTATCTATCTATCTATCTATCTTTCTATCTATCTATCTATCTATCTTTCTATCAATCTTTCTA
>NC_137206.1:15738391-15823391 GCF_960531495.2 Zeus faber | reverse complement strand
GGACCCGTGACCCCCCGCGCGAAGAGAGAAGTGGGCGGCTCGGGATCCTGATTCCACTGACTGCCACCCGCTGCCTCCATTAACTTTAGAGGGACATCCCTGCGAGGAGCCCTGCCCCTTCCTTTTGAAAACACACACGTTCTTGATTTAATTGTATTTAAAAACGCAATTTTATTCGGCGTGCTACTTATTAACCCGTACACCTGGGCTGGCCTTGTTACTCGTTTCCAGCACCAGCCACTGTTTTCACGAGGCCGTCAAACTGAAATGCAGCCCGCTGCACCGGGCCAGTTGCTATTACGACCCGACGATATTCATTTAAAACTTTATCAACCCAGCGGCGCTTCTTCTATATGTGACTACACTCACATGGAATTATTCACTCTTATCTCAAATGGATTGTTTAATCTCGGCATGGAATACTAGGTGTGGTCATCGCCTGGGGGGTGAGGTGAGGTAACGCTGATAACAAGTGCCGTTGTATTCTTGTTTTTCCAGTCGTTATTTCAGATTCTTTTTTTGCGGATGTGGTTTAAGAGTTGTTTTTTTTTACAGAGTTTCGGAGTTTTGTACAGAGGTTTCAGAGAGTATATTATCCTTTTCTTTAAGAGGAGAGCGGCTGACCTGTGACGCAGCACGTTGTGCTTCTCCGCTGCCGTGTGTATATATATATATATATATATACAAGTGTATTTATTTATGAAGTTTAATACGCTGTACTTTAATCCAATTGTCGTCTGGTAATACTTTCACTTAATTATTTTCAAACTTATAAAGGTTAATAGTAATAAAGGAATACCTGTCACCGTGTAATTTCGTATTCTGAAGGTGATGTTTTTTGTTTTTTTGTTTTAGCAATAAATTACTAAAGTAAAAGAATTGTGTTCCAAGCGCAACACCTACCTCGTGTCCGGTTGAGTGGATTAGATATCTGAGGTATTGACGAATGCCATGTCCAATATCGGGCAGTTAGAGCTTGCCGCCATCTTGCACACGCAAGACGCAATGACACGCTTGTCCGGGACCAATTTGGATCATATTCGGACGACAGCGTGTCTGAACTGACATAGACAGGAAGGGCACCGAAAAGGAGAGTGGGTGGAGCCAGCGGAGCTGCTGCATCTGTGCGTGCCGCCATCGTGGTGAGGTGCCGTTTGTCCATGACCAATCAGTAGACTGCAGTGCTATAAGTGACCTGTGAGCGCCGCCTTCTTGTGGAGTTGTGGAGATGATAAGAAATACAGTTTTTTACTGACTTATTCCACAAAAATGGCCAAATCTGGATCAAACAGGGATGATAGCGTGTCTGAACTGTCCGGAATAAAAATCATATTCCTCGTGTCTGTGGGTTTGTTGGTTCCATGACATCCATACGCCACTGACAAACAAACAACAACAAAAACAATAGGGGTCTTCGCCCCCTTCAGGGACTGAACCCTAACATATTATGATAATGACTATACAGATTCTGATTATTCTGACATCTCCATTCTGCTCCCAGCAGGCTCAGCCCTCAGAGCTCGTTTTTATCATATGGATGTGTTTCAAGCCCCTAATCAAGTGGAAGAAACAAATATGATCTGATTCGGGCCCCTCGCACAGCCCATAATCTAATCAGACATTCCATTCCAAAGAGGAACTCAGGGGAGTCCAGCGGAGTCCCTCGGAGGAAAAGGATTTCTCCCCCCGCTGTGGAAGCGAGAGGAAGCTATAAACAAAAACCTATTCTCTTAATATAATGGCGTGTTCAGTTTGAACTGGCCGGTCGGAAATTTCAACTGGAACGCCCCTTCACCAAACCCGACCTCAAAATCCAAGATGGCTGCTCTGCACATCTACAGTAAGGGAAAGCTGGAGTAACAGCTGTAATGTTAACAATGTTTTTAATTTTTTTAATTTTTTTAAATCTATTGGAACGCGGTCCACTCGGGTGTAACGTCCTTCCCAGCTCCGACTTCCGACTTACTCCGTTATTCGCCCCTAAGCTAGAGGTACCCCGATGCCGAGACGCCCGGATGCCCAGATGCCCCGATGCCGCGGTGCCTCCGCATCTGCAGGTTAACGAGCCTGGGATCAAGGGCATCGGCCGCTGCCCCACCCCGGGACAGCAGGTGGAGCTGCACAGCCTCCAGGGCCAGGGCTTCTGCTGCCACGAGGAAAAACAATAAACCCACCGGTGGGCCAACGGAGAGATCGCCCCAAATCAACCCATTACAGACTTGGGGGGGAATAAACAAAGAACAGAGGGAGGTGGTAGAGCTCGGAAAGGAGCGCCAAAGTGAGGCAGACGAGGAGGGAGGAGAGGGGAGAAGCGTGAGCCGAGGGCAGGAAGCCGTAGGAACTGGGGAGGAAGAAGGCGACAGACATGCAGCAGCGCGACAGCAAGGTTAAGGCTGTAATCACGCTCTGCTTGTTGTGTCCCAGTTTGCTCTTTGTGAAAGACTTTTTTTTTTTTTTTTTTCCCTCTTTCCCCTAATGTTTATTTCCTTCTTTCCAACGGTTTTCTCCTTCCTCGGTGAGCAAGGACGGGGAAAGGACAAAAGCGGTGATTTTCGAGACTACCAGAGGAGCTCACATCAGACAGTGTGAGTCAGGTCGCTTTGAAGGATGACGACGGGCGCTCGGTGCTAAAACCAGTGGCTCCTTGCTCGTAAATTACGTTGACCCGGGGTTAATTTGGTCCCCCCGCCCCCACCCCCAAGGGGTCACTGCCATATTTCAGCTGTATAATAACCATGGTCCAATAATCTACTGTTTGAATTACTTTGTCCCGTTTCTCAAAGGTGCGTGTCACCCACGCCAGTGCTAAAAAACTATGTTTTATTCCATTTGAATTCTATATCGTTACAATACAAGAGAAAAAGTGCAGAGTCAGAATGTTGAACAACGAGATCGTAGACCCCAAAAACACATCCAGGCTCGAACAGAGACACAGAAGTACACAAACACACACACACACACACACAACACACACGCAAAAGCACTTATAGGCATTGTGCAATTCTGCAATTATCACGCAGTGGAGTACATCAAAGTGCACTCAGCCCTTTTCACAGATTTGAAACGCCCACTTCCCTCGGCTCCTAAGAGATGAAGCGTGGAGGTTTGTGTGAGCAAAGCGAGCGCCTGATTTATCGAGCCCCAGTTGGCCAGGGGCGTCCCCAAGGGGGGGCCAGGGGGGTGCCACTGCCACCCTGATACAGTTGCTGGCACCCCCCACTGGGGCCCCCTTGCGAGTCACAATTTTTTTTCAGAAGCCATGGCGGTTAATTAGTCTCAAAACCCCGCACGCGCACAGAACAGTATCCGCGAGCGGAGAAGCATCCCGCGGGAACAAATGCGCGCCCGTGTTCACGGGGCTGGTAGGAGCGCAAGCTCGACCCTCCCTACGCGCTCGCAATTGCTCAACACACGGTCGCTCCTCAAATTGACTTTTGAGACTTTGGGGGCGGGGACGGAATAGACAGTGGGGGATGTCTCCGCTCCTTTCATTGGTCGCTTTGAATACTATGGAACGCATCAGAAGAAGTTATTAAAATGCAAAATGATCGCATACCGATCAGCCACAGTTGATGTGTTGGAAGCAGGAAAAATGGCCAAGCGTAAGGATCTGAGCAACTTTGACAAGGGCTAGATTTTGATGGCTGGACGACTGCGTCAGAGCATCTCCAAAATGACAGGTCTTGAGGGGTGTTTCCCGGTATGCTGTGGTTAGTACCCACCAAAAGTAATCCAAGGAAGGACAACCAGTGAACGGGGTCATGGGCGCCCAAGGCTCATTGTTGCGTCTGGGGAGTCTAGCCCGTCTGGTCCGATCCCACAGAAGAGCTACTGCAGCTCAAACTGCTGAAAAAGTTAATGCTGCTGTGATAGAAAGGTGTCAGAACACACAGTGCATCACAGCTTGCTGCGTATGGGGCTGAGGCTGCAGATCAGTCCGAGTGCACATGCTGACCCCTGTCTACCGTCGAAAGCGCCTACAATGGGCACGTGAGCGTCAGAACTGGACCATGGAACAATGGAAGAAGGTGGCCTGGTCTGATGAATCATGTTTTCTTTTATATCACATGGATGGCTGGGTGCGTGTGTGTCATTTACCTGTTAAAGAGATGACACCAGGATGCACTATGGGAGGAAGGCAAGCCGGCGGAGGCAGTGTGATGCTCTGAGCAATGTTCTGCTGGGAAACCTTGGGTCCTGGCATTCATGCGGATGTTACTTTGACACGTACCACCTAGCTAGACATTGTTGCATACTAAGTACACCCATTCATGGCATGTCCACAGTAAATGTTATTTTTTTGTTTGTTTTCAAAAAAAAAGTGAAAGTCAGGAAAAAAGATCCATCAAAACAGAGAAAAGAAAGAAAAGAAAGAAACTTTTGAAAGGCTCAGAAAAAAACAACCCTTAAATGCCTTTACACATTGACTGTGATTTAATTTACATATGAACAGTATTTAATACTCAATTGCTTCCCAGGTATAACATTGTGATATTTGGAGGAGTGGATGGTTTCTCCAGAAAGATACTACATGTACTTTCCTGTTACTACTGCTACAATATATTAGTAATTCCACATGCTGTGCACTTGCTATGCCAGCATAGACCTGTGCCTTGGTAAACAGTGTGTAGTCTGTAAATACACTGAGAAACTTTGATTAATCGTTAAAATATGATATATAGCCACCCCTATGAAAGGTTTCTGCGGGCTCCGCTGCGGTGAGCGCGTATCACTGTCAACCGGCCAATTAACAAGATGCCCATTGTGAGCGCCGCAGAGCCGTGCGGCCCGAGACCCTCCATTAGCATGGCTCCGTCATTATGAAATAATGGCGCCAAGAAATAGGCAAGAGTTCCTCATTTACAGCACGGCCCTCCAGACTGAAGGGGGAATAGGCGCCAGAAAACTCGAGGAGGAGGAGTAGGGGGCGGCTGAGGGGGAGGAGGAGGATGAGCAGGAGGAGGGGGGGTGAGGAGATGGAGGAGGAGGAGGAGGATGAGAAAGAGGAGGGGGGGTGAGCGAGGAGGAGTAGGAGTATGAGGATGAGGATGAGGATGAGGGGGAGGAGAGAGGGGAGGAGGAGGAGGGGGCATGAGGAGGGGGGGTGGGGAGGGGGGTGGGGATGAGGAGGATGAGCGGGGGGGGGGTGAGGAGGGGGGTGAGGAGATGGAGGAGGAGGAGGAGGAGGAGAAGGAGGAGTATGAGGATGAGAAGGAGGGTGAGGAGGAGGAGGAGAGAAAGGAGGAGGAGCAGGGGGGAGGAGGAGGATAAGGGGGAGGAGATGGGGGGAGGAGAGGAGAGGATGAGGAGGATGAGGAGGAGAAGGGGGATGGGGGTGAGGAGGGGGGTGAGGAGATGGAGGAGGAGGAAGAGAAGGAGGAGTAGGAGGATGAGAAGGAGGATGAGGAGGGGGGGTGAGGAGGAGGAGGATAAGGAGGATGATGAGGGGGAGGAGTAGGAGGAGGAGGAGGAGGATGAGAAGGAGTATGGGGGAGAGGAGGAGAAGGGGGGTGGAGATGAGGAGGATGAGGGGTGGAGGAGGATGAGGAGGGGGTGAGGAGATGGAGGAGGAGGAGGATTAGGAGAAGGAGGATCAGGAGGAGGAGGAGGAGGAGGAAGAGGGGGGATGAGGAGGGGTGAGGAGGAGGAGGATGAGGAGGAGGATAAGGGGGATGAGAAGGAGGATGAGGAGGAGAAGGGGGGTCGGGATGAGGAAGATGGGGGGGTGAGGAGGGGGCCGAAGAGATGGAGGATAAGGAGGATGATGATGAGGAGGAGGAGGAGGAGGAGGAGAGGGGATGAGGAGGGGGTGAGGAGGAGGAGGAGGATAAGGAGGATGAGGAGGAGGAGAGGATGAGGATGAGGAGGAGAAGGGGGGTGGGGATGAGGAGGATGGGGGGGGGTGAGGAGATGGAGGAGGAGGAGGATTAGGAGAAGGAGGATCAGGAGGAGGAGGAGGAGGAGGAAGAGGGGGGATGAGGAGGGGTGAGGAGGAGGAGGATGAGGAGGAGGATAAGGGGGATGAGAAGGAGGATGAGGAGGAGAAGGGGGGTCGGGATGAGGAAGATGGGGGGGTGAGGAGGGGGCCGAAGAGATGGAGGATAAGGAGGATGATGATGAGGAGGAGGAGGAGGAAGAGGAGAGGGGATGAGGAGGGGGTGAGGAGGAGGAGGAGGATAAGGAGGATGAGGAGGAGGAGAGGATGAGGATGAGGAGGAGAAGGGGGGTGGGGATGAGGAGGATGGGGGGGGGTGGGGAGGGGGGCCGAGGAGATGGAGGAGGAGGATGAGAAGGAGGATGAAGAGGAGGAGGAGGAGAGGGAGGATGAGGAGATGGAGGAGGAGGAGGAGGAGGAGGAGGAGGAGAAGGAGGATGAGGATGAGGAGATGGGGAGGAGGAGGAGAAGGAGAAGGAGAAGGAGAAGGAGAAGGAGAAGGAGGATGAGGATGAGGATGAGGATGGTGAGGATGAGGATGAGGATGAGAAGGAGGATGATGAGGATGAGGAGGAGGATGAGAAGGAGGATGAAGATGAGGAGGAGGAGGAGGATGAGAAGGAGGATGAGGAGGAGGAGGATGAGGAGAAGGAGGATGAGGAGATGGAGGAGGAGGAGGAGGAGGAGGAGGGGTGCATCCATCTTGCGTCTAAATGTAAAGTGTTCTGATGACGACTTATTCTGGTTTTGGTGTGGAGGCTTGTTGGCAGCATTTTGTTCAGGTTTATTGTACGTTCATCTTTCTGCTTCAAGGTTTATTTCGTCATGTATTGTGTGATGTATTGACAGTTTTATTCCAGGTGTTTTTCATTTTTATCTCTTTTATTTTTTTAATTGTTATTTCCATTATCTGAGTTTACAGTATATATGTTGCTTATCATTATGTTAAGTGTATATTGGCAGATTTCTTATTAACTAATTGTAAGGTTAACTGTTAGGTTTAATAGGTATAATATACCTATCTGTCTGTCTATCTATCTATCTATCTATCTATCTATCTGTCTGTCTGTCTGTCTGTCTGTCTATCTATCTGTCTATCTATCTGTCTGTCTGTATGTCTGCCTGCCTGCCTGCCTGCCTATCTATCTATCTATCTATCTATCTATCTATCTATCTATCTATCTCTCTCTCTATCTGTCTGTCTGTCTGTCTGTCTGCATGCCCGTCTGTCTATCTATCTATCTATCTATCTATCTATCTATCTATCTATCTATCTATCTATCTATCTATCTATCTATCTATCTATCTATCTATCTATCTATCTATCTATCTATCTATCTGTCTGTCTGTCTATCTATCTATCTATCTATCTATCTATCTATCTATCTATCTATCTATCTATCTATCTATCTATCTGTCTGCCTGCCTGTCTGTCTGTCTATCTATCTATCTATCTATCTATCTATCTATCTATCTATCTATCTATCTATCTATCTATCTATCTATCTATCTATCTATCTATCTATCTGTCTGTCTGCCTGCCTGTCTGTCTATCTATCTATCTATCTATCTATCTATCTATCTATCTATCTATCTATCTATCTATCTATCTATCTATCTATCTATCTATCTGTCTGCCTGCCTGTCTGTCTATCTATCTATCTATCTATCTATCTATCTATCTATCTATCTATCTATCTGTCTATCTGTCTATCTATCTTATTTGACATTCTTTCTTCCAAGCTGCCGTTGCACACGTCACCTGCTGCTTGTGTGATTGGGGATTTGTTGCCTGAATCATCCAGAGCAGGCGGCTTTGATCGAGAGGAGCTCAGCGCCGCCTGACACCTCGCCATCAAGGAAGGACGGCTGCGTCCGACCGCTCAAGAGTTAAGAAAGAACGCGGCGCTCAGGCGTACGGTAAACGGGCGCGGAGGGAGGGAGGGAGGGAGGAGGGAGGTGCGCGGAGATTTTCCTGCGGCGTGCAAAATCGATACAAGAGAAACTTCTGAAGGAGACAGATGAGGAGGAGACGGTATATTTTAAGTGTTTCTAGGAAGAGCAGCGGCGCTCGCGTTTCGGGTCCCGGCGGCTTTTGCGCCTGGCGCCAGGTGGTTTCTGGCGTGCTGCGACCCGGTGGGGCTTGCGGGGAGCCCCGCCGGGTGTCTTAGGGGGCCCCTTGGAGGCTGCTTGCTGTGGTGGGTGGGGGTTGGCTGCCCCGGGCTACGTGGATGTGTGTTCGGGGGCTTGCGGCTGGGTGGTGCCTTTCGCTGGTTCGCCTGCGGAACTGGCGGTTCGGGCAGGGTCTCGGTGTGTCAGTGCGGGACCTGGCTCCTGTCCTTCGGTCCGTGCCTGGCATCCGCGGCCCTGGTTTCTGCGCCTGCGGCTGCGTCTTGTGCCTGCGCGTGGGGGTGGGTTGTATGCGTGCGCCTCAGGGGTGCAGGGCCTCCTCACGCTCCCTGGGACTGGTTAAAGCTCCTCAGGGCCGGGCTGGGGGTCGCTCCGCGGGCTTCCGGCTGCAGCCGCATAGTCACCCCACGGCCGCAGGGTCTCAGGGGTGGCTTCGGGCCCTTTTCCGCTGCTTGGAGGCGCGACGATATAATTCCGACCTCATACACCAGAACCAACTGGAACAAGTGCCATGCACTCACTGGTGGGCACACACACACACACACACACACACACACACACACACACAAACACACACACACACACACACACACAAACCACTAGCACCTGCTTTGAACACACCCCCAACACCCTCCTGGTTGCGTCCCTCTCTTTTCCTCCCTCATTTCCTGCCAGGAAGAGGCCCAATTGCTGTTCCAGTTATCCTGGACCGAATGAACTCTGTTTTGTCTATACAAGTTGTCCTCCGACATTTCAATGTTTATGTTTTTCCATGTGCATGTTGTTGATTTGGTTCCATGTTTATTGGTCTCACCCAAACACTCTGTGTTGTATGCCCAGCATGCTGCCAGCACATAAAAAAAAAAAGGGAAGAGCAGTGGCGTATTGTTATTATGATGCAAGATATTTTCCCCATTCGACAGGAGCGTCTCCTCTGAGGTTCCTTCCCAGCGTGGGAGTTTCTCTTGCTCTTATTGACCGTTTCCACTCATACAGCACACAAGTCTGAATGCCATGTTTGGTTTATTTTCCGGCAGGCGAAGCCGGACCAAGTCATTCAAATCGCTCCCATTCTCCGGGGGGGGAGAATCAAATATCAAATAAGAACGTTCGTCCTTTGCCTTGGGGCGACAATGCCGAAATTAGACTCTGAACAAATAAACTTACCTTGTTCATCCATTCAACGCAGTGTGCCCACAGGCCTCACAGTCCCCCAAAAGACACGCGTGTTAGGGTGAATACTGCCGTCGGTGACCCCTGAGCAAGGCACTGGCGAAAGAGCTGTAGTTGGTCCTATTCTCTTCAACTGAGAAGGGAAGAGTCGGAAAAAAAAAAGTGACCTCATTTTTGACCTCATCCTCATTTTACCACAAGATCTTACGCGAAAATCACCGCGACAACCTTCAAACTTATGAGAATTATTCGCCATCCTTATCAAGGTGGTTTTGTTTTCAAACGTTGAGAGCTTGGGTTCCGTTTTCCTCGTGATCGGTCTTTGGGCGGTGAAGGATGCATAGGACGAAGCGTCTCCACTGGAACCCTCCTCCGTCAGTCCGTATGAAATGCTTAATGCTTCGTCCTGGAGGAAAGGTCTTGTTTTTCTTTGTTTTTCCTGTTGCTTTTTCACCTGCTCTTTCGTGGCCTCCCCATCTGTCCATCAATCTTTTTGTCGGTCAGTTTTTTCTTTTGCTTTACCTGTTTGTTTGTATGTGTGTGTGTGTGTGTGTGTGTGTGTGTGTGTGTGTCCAGTTTTCTGTGGGTGGTCTGTGATGTTCTTATGATGGAGTTGAGGCTGAGTTCTGTTGGAAAAATCGTCCGTACGCACACACACATACACACACGCACACGCACACACACACAGACACACACACACACACACTCACACACACACAAACAAACACACAAGCAGCCTGCCATACACTGACAACATCTCAGAGGCCTTGAATTCACAAGGCGCAAAAGTTGACAAAGGAGACAACAGTGTACAACTAGGTTTTTGGAGAGTTTCAAGCTCTTTTTAATTAAAGGAGCACACTGGTGTTGAATTTTAGCCCGTTTACTAGTCATCACACACATTTTACATTCTACCCCCTGACGAAAGCTCACATTTTTAGTTTTTTTTTATATATATATATATATATATTTTTTTTTTTCTTTTTTTTTTTTTTTTTTTATATACACTACTCACAAAAAGTTAGGGATATTTGGCTTTCGGGTGAAATTTATGGAAAATGTAAAAAGTTCACGCTACAGTGATATGTTATCATGAAAGTAGGGCATTTAAGTAGAAGCATGCAATGGTGATTTCCTCATCTCAAACAGTTTATTGAAACAAAAGCCAACAACAGTGGTGGGTTTACCACAACAAAAAATGTCAATGTCTCAATAACTTGTCATGTGCCCTTGAGCATCAATTACAGCTTGACAACCACGTCTCATGCTGTTCACAAGTCGACTTATTGTCTGCTGAGGCCTGGCCCCCCACTCTTCTTGAAGGGCGGCCCTCAGGTCATTGAGGTTCTGGGGCACAGAGTTACGAGCCTCTACACGGCGACTCAGCTGATCCCATAGGTTTTCTATGGGATCACCTGCCCACACTGTAACACCACCACCTCCAAAGGCTCGTCTGGTGACAACAGTGGCTGATGCATAGCGCTCTCCTTGACATCTCCAACATCTCCTCGACTTTCATCAGAGAACAGCACTGAGGCCACTGGTCCCTCGTCCACCGTAAATGCTCCCTGGCCCGTGCCAGACGATGATGCATGTGCCTGGTGGTGTGGTCAGGTACCCTTACAGGTCGTCTAGCACGCAGACCACGCTGATGGAAACGGTTTGGAATGGTCTGCCGTGACACTTGGGTGCCTCTCACCTCCCTTAAATGTGCCTGGAGTTGAGTGGCATCATCATCCGGTTCCACAGAACACTGTTCACAATGAAGCGCTCATCAGTGTGGGATGTGGCCAAAGGACGTCCACTTCTATGTCTTTCTGTGACTCTTCCAGTTTTTCTTTATCTCTGTCTCTGCTGATGACACTCTGTGACACTCTAAGCTCAGTGGCCACTTCCCTGAGTACATCCTGTTTGCAGCCTCACAATGGCGGGGGACTGTTGATCAATTGTTAGGTGTTGTCTTGGTCTCATGATGTCAAAATGTGAACAGCATGATGAAGAGGACTGTTTAAAAATACCAATTCTAATTGAACCAGGAAATGTATTGGTCGATTCATGGATCAAACGCCTTTTGTGAATTTTGCGGTTCAGCTCCTTGTGAGAGAACAGCAAGTTGTGCAAAAAGTACTGAAACATTGAACAGTTGGACATGTGCATTCAAAAGTTTAGAGAAGGTCAAATTAAGTTCACCTGTAAAGGTTATAGTGCATTTTAGGTTCATCCTGAAATTTCACCCGAAAGCCGAATATCAAAATGAAGTCACAAAAATCCGACAGTAAATACAGTACATATGACCGTAGTTGTCAGCGAGATCAGAATGTCATTTTGAGGTAGGTTTCTCACAGTATCGTCCAAATTTTTAAAAATAAGTAAAAGAAATGGACTAACAGCTCTGAATGTGCCACTGTACCCTGTTTCTGAAAAGTGTTTATGCAGATCCCGATTAGTTTAAAAAAGTGGTATAGGATGGATATATTTTTGATGTATAAATATAAATATATATATATATATATTTATATTTGTTTTATTTTTTATATAAATAAATGTATAATATATATTTATATATATATTTTTTTTTACAAACCTCAAAATTTACAAAAACAATAGTACAGCTGGCGTCATAGTCCAGGAATATGAACAATTCTGATAGATCCAGCACCCGATTTTTGCTTTATATAAGCATCAATTATTTATTCATGTAACGTGTGTTAGAAAAGTAAAAGCTATCAATATATATTTTTTTAAATGTAGTAAATGAAGTCAAAGTGAAGTAAAAGTATAAAGTCTCTGAAACCGAATACGCTTAGGTAAGTTCAGATACTTGAAGAATGCACTTAAGAACAGTAACCATAGTTACTTTCCACCATGGCATTTGCGCCCCAAGACACCCGCTTTTTATAGACGGGAGGTTCATACAGTACATATTTATATAGATTTAGTCTGTATAGTTTCCAGTGCCCGTGTTTTTGAACATTTTAAGATAAAGTCGTACATCTTTGTGCACATAACATGCCATCGTCACAGTGTCTAGTGTCTCGTGCAGTGTGGGGGTGGAGTGGTGTTATAGTGGATATCGGTGTTAACACAAGTGATTGCTTCCCTCCCCTGGTGCCGGCCGGTGTTAATCCCGTTTGACAAAGTTTGTTCTGCGGCGCGTGACTCACAGTGGATGGCGCCAGGAAAGGCGTCTTTTTTGGAATGAAGTGAGCGAGCCAAATATGAAGCGCACAAAAAAAATAAAAAATGAATAACTTCTGATCCCGCGAGAGAATTTTTTTTTCCTCCCAAGCCGTAGCCCAGCGGAGCTGGTTGCGTCGGACGACTTGACGGCGCCACGCGCACGTCCGCGCCCTCATGCTCCACCTGCGCCGCTGCATTCCCACCGCCTCCCCCTGCATCCACCTGTTATCCACTCCTCCACTCAGTGGCGGGGGGATTCGAGCTCATCACTCGTATATTTCTAGCTAATTAAGTATGATTATGTTTGCCGAATGCCTCGCCGGGAGTGACGAGTGACTCAGGACTACTATCCTCGCAACTCCGGGCGGAGGTCACCCCCGCCCGGAGTTGCGAATGTAGTAGTCGTGTTGAGTAGCCCCCCGAGTAACCGACACGAGACGTCATCCATGATGAAGAAGACTTGACGTCGGCCCTTCTCCCCCGGGGAAAAAGAAAAATGAAAAAGCACAGACAGATTTGCGTTGAGACAGTCCCATCCCTAAATTTTTAACGGCGATAGGTTTTGAGCGACCCACCGGGTGCGTTTGGCATTCCGTATCGCTCGCCGGAGATTCATTCTTGGCAAAGGGGAACGCGACAGAGAGGAGGAGAAGAGGGTGAAGGTGAGACAGATCCATCCCACTCCATCTGCGGCGGAAAGGTTGGCGGGCGACCGCTCCGGAGAAGGGTCTGTTTTTTTCGGGGCGAGGGCTCACGCCGATAAAAAGACGGAGCTGCGCCCCCGTCACGGCAGCGCGAGGGAGGAAGGCCTTTTTTTTTCCGCTCGCCGAGCGATTTGGGAATGTGATCAAACGTGGGACGCGGCTCGCCGGGAGGGGAGCCCTGGGGAGAACGGCTCGCTGTTGTTATTTGAACTGCTTCTCCATAACCGGTGTGGAAGCCAATCCTGGAGCGTCTGAAAGGGTCTGAGCGCTGGATAAGTGGAAGAAATGTGGCCGTGCAAGCTCATATGGAAATTGAGTTTTTGGGAGAGAATTATTTTAAATATATTATAATATCATATAATATTATTAAAATATAATTAATATTAATATAATATTGAATAATATTAGAATATAGAATATATTATATATACTGCACTGTAAAATATAATAGTATTATTCGATTATATTACTACATTAATATTATATTTTTATATAATACAATTGATGTGATATATACATATTTTATGCGCTATTAAAAATAACTTTGCATTAATAAATCAGTATTTTTATAATATTGCCTTAAGTTCTGTTTGAAATTCAAGAAGTACTATTTATTTTTATTTTTGTATGTATTTTTGTGCTCTCTTTTCCGGGTCTTAAGTTGTGATTTCTCGTTTTCGACTCCTTAACTATGATTTGCTATAACTTTTTAACTTTTTCTTTCTTGTCTAACTTTTGACGTTTCTGTTGTGGAAAGTGTTCTATAAATAACGTTTGTTATTACATAATTTATTGTAATAATATTCCTCAGAGTCTTGATCACAATCGCCGTTATCATAACAGTCATAGTCAAAATCATTACCAAGATAGATTACACTCCACCAGACCGAGGTCTGCGGGGCAGGAGGGGTTGGGTTTGACATGCCTGAAGGACTCGCACCCCCACACCCAGCAATTCAAACTGCAATTGCCAAGAGCACACATTGAGCACTGGGGTTTTCGGTGTGGGGGTGTTGTTGGCTGGGGGGTGGCCGGGTGGGCCCCCCTGCCGGCTGAGCTGGAGTCCTGGCGGCTAGCGCCTGGTGGCTAAGGTTTGCCTTCCAGAGCCACCGGTGGGGCTGCTTGCTGTTGTGGGTGTGGGTTGGGGTGCGGGGGGGGGGGCTTTGCTCCCGCTTCTCTGCGGCAGGTGCCCCAGGTGCCGGAGGGGGTGGAGGGCCCATATATCTGGCGGCCTGCCAGCGTCGGCGTTGGGGGGGGGGCTAACATCCGGATGCCCCGCGCTGAGCACACTCTGCAACGTGGATGGGCGCTCGGCGTTCGCAGCGGCTGCGGTGGGGCGGGCCTTGCCCCTGTGCGGAGAGTGGGCAAGGCCCGCCCCTCCTCATTTACTGTCATAACTATGACAGGAAGAGGCCACATGCACAATTGTTGTTCCAGTTTTCCTGGACCTTCTTAATAGTTTTTCAATACATGTTGTCGTCCAATGTTTATGTTTCTGCGTAAATGTCATTTGGTTCTATGTTTATTTGTCTCACCCGTGGTGAATCTCCCCCTTTTGGAGTAGTTATTAGTTGTTCATAGACCCAAACATGGTAAGATAGTTCTCCAAAGAGGGGAGTTGGTGTCGGTTCTCTATGACAACAAGCTGTGCTCTTGTCATTCTACAGGTCGTCCAGAGGACAGAGTTACTGCAGCAGTTATTGATGATTAAAGAATGAATAAAGAGTTGCATCCTGCATGTCCTGAATGCAATGGCACAAATATTCTGTGTTGTATGCCCGGCATGCTGACGGCACAGGTTAAAAAATAAATGAAATACAATTAAATTAGATTAAAAACAAAAATAAAGCGACTGCAAAACGGAATCCTATAAAATAGCACTTCGCTTGAACATGAATGTTCGTTTCGGGACTTTTCCATCCCAGCCCCTGATCTCGAGGTTGGCTCTCTTCACCCCGCAGGCGTTGGTGATATTGATATCATTTCGAGGGGGATATTGATGGACTTTCTGATGTGAGGGCTGATTAGTTTGGGTGCTTTTCCCATTTTCAGCTCTTTAGAAACCCCCCCCACCTACCCTCACCACCCTCACCCCCCAGATGATGATGTCTGGGCGTCTATTGTCTGCTTCTCCTGCGTCCAAGGCCCTGTGGAGAGGATGGTTTCTAACAATGGGCAGTTTAAAGTGGCTCATCTCGGCAGGAGATGGGATCAGGGACAGAAAGCAGCCCGGGGTCGCTCTATTACAGAGCATTAGATTGTAAAAAAAAGAAGAAGAAAAAAAAAAAAAGGAAACGTACGTGGTTAATAGTGAATCACAGGATGCAGAGGTGCTTTTTAAACAGCTGCTGTTAAAACCACAAAGGCAACGTTCTTCATGACGGTTACTCGTTTTTTCCTTAAGTACAATTTTTAAGATGTTCTTCCTTGACTCGAGTAGGTCCATTTTAAAAGACTTGGCGCTTTTATCCCGCTTCATTTTGAAACACATATCCTCCATTTTACTCCTCTGAGACTGTGACGTCTGAGCCGTCCAACCAAACGATGAAGCATTCAGCCTACCAGACAAAAGTGGACCACCGACATTTTAACTTTAACCAAGGGACGTCGACGCATGACCGACATGTGGCTCGTCACCAAAATATGAGGTCGAGATGTGTGAACAAGTGCTTTTAGTTTTGATGTTTGAGCACATTTGACATCATGTTCTTTAATATTTTAGTAGAAATGCCGTATAGACTGTTTTTACTCTCACCAGAGGACTGTTGTCTTCCCTAAATTCTAAAGTCAAAAGGTTTTATTTGACAAATGCGTAGCAGCACAGTGTGTGCGATTTAGCATCAAATTTACAAACAAATAACAAAATAAAAACACAGCTGTCATTTAAGTCACTGGAAGCTGTAATAAAGTTGCACTATGTAATATGTATACACAAAATATAAACAAAAATTGTAATATTTACAAAAAATACCTTTGTAAAAGACAGAGGTCTTCATATCAGAACATGTTTAATCACTCATCTATATATAATGCAAAACAATGCCTGTAAAAATGTATTTTTACTAAAGCCTTTTTAGCCCTGTTCCCTTAAAGACAGCACACAAAATACACAGAGACAAACCCACTGTGACGCCTCCACTCTGTGATTTCCAAATGCCCATTCTCACCAGTGTGTAATCAGTGGTTTGCTTCATTATCCGTTTAGCCTCCATCTGTGGCGCTCGCTATTATCCCATTAGGGATTTAGCCTCCACCCGACTCACCACCCACTACACCGTCACCCCATTTTCTCATTTGACTTATTATTATTATTATTATTATTATTATATATCTTATTGACATATGTATTGTTTATATTTATGTGTGAGTTTGGTATGTATTATTTCTCAATAATTATCCAGGTTATTCTTAAAGCCAAACAAATAACTATTTCCATTATTATTTCTTACTATAATTTGTTTGCCTGATTTGCTTAATAATGTCATAATAATAATAATAATAATAATAATAATAATAATAATAACAATAATAATAATAATAATAAGCATTATTAGTTTGGTTTTCTTCAATACTTTCCCATTCATACCACAATGACAATAAGTTAAAGCCAAAACAAATGACTATGTGTGTGTTAGAGTGTGTGTGTGCGTGTGTGTGTGTGTGTGTGTGTACTTTGGGATTCAACATTTTTTCTTATTTCCTCTTATTTACACTCTACACATTTACACATTGACACTGCCTGAATGCCCCTCAGTGGAAGCCACACTACGCCTCCACTGAGGACACTGAGAATACTAATACTTTTATTCAACAACTTTTGAAATTGTAGGGTACTTTGTGTCAGTTCAGAACATAACAAATCTGCCTCATTTATATTCCCTTTATATTCCCATTCAATTTTTCAAGAACTCCTTGAGCATTTTGGACTGCAAGCCTCCTCCGTGTTTTTTAGAGAGTACATTCTGGGCACCAACTGGCCCCGCTCTTTCTTTCCCTCGGCCTCAAGTTCACGAGTTCACACCGAACACTCAGCTACCTGTCCATGATTTATCACAGTGTGTGTGTGTGTGTGTGTGCGTGTGTGCGTGCGTGCGTGTGTGTGTTTGGGGGCAGCTTTGTGCCCGAACAGCCATACTCAAGTGCGTTTCAGACCCAGGGGGAAATCAGCCCCAGATGTACGGTATATGGTTTGAAGAGGACTTTTCATTACTGTGATTAGTTTTAGAAATGAGTGCAGATAGTCCAGCCATATCACTTTATTTGTTTTTGTGGCGTTTGTACAGCGATGGGAAACAGAAATGTGACCAGAGAGATAATGAACTGCATGACGTGAGAATCTAGCAGATGGAGCCGCCAATACGAGACGAGAGCAATAACAAAGCAAGTCAAACAGGACATTTTAATAGCATGCTGCTGCAGGATATAATAATAATAATAATAATAATAATAATAATAATAAAAACAATGATAATGATAATAATAATCATAATAATAATAATGATGATAATGGTGATAATAATAATGACAATAATAACATTTATTTGTAAAGCACCTTTCACACACAACATGCAACTTGTGGTTTTTATATGAATAGAAGGAAATAATCATAATAATGATAATTTTATTATTATTATTATTATTATTATTATTATTATTAATAATAATAATAATAATAGTAATAATAATAGTAATAATCATCATCATCATCATCATCATCATCATCATCATAAGCATCATCATAATAACGAAAAAAGCAAATAAGCATTTTATGCATTGAACAAAATGCACTGAATTCAATGTATTTAATACAAATATATTCAAATTTTCAGTTTTGGGTCATCAATTTAGATAAGGATCTCTTCCCTCTGACCCCCCATCATGCCTGGCAGGAAGAGTTGCCATTTTAATTGAATGTGTTATCAGATCATGTCTGTGGCAAATGTGTATGTTCTCCTCATGGTTATTTGGGATTCTAGCGGGTTCCTCGTACCACTTCAGACTTGCAGGCAACACAATTTGTAAACCTCCATTCGCCCCTAGGCATGACTGTAAGGGTGGGACCCTGTGATGGACCGGCTCTCCATCCTGCGGTGAGGAGGGGTAGGACCCGGTCCCTCACAACCCTTCACATGAAGAAGTGGGTCAAGAAGATGGATGGACCACTAAATGGATAATAATGTGCTCCTGTGCAAAGGCGTGCGTACCTTTCCGAATACATTTACGGGGATGTGTAATTGTTTTGCTATTACTCTGTGATACAATTAAGGATCTTGTCGCTGCGCTTTCGCTGATTTCTTTTCCTTTAATTTTTTCTTCCTCTAAGTTGTGGATTTTTCCAGTTTGATCGCATGTGACTGAAGTGGTAATCTGTAAGACTGTTTCCTTTAAAAATCCCATAGTGGATATTAATTCCATATTTATTCACCCGGCACTTTATAAGAAATGGCCATTCAAGGTATTTGGGTGATGTGTTCCTATGCGGTTTACGTTGATGGGGGCGGGGTCCGCCGTTTGAAATGGAATTCTGAGACTGGTAGTGTAATCCACCCAACACAGACGATCACCACTTTCATCCTTAATTCAAGAATATGTTAAAACACGTCCGAAATCGAGTTACGCTATCGAACATCAAATGTACTAAACTCCACCCATCTGGCAGCTTGGATACGTAAAACAAACTGTGGACAGATCAGGAGATGTCATTAACACAGCTATGTGGAAATGAAATTGTTTTTTGCAATCTTGCATATAAAGGTCGATCATTTTTTTTAAGCCTTCATCGCTGTTTATTTGCGTCAAACTTACACGCAAGTCAAACTTACACGCAAGTCAATTTGAGCGTGAGCTCTCAAAGGTGGCAAAAGAAAACACGATTACGGCGCAGTCGATGTAAAACCATGTGGGTTTATGACGCGACGCCGGGATTGATGCAGCGCACAACAAACCGCTGCTGCCATAACTTGTGTAATTGCTCTCCGTGCAAATAGATTTTCCAATAAAAGACTAATCACCGGGAGAAGTCCCAGGCGTCCCATTCCACACGGAGGCTGCCACTTTATAACACGATGATTAATCACGCAAAGAGTTTAGTCATTTTTAGACTGATCCTCCAAGCCTCCCTCGGCCAGGGCTGGCAATACATCACCTATTTCACTTTCCCGCGTCGGCTGATAATAGAACCTTACTTTGCAAAAAAAAAAGTAAAAAAATAATAATAATAATGAATGTTTGGTTGTATGCGCGTTACAAGCTTAGGATTTCTTAAGGCCGCCTCTGCGGGGGGTATAGCCCCCCCAAAAAAGGTTTTGAGTTGGAGCTGGAATTCACCAAGGGTTCACACCCCCCTCTCCCACTGTGCGCTACGAATATTAATAAATTCAGCGCGAGGGTTCTCTTATCTCTTTAACTTTCACAATTCAAACAACAACCTTGTCCTTTCTGTTTATTCCTCACTCCTAGAGAAATAAAACTTAAAAAAAATAAATAAATAAATAAAATAAATTTTTAAACAATTCTTAACAACCCGACTTTTTTTGCTCATCTCAACACCCTCCTCACTCTCTCCCCTCTTTTCTTTCTCCATCCTTCCCCTGGGGCGTGGCACATTGGGTAAAGCTGAGCGCTACAGTGAGCCTCCAGGGGGCGAGGGGCTCCTCGCTCCCTGGAGGCTCACGGCTGCTTATGTGGTCTCGCTTGAGGTTCGGGAAGTCCCCCCAACACCCATTCGGGACTAAGAGAATTTTCCTTTAAAAAAAAACAAAAAACGCCACACCCACCTTCGACATGTGTCTTCACGAGATAAAGCCGCGCGACACTGCATCATGAGTTCTGACGGACAACTCTTCGATTTAACTTGAGATGGATCTTTATTTATTGTGCATCGTTTGAGTCTGTTTACAGCACAAACATCCTCGGTCAGCCAGAAACAAAGGAGCGACGCGTGGCGCGGTCGAGTTGTCCGACATGAACGAGCCCCGTGTCAATTTTTTGGCTGTGAAGTCAGTGCGTTGATCAATTTCAAAACCGTCACCACCTCCCCAAAAAAAATAAAGATGAAAAATAAAAATAAAACGAAACAAACAGATGTTTCCACAGAGCGGTTTACTTTCACTAAGCACCCATAATCCGTACATCCATCTCTCCATCTCTCCATCTCTACACCCGCGTCCCTCATTTCCCACCAGACTCGTCTCATCTTTTAACTCCCCATTTGCATAAGCCATTACCCCCCCCCCCCCACCCCCCCCCCGATAGAGCTAAACAGAGCGGGAATATAAATCCTGGAAAGTATTTGCGCGCGGCGGCGAGTTTGGAAAACCCTTAAGCAACTTATACGTGGCTTTGTGTTTGACAAACGCCGACGGGGAACGACGACTTCCACCGCGGGGACAACGTCTTAGACAACATTTAATAAGTAAAGTGGATTCCTGCGGAGTCAGCGGTGGATGTAACAGGGACGCTGTATGTGTGGCCTGGTCCGTTACATACTAAAACAGAAGAGATATAATTTCCAAAATTTAACGGAACAACGCTGCCCCCCACCACCCAACCCCCGGCCCTTTCCGCCCGTTTCAATTGCAGCGAGAGCGCTCTGCGGACTCAGAGGCGAGGGCATCGCTTCCGCTTCATAAATAAACACAGCGCGAAACAACCCCTCGTTTCTCGCTGTGAAAAACAGCAAAACTCGATGGAGACACAACGGCCTTATTATGCTTGGCCAAAAAACATCGATTTTTTTCCTCCAACGGCTTCTGACAGGTCCTGAAGGGTAGTGTTTTTGCACAGCTGGGACTCTGTGGAGTCGGGCTACGACTCACAATGTGCGCGTGCATGTGCACGCATGCGTCTAGTTTTGATGGCGCATCAGACCGCTGAGTTGGCATCCCCAGGTCACAGACATCAGGGCGAAAACAACAAAGGCGGAGTAAAGAGTGGCCTCCCTCCTTCAACGATGAAGCCCGCGGGGTGTGGCCAGGCGGCAGAGCTCAAGCAGAGACCGATCGGCTTCCTGCCACTTGCACTAATGCAGCCCCCGACTACTTACACACAGACACAACTTTTGCAAACCCCGGTGAAAACTTTGAGGTCCCCCGCTCCGCCCCCGCCCATCCCACCCACCTCCCCCTCCAAGCCTGAGACATCCCTGGAAAAACACATTCCTGACACAAGAAGAATGAGGACATGTGAGGGGATAATGCGCACCCAGACGCCCCTCACGGCGAAATAACCCCCGACAGAGCAACATTTCAAGAGGTACTTAAGTGAAAACCAGGCCGAGAGGTGTGACAAACAGTAATCACCGTAATGACAGACAGTTATTATTCCAAAATAATGTTTTTTTTCACCCCCACATGCCAAAAAATGTATTGGCTCAGCAGACGAAAAATGACGATTTATCTCAACAAAAAAAAAAACCCCACCATAGCATAGTTTCTTTGAAAACTGTGTAATAAACACAAGGAGTGCACCGGTGTAACATAACATATTTATTGATTGTCAGACACTTAACCACCACAGCCGCTATTGCACCTCGCACCTCGACAACAAACCCGAGAGAAAGAAGCCTGTAAAGGAAGGCACCTTTAAGAAGAACACTGGTTTCGCCGGAAGGATCTTCCTCGAGGAGCTTCTCCCGCGGAGCTCTCGTCGCAGTCCCCGTGTAATGAGCGGCGCTCTCAGCGTTGTCAGTCCCACACGGCGCCTCTCGTCCCTCCAGGTGTTCTCCGCGGCGTGGAAAAAGAGCCCCACCGGGTAAAGCACACGGCGAACCGGCGGATTATTTTGAACGGAACTCCCCTGACAGATTGTGCCAGACGGGCATCGCGGGCTGGCGGCGGCCTCGACGGCGACGCACGGACTGATTGACAGACGAAAACAAAACGCGACATTTTGGTGTTTTACAGATGCTCACAGACGCCCGGCTCAAAACTGAGCGTTCGCGGAACGAAGCGGGGACGTCTGGTCACCGGAGGGGCCTCGCGTCACCGGCCCGGTTTCTCACAAGGTTCCAATCAATCTGGAGACGGGTTTGTTTTTTAGTTTTTTTACGCGAATGACGGGTCAAAGATTATCGGCTGAACCCCAGAATCCGCATCGCACAACACCGCGCGGGGGGGGACCTTGGTAAATGTCACGTCGGACAGATTTCTCTTTTCTTTCCGGGCCCTGTCAAGCGGCTCAAGCGGCACAAGTGACGAGGCGTTTGGGAAAGCTTACATCAAATTAAACAGGACCTTTTAAACCCCAACCTCAACTTGTGCGGAACTTGTGACGTGGGGGGTGGGGGCGCGCTTCACCGGGATTCTCGTCAAAGTCGAGGTTAAACGATTCGACCGACTTTATTTTATTCTTTTTATTATTATATATATATTTTTTTTTTTTTAATCGCTCGCTCCTTGTCACGCGAGAAAGGAGCCAGTTGGGCCAAAGTCCAAACCCAAATTGAGCTCTTAACCGTCGGGCCCGCGTCCGTAACTACCGCCTTCGTTTGGAAGCCGAAGGAAACGGCGTCGTCACCGGGCTAATGAAGGAGCACTTGCTGCCGCGCGCTGATGACGGGGAGGAGAGCAGGGAGACGGGCGAATTTACGGTCGTTATCGCCTCCTTTCCCCGCCGGCGCCCGAGAACTTCAATGTCTGGCGGGCTGGGGATTTTTTTAAGACCACATTGTAAAAAAAAAAAAAAAAAAAACTGATTGAAATAAACGCCGTCTCCCCGTTTTTGGACTTGCTCGACACTTGCATAATGACGGCCATTATCTCCGGCGCACATCTCTCTGCTTCATTTACGCCGCTCCCCTAACAAGGGGGATCCATCACCCGGGCACGAGTGGCCCTTTTTTGCAGAGGTTGCGCCAACCTTTTTTGCGCCACTCTGCTGATTTATTCCCGTCTTTCTCAACTCCCGCGTCGCTGCAGGATAAGAGGGCACCTTGAACCCTTTTTTTTTTTTTTTTTTAATTAAGGAGCCGTAATTTAAAACTTCATCAGTCCGAGGTGACTGCCAGCCACGGCGGGGTTTGCGCTGTGTCTTCAGGTGGAGGGAGCGGAGTGTCATTACTGAGATTGGTATGACGGCATGTCAGCGGGCTGGATAAATAAGGGCAGGTGGAGGGAAGATTCATTTGTTCCCCCCGTCAGTTGGGAAAAAAAGAGCCCTCCCGCATACGACTAGGCCCGGCGTTGGAGTTGTCGCGCCCTGAAGACAAGTGTACAACTTACTTTTCCTCGTTTATCTAGTCGACGCGTACAACACAGTAGAGTCCCGCGCTAAGTGGCGGCTATGCGTCTTTATGAGATGACAGATCTAACAACACCCACCAGTCTCCTCGTGCGCCGGCACGCCGCCTCATTATTTCTGCCGTCCTCCGACTCAGGGAAGCAGCAGGACACGGGAGATAAGGGCGAAGCCGAGGACAGCCGTGCGAGATCAACGGCGTTTTGGACAAGGCGGCAACGGCTCCGGCTTCATCGCCACGCTAATGGCCGACTGTTATCCACCGCTGGCGTTTGTTCGAGAACAATGAATGGTTTGTTTCACTGACACAACGATTTATCACGCGAGGTGTCGTCTACAGCACCGGCGGTGATTGCGGATGGTAAACATGTTTGTTTCCCTCCTCTGCGTACAAAAGCGCAAGAAGAAAAATAGATAATAGAATTGGTCCTAATTTTGAGACGCCTCTCCCACAGGGGCTCGTGGTACGCCGTGAAGCCCGTCACAAAACAGCCTTCAATTTGGCGGATTAAGCCCCTCCACCCGCCGCCGCCACCACCACACATCTCTTATGTCTGCTTACGCTCCGGATTCTCTGAGTGTGACCGATGCAACATGGAATGAAATAGTGACGAGAAAAAAACCTTTTCTCAGTATTTTTGTCCTGAACATTTTCTTTAATATCGTTTGAGGCAAGGCTCAGCTGCATTTTTTTTGTTTTGTTTTGCATGACCAAAAGCTATTATCGTCTTGCCATTTCCATAGTAACTAGGATGGGTTAGTGTTAACATAAAATAAGATGGAAAGTCTCTCACCTGGTTCTTAAACATATTACAGTGTTGATGTGAACTTAAAACCATTGTGATTTCTTTCAATTAAAACATAGAAATCTCATAAAAATCATTAATCCATTTTCTCCATTGAAATGGAGATCGAACTTGAATGTAGAAATTGGTCGACTTTTCCGTTCTCAAAAGAGCGGATTAATTCAGATGAGACCTCTCCATTCTTGAGCTGATTGACAGTTATTATGGATTCAACTATGGAAAAAAAGAATGTTTTATAATGCTGTGTGTGTGTCTGGTTTGCAGGCATGAAAGTTAAGACTGATTTATGATTTTGTTTCCATCTTCAGAAACTTCGGGGGGGGAGAAAAAAAAAAAAAGAAATAAAAATCAATTGAGATGTGGAGCGCGGTATAAATTAAGGAACTGGACTGTTCTACTTACTTAGTTATAGGGAAAATCCTGAGTTGATCAGTAAACCTGAGGTGTCTGCGGCTGGCAGTGGGGCAGTTATGCATACGCCACAATAAAAGCAGTCGGGGGTGTGAAAATATTGATTAACCGAAAATTGACAACCCGAAAAATATAAAAAACACATACAGTACGTGTGTTGCTGTGGCTGTCACAATACAGGGCGGACTGCTATCCCACTTTCAGTCTCGTCGCAATGCCGGCATCCCATCGGACTGAAGTAAATGCTTTTCCACCAGAAAGGAGAAAAGTACAGGGGCCTTGTCAACTAAAAGCTTTTTTTTTTTTTTTTTTTTGGTACACTGCAGGACCAATCTACAGCAGATTTGCCCTGGCCAAGGTCATTTATGCGCGAACAGCACACAGCGTGCTGGTGCAGTAAATAGATATCCCCGGGCCAGCATGAAACACTCTTCTTCAGTTTGATAGCATTATTCTGTGTATACCGCCTCTGGGGGCTTCAGCGTCCAACATTTTCTATGGTCCTAAACTTTGGCGCTGATTAGAAAAGCCTTTTTTTTGTTGGGTTTTTCCAACCCTCCCCAGGACACCCTAACCCATCCTTTGATCGGGTCATCCCCAAATGTCCTGTAGGTAGCGCTTCTCCTCTCTGAGCGCCGCCAGCTTCTTCATAGCGTCCAGCTGGTCCACGTGAAGCTCGGCTTTAATCATCTCGATCAGGGAGTCGTTCACGTCCTTCGCCATGTTCTTAGCATCCCTGGTAACAAAGGGAGTGCAAGGGACATCCTGGGTGAGGGGGATATGACAGTGTGGTGTGGGGATGGTGTGGTTTGAGCAGCCACACCTGACCCGGGGTCAAGGTAATTGGGGGGCCCGGGATCAGAGTGGCTGCATACCTGTTGCTCGTTGGTTGGTCTAATGAGCAGCAGGTAGAACCCCCATCCCCACACACACTCAGGAGAAGAGCCTGTGTCATGACACATGTCCATCTGCTCCTGGGCTTATTCCAACTAGCCCACCCTCTGCAAAAAACTGGTGTTCAGAAGGGGGGCGGCCGGACGTTCCTCGCCCTGGATCCAGCACTGGCCCTGCAGCAGCTCTGCGATTGCCTCCCGGTGCAGCGCCTGGTCCCTCGCCATTTCCTCAAACTGGGGAGCCTGTGCCGCACGCATGGTGGCGCTCCAGCGGGGACAGTGAGCTGCCTTCCCCACCGCCTCCCTCCATAGACACTGTTCAGGTGCCAGTGTGGCAGTTTTCGCCTACCACCTGCCACCCAAGTGGCGTTTCCAGGGACCTCCAGCACAGAGACACAGACAACAGGGGTTGTCCAGATAATCGTAGAGAGTGGGCCAGTAGGAATAAGCCCAGGAGCAGATGGACATGTGTCATGACAAGAGCTCCTCCCCTGAGTGTGTGTGGGGATGGAGGTTTTACCTGCTGCTCATTAGACCAAGCAACAGGTATGCAACAACTCTGATCCCGAGCCCCCAATTACCTAGACCCAGGTCAGGTGTGGCTGCTCAAACCACACCATCTCCACACCACACACAGCATGGTAAATACACCTACAATAATCACCTAAACTGATTGACCAAATAGCTTTGTAAGGCAGGGGAGTTAAATTCAATACTTTAAGACAAAGTTCAATAAGATTGAAGACAGGGCAGATGTAAGTATAAGGTAGAAATAGGGGAAAGTTAGGAACTTTATGATTCTAGAAACAGTTTTAACAATTTCATTTAGTCAAATAGCAAGGTAAGTGACTAGGAACTGGAATAAATCAGTAATGTTTTCCCCACAGAAATCCAGACAATACAATAATTGGGTGAGATGGGTTCATCAACATGTATTGAACACATTACAGACACTGGTATGGTCTTCAAATGCAGAGTACATAGATACCTCCCGACCACACCCCTCATTGATTGTTGAGCTGCAGTGTACCATATGATTTGCCAACTGGATATGATTACAGTATGTGACTTGGCAAGCAATAATAATAAAAAAAAGAATGGAGAACAGCTAACTATGAAATGAAGTATCAGGTTCAGAGGTAGACTTAGGGTTTTATAATATCAGAATCCTGTTTGAGATAATTTACTGTACATCAATTGTTTGAGGTTTTTGTGCCTTTTTTTTTTTTTTTTTTTTTTTTTAAACATCTCCCTCAAATTTGTAAATCAACACTTTCACTGTGGAATTCAGATTTGTGTGTGAAATTCAAAAACACTATATAGGATGTTTAAAAAAAAAAAAAAAAAAAAAGGTTCACAACA
This sequence comes from Zeus faber, assembly GCF_960531495.2. Lineage (NCBI taxonomy): Eukaryota > Metazoa > Chordata > Actinopteri > Zeiformes > Zeidae > Zeus > Zeus faber. Next base: position 15,796,561 of record NC_137206.1, on the reverse strand, counting down.
CCACGTGTGGAAACCCTTTCTTCCAACATCCTCGCCATTCTCGCCATCCGCATTAGATCACCGTAGAACACGTCTCACCCGCAGACGTAGAGGCAGGCGCTCTGTTGGAGCAGCAGCTCGGCGATGCGTCGGCTGTGGAGGAGCAGGTTATGTTGGACGTATCTCGGGCCTGAGCGGTCGGTCGTCCCGTCGCCCCGGCCGTCTCTAGAGAAACACACCTCGAGGTGGGTCAGGCTCCCGCTGGACACAAAGCCCTCCAGCTCCTCTCTAGGGAAAAAGGAAGATTGTGGAAAGCGAAGAAGACACGGAGGGGTTCAGTGGCAATATCCACCTTCCTACAGAGCTTACGAGAGGGAACGTGTGCTGGCTGTCGCAGCTCGGTTGCCCACTACGCCATTTGGACCTAGGTTTATGGAGATTTAGGATGCGGGTGCTCTCCTTAAGCATAGGGAGAGTAACTTTGGACCTTCATGCGTGAATTACGGACCAACATTGTAAATACAATGAGATGATCTCTAATGATCATAATGTTGACTTCTGTTAAGTAGGATTGACTGTTAAAATGCTTTTCTATATCCAATGCTTGGTCTAGAAATACAAGATGAAATACAACGCTACTCCACAATGTTCTACACGCTCTGTAAAATCCGTCTCGATACAGTTCCAATACTTTTGGCTTTGGCAACATCCATGTAAAAAATGTTTTAAAGACAGCGCCCACCATCTCAGAAGGCACACAACGCCTGTCTGTCTTCCTTAGCAAGAAAAGTGTAAACAATCAAGCTAAACAAAAACTGCACTAGAGGCAAAAGAAAAAGGAGGGCTAAGCGAAGGTCCACCCTCCGAAAGATTGTCGTTAAACAAGACGGAGGTAGGCAAAAAAGATTCAGATTTTAAAAGACAAGGTTCAGCCACAGTTATAAGCATATTTTTGCTCTCAATTCTGCTGGCCTCGCAGCTGGCGGTGACCTCGCACCCCGACAGGAGTATTGCTTGCCAAGTTGGATCCGCCTACCTCCGAGTTTTAACAAGGCTCGGGGTGCTGCTAGGGAGGGAGGAGGGAGGGAGGTTTACCGTGGCAGTCAGTCTTGTTTAAAGATAAGCAGATGGGGGTGAGCTAAAAGCCTCACAGGAACACGAACACGCACACACGAACACACACACACACACATACACATACACACACACACACACACACACACACACACACACACACACACACACACACACACACACACACACACACACACACACACTCAAGAGATCAGGGGTGAAAGTCTTTGCCTGGGGAGTCTGTGTTTTGCAGTAACCCTTAGACTGAGGCTTGACTTTTTTTGTGTGATTATATAGAGACAGTGCTATGAATACTGAAGGGAGAGATGAGTATTGCTGCCTTCGCTCTTGGTCAGTTGTTTAGGTGAGAGGTCCGGAGCGTTTGTCGATTATAAAAATAAAATAAAAATAAATTAAAAAAAAAAAGACTGCTTACTGAATTCTACGATTACCAAGTCTGTTTGAGAATTGGAGCAACAAGAGCTGGGGGGGAAAAAAAAAAAAAAAAAAAAAAAAAAAAAGCAACAGCACAAGTGAACCTGATGCCTGCGTGCGCGAGAGACGTGAATCTTTAACACTCATGACCGCAGACTGACCACCCTGTGGACGACAGTTCAGACTGACAGTTTAGGTCTCAGAAGCAAAACAGTTTTGGAGGGGGGCTAGTTGGAGCCAAACACGCCAGGTAAATGTGTTTATACTAAAAAGTGCACATGGTGATATTTTTGCTCAGAGCCACATTTTCCCTGTGCAGCATGAAATCCCATTACATAAAGGAGGCTGGACGTCGGAAAAATCAGGGAGCGAGGATTGAATTTGCGGTCTGATGTGACTGAGATTGATGTCATCCCTCCTGCAAATGTTAATTACGGCGGCTGATTGGCCACGACGCCTTGTTTATTCTAGTGTGGAGCACATTCGGCGCACGACCGGAGGGCTGGTCACACCCTATCCTCAAAGCCTCGAATCATTTGTAAAGACCTGTTAGACTATATTTATACTGGTTCCTATCCCGTCACAACTGGGGCAACGAAGGAAAAAAATAAATAAATCTGAAAACAAAAACACGCTAATTAAATTCTGTTAGAGATTGGTGTGATTATTCTTGCGAAAAAAAAAAAAAAAAAGGAAAAAAACAACAACAAAAAAAAAAAGCTGTGAGATGAACCCAGGTGTGGAAGCGATGCTGCTGGAATTGGTTTAGCATGTGGGTTTAGTCTCCCTCTTTTATAGCTGGCACATAAAACACAAAGCTAATCTTCTTGGTCAACACTGAGGGGGTTGTGGGTGGGAGAAGCTCACACTGTGAACACACACGAGGCCCGGCTACCTGGCTGCCAGTCGCTATTTAACCAAGGGCCACTGGGAAAACAAAGAAAGACAAACAGGAAATTCTCTGATCTGTTATTCTGTGATTATGGACGATAATTCATTAACTTCCGTTTAATCCAGCAACCTGATTGGATTGCTTGCGGCGGAGGCGACTTAATGTTTTGGCGTGATAACCGGCCGGGGCCGATCAATCAGCAGCTATTCATCAGCAGGTTCGGGCCAAATGAACCTTTGGCTCGTACGCTCATCTAATCATGGTGAAGACACCGCCGGCCAATGGACAAACGCGGTAGAATTCAATACACATTGCAAAGCTGCGAAAATAAATGGAGGCAGCGTTTCCCCCTAGAATTTTTTTTCATGCCTGGTGGTATGCACCGAAAAAGCCCTAAACAGACAAGGTGCTGGGGATGGCATACTGGTGCGGTTACATATGGCGCAGGATCAGGTCTGCAATTTATATGTCTGTTCAAATTTTGTTCGCTCGGTATATTCAACACTTAAAACAAAGTGACCAGAAGGAGAGGATGACTTAATAAAAATAAGCTGTGTAACCAATGACCTTTGCAAAACATTAGCTCATCATGAACACAGTGCGCATGATTCATTGCGGCAATTTATCTTCCTTGGCTTGGAGAAAAACTTCACCATGGAATCGGGATATGGAAATTTAGCCACAGGACGTCCATTTATTGAAATCTTTATGCAGGCCCCCAAGTGCTCTCCTTGCAGCCTGTTCCTGAGGTCTGATTTCACATACCAAAAGGTGAAGATTTTCTTTATTTAGTAAATTAAAATAAATTAAAGTCACTCTAAGTAGGGATACCATGGTCACGTGACGTCACTGCGGTATTGAACTCATTACCGTCATCCCTGCAAAGAAAAATAAATATGCCAATGAAATAAATCCTAAAATAAATAAATGAGGCATTAAATAAATATATAAATAAACGTCAATATAAATATATAAATATAAAGTAAATATATGCAAGACGGACCAGCGGTGCGGCCGGGGCTCGAGCGCACCACTGCGCCATTGAACAGACCATTACAAAAAATGTATAAATAAAGATCTCAGATTTTACTGTTGACACAGAGAACATGAAGGGAGTCGGCCGTTCAGTCCGCAAATTTTAATATCCCTAATTTGTACATGTGTTTAAGTAACATAAATAAAAAATAAATGAATACAAATAAATAAAATAAATAAATACGGTGTCAATTCCAATAAAAAATAAAGACCGTAATACATTTTTTTATGGGGAGAGTGCTGTCATTTTTGGCGCTAAAAATATTTTGGGCCTGGCAGGGGTTCTCATTGGACTGGCAGCCCGCCAGGCCTATACAATTATAGGGGAATCACTGGGAGCGATATGTAAAACTAGGCGGAAACATCCACTTTACACACATAAAACTATTAAAAAAAAAAAAACTTCTTAATTATAGTTAGAACCGAAATTAGATATTTTTCACTTAACAAAAATCTGGTATCTTCTCTCCTGTTGTGAATAAGAAACGGTGATGACTTTAAATGTTCTCAAAAGGAAATGATCAATTTCTCAATCTTCTCTCTGGCAGTCTTGTTGAATCATTTATCTTTTAATGTGGATTTGGATTTACTGTGGCCAATAGGCTTGGGCGATTGTGCAAGATTCCAATCGGCAATCGCTGGGGGGCAGACGGTGATTTCAATCTGCGGGGGGTGGGAGGGTGATGTAATGTGGCAGATACGGTTTCCCCATTATAGAAGTGCAGAATTTGTTATTTACAAGTAAAGTATTGACACAAAAACATCTTGTTTTGACTAAATTATGTCCCATAGCAACAGGGAGACTTTTCTTTGGAGGCTTTTTGGAACGGGACGGAACGGGACAGTCCCTTTACTCAGTTGTCTTTCAAATTTTCATTTCATTCATGTAGGGAACAAACAAAAATAAATTGATCTAAAATAAAAACACAGGCACGGGAGCGGAGAACTGGGAGCCGCGCACACGGTTCACCGCTGTCTGGAAAGAAATTACATTATTATTATTATTATTATTTTTTTTTTAAAACTACCCTAAATAGAAATCTTTCTGTATGACATTATGTATATTGCTATATTATAATCACAAGATTTGCATATAGAGCGGAAGGCACGTGCGAGGGGGAGTGTGCCCAAGCACCTGCCCCTTTATGCCCTGAAGGCCCCAGTGTGCCCTTTTTATCAGGCGCGCTTATTTATTATTATTTATTTTTTCAAGCGTCAATGGGCATCGAGGTAGCGGATTGTCTGGGCAAGACATCCATATTCATGAGGAACGTGTCCTCGGCGCGTTGGCGTTGTGCGCACAGGCGGAGTGCAGATCACAGGCATCCCGATGCCCCCTCTCTACCTCCCTCTCTCCCCTCTCTCCCTCTCCACTGGTGAACTGCACTTACACCATTTACAATGTTCAGATGTTTCCCACATCATGACCAATGCACGACAGAATAAATATTGGTCGGGGTCAACAAATGCCACGAGTATATAAAATATGCAGCAGAGAAAGATGTGAGGAGAATTTGGAGGACAATGTGGGTTCGTAAAATAGCCTGTGTGACCCACAACAGATCAGAGAAAATGTGTTAACAATATGTGCACGGGGGAACACAATCAAAACATACCTGAACAAGTAGTCTCGGTCTTTGTGGCGGCAACCGAAGAACAGCCAGGTCTCGCCGAACACTTGGTCCGGGTTGTCCTGCTTCTCCTTCTCTCTAAAAAGACAAAAAAAAAAAAAGGAAGGAAATCCTTACAGACAACTAACGCTGACCATAAGAGTCCTTCCTTGTGGCAGTGGTTAAGGACCAGTGTTGACAATGTGCTGAGCGTGACAAGTGCCCGATGCATCAAAACCAGCGGGTGTCCTGCAATAGGGAATCTACGGAATGTTCCATTTGAACCTAAAACTCAAAAAAAATAATAAGTTCAAAAGGGAATCGCCAAACAGCTGCTGAAAGAGAAACCAGGGGTTCGGGCGTGGACTGCGTGCGCGCGCCTCACGGGAGAATGCACGGTCATTGTATGTCTCACTTTCCCTGTGTGAGAGGAAAAAAATAAAAAATAAAATAAAAAACAACCACGCAGCTGAAACTGTGATTCCCCTGCTGGCCTTCTGAGTTTGGAGGGGCTCCCAGAATCCTTTGCATGTAATGGATGCACGATAAGCCTGCGCTCCAAGGATGCTGCTATCTGCAGCACACACCTGTGGGGAAGGGTGACGGCGGCCTCGTCGATGACAACAGTTGACCCCCTCCCCCCAAACCTTTTATGATGCCATCAGTCAGGTGACCTTTTAATGGGGAGGGCTCCCCCTCATCATTTCATCCCCCTCTTGCCCCATCTGGCAAGAGGGGGATGAAAAAAAAATAAGGAGGATGAGAAGAGAGAGCGATGTTGCGAAGAGCAGCCAGGACAATAAGCCGGTGGATACCCCAGAGAGGCATGGAGATTAGGCTCCTTCATGCTGTGCTGCTGCACCTTGAGGATAAGATTCCCCGGTCCCTGTGCGGCCTGCGCCGATTCATCTACGAAATGAGCCACAATTTGTTGTTTTCTCCCCGAAGTGCGTTTTCTCAAAGTCGCACGCAATTAAAACCGCAGTCAACAACCATCAGAGATGGAGTCGTACGGTGCATTTAAAAACCTGCATTGTTAATAAACTGCTCAGGATTGCGTTTGACAAGGTGGAACCGAACAAATTGTGCCGAGTTCTAAACGCGGCTTCGTGCAGCTCATTAAAGTTGACTGTCCAATGGAAAGGTTTAGTCTGGGGGAAGTTTGTGCGCACTTAGCGTCGGCAGACGGTGCCGGGTTAAGATGGCCGTCTGACGGAGTAGCTCAGATCCCAGTCATTAGCATCCTGGCCGAGATTCTTCTGATCTGCAAACAGCCTCAAGTAAACTCATTTTAGTGGGCCCCGTCTCTCTTCTCTCCCCGCCTGCCCTGAAGGGATCAATACCAATATGAAAAACCTGGATCCCATTCTGAGCAGACCACACAGGCGCCTTTCCCTGAATACAAATCACATCGCATCCCCGCACTAAAACAGGCTGGAATACAATCCCGGGGGGAAAGCAAGCATCTGCAGCGCACTCCATTTGGGGTCAAAATCAGCGGCGGCTGCCTTTCTGATGAGCAACGGGGGGGGAGGGGCTGGGCATGCAAGCTGGGGTGAAGACTTGGCAAACATTGCAATTATTGCATATCTTGTGTCCACGTTGAGTGGTGAGGGTGTTATTTTGCGGCTCGGTGGGTGGGGGCTGCAAGACAAAGGCCAAACAAAACTAAATAGAGAGGAAGCTGCTTGGCGACACAATAACTCCGGCATTAATCACTGGCTTGACGCCACAAATTGATTACTTCCACATATAAGTTCTAATTCTCCCCATGCCGAATTCCAAATGAAGACAGGAACACGCACAGCGGGAAGCGCACTACAACTGTAATAAGCAGCCTTTGATTGATGCCGTCGCCGCGCTCCAATTGGTGAATGGAAACGAGGGCCGAGCGCTACGCCCGAGAATATGACGAACAGATGAAAACCTGAACCTGAAGAACAGTTATGAAGAACCCAATACCGTGTAGAAATTTGTCCTAATGTGATCTCAAACATCTAAACCAACAGCGCCGTCTTAATGGGGAGGTTTTCTAGGTCGGAAAATAAAAAAATGAACCCTCCATGCTCCATTACTCATCGAAACCTCCCCCTCCTTTTTTTTTTAGTTGACACCAAAGATACAAACTACTGTTGCGCACTTTGGAAATCAGACATCTATTAGCGGATGAGGGCGGAGTGTGGAAGTGGCGGGAGCGAACTGCGGCCGTGTTGTTTTCTTTCCAGCAGGAGCCTCCTTCAAGGCCCCCAGGCGGGTACGGCGTCCCGCTGACAGGCTGGTGATTTTATCTCTTATCAGAGTGCAGGATCGGTGCCGGAGGCTTTGTTTGCAATCCCACGTCAGATTCTTTGCAACGCCGCTCCCCGCGACAGCTTTTCACTATCTGCAGGTGCACAACCCAGCTGGCTGCCGAATAAGACGCGGAGCCAGGGAGAGAAGCGTAGAATACAGGTGACTTGGTAGGCTCTTTCGCAAGACTTCCCACTGCGAAAAGCTCTCTCAAAAAGGAAATGGGGGGGCGCGGAGGCTGAAATCGATGTGCCTATAAGTTGGTCGAACCAAGTGCGTTTATAATGAGATAATTTCAAGTCAAGTCACCTGCGTTTGAATATCTTCTCTACACTGATATGGAAAATCTTTTAATGGGAAATATGGTATCGCACATCTCGCCAGCGATATCGGGATACTAATGCAATGATCAAACCCCACTCGTAAACCCCATGTCACTGTCCTCTCCTACCAGGGGAGGAATCTAGTGGCACCGCTTTGATCGTTTTATCTGATCATTTGTGCTCACTTGGTAAGACCAGGTCACTTCCCGATGCTAGTTATTACCGGGGTTCCAGATATCAAAGCATCCACAATACCTCCTTAAAACACTGTGGCACAAAATCCACAGCCACCGCCATCACTTTCAGGTAGCATGTCACATCTAGGTATAGCAGTGTCATCAGCCCATATAACACACACCATTATAGCACGCCCGTTTTAGGGGTTACTAATGGGGCAAATAGGACAAAAACTCATATAGATGCCATGAAGAGTCAAACAAGAAAGATTTTCTTTCAAACATTTATCCAGCTGCACCCAATTACCACATGTGAGAATTAACTGTGGCGACTGCGGCAACCTTCCGGCGTGGCGATTCATGGTGTTTTCTACGTACTTAGATATACTGAATATAATAAATGTGTCCATCATCTAGCAGCGGGAACCCATATACTGACGTCTCAAAACTGAATGAACTGCTTGACCCGGAGTGCGAAACACACAACCCTGCTTGGGACTTGTACTTCGGGGTAGCAATAACCCTCAAAAAAGACAAGTTTGATTATTTTTTTGTCTGATTTTAAAAAGGAATAAAATCACTTTCCTCCTTTATGATTTAAACTCCATTTGAACTGCCTGTCACCAAGTCTGACATTTTCTTGCAAATCTGGAATAAGCTTCAAATGTGGTACTTTGTCAATTAAATTGCCATGTTCAATGTGTGAAACAGGGTCGATGTGCTGGCATGAACCAATTATTGAGACCTGCCTCCGGAATTTGACGAGTTGGACTGTGCTTAGGAAAACTCAGTAGTCAATATAGCAGTAGCAGTCAATATCCCCGCTCAATCTCTTCGGCAATTACAAGTAATGATTTATATTAACAACACAGCTGCTGCCCGGTGAACGCTTTACATTCAAATCAATAAGCCTTGTATGAATCATGGCTGTCCATTACAGGCCAGTGCTGGAATTTGGAGAGGGCTTGATTTATTCCCAATGAGACACATGAAGCGCTGCTCCAGATTAAAGAACATGCCTGTGCATGCGTGAGATAGACATTTACTCCGCATTAAGTAAGGCTCCCTTGTTACGGTCCACGACGATTATTTCCAATAGGCATCGATGATCTGCACTTATCACCTCAACATTACCTGATTTTGGATGTTCACAAAAAGCCGAAAAACTATTTTCTGGCCAATATGTTTTACATACTCCTCCACTCTCTGAACTTGAAACCTCTTACTTATCAAGGTAGACTCCAGTAGATTCCGTATAAAAGGAAGGTCTATGGTATACAACATCTGTGTAGCTGGAACTATGCTCACTTAATTTGGATGTGCAAGTTCGGATCAATTATTTTTATTTGGTGCCACTCTTTTTTCTTTTGTAAAATGTAATTTATTATATTTATGAATTTACATGAAGAAAGTCCTATTTTGATTTGTACATTTTAATTTATTTATTCAAAGGCTCATAAAATACATTATTATTGCTCAGGGATTTTTCTGTTGATTTAGAAAGGGCAATAAAAAGATTGCATTCCCCAAATTGGATAAATAATCCTGATTAATAATCGTGATCCCAATGTTGAGCAGAATAATCGTGATTATCATTTTAGCCATGATCGTGCAGCCCTACTTCAGAAACAAAAATGCATTAATATAGTGATGGACAATTCACTTGGCTGTACCTTTGCTGGAGGAAGCCTATGAAGGGTGCAACCCCCGTGCCTGGTCCCACCATTATGAAGGGCACCGCCGGGTCCGCTGGAGCGTGGAAGGAGCAGTTCGGCCGCATGTTTATAAAGATCTAGGATAAGTCAGAATAATCACATTGAGAAGTTATTACAATGACGATCAGAGGAGTCTGGATATCCTCCTGTGTATCAATTGGGATAATTCTTCTTCAAACTTAACTCTGGATGTTAAGTTAAGTCTAACTCTGGAGCTCTGGAATTCTTGACTGTATCCCTGTAGTTAAAGGAGCAAAATACATCTTTTACTTGTCATTATGAAGTTAATCACAGTATAACGGCTATAGAATAATGACACCATGGGCGTTTAGATCGGGTCCCTATGGGCCTCCACATCACTATGCAATTTGGACTGCCACCGGGTACGAATCCCCGGGAGAATGATCTATCTACGGGAGTGCGTCACAGAAAGCGAGAGAAGAGAGAAGAGAGAAGAAGAGAAGAGAAGAACGTAGAGAGCAGACACGGGCAAGGAGGGCGGAGAAGGAGAGACACTTGCAGCGTGTTGAAAAGTTTGACTCTTACGGCTCCCATTTCATTTCTCGGCATTTCATTAATCTATGAAATTGTATGAAATATTTTGTTTATATTTATTCCATCACAAAAAAAAACAACATTATTTATAATGATTTAACGTGACTCAAAACCGTGACACGATCCAAACCGTGAGTTTTGTTATCCGTTGCACCCCTAGTGCTTTTTAGCCTTAAAAAGTATTTGTATCCGTATTTGCTTAGAGGCCAGTCTTGCCCGTTCCAATATGGCAACGGCGCTGACGTTTTGCAGCAACAGGCCAAAGCCGTCGATGCAGCGTCTATGTTTACATGTCTGATTGCGCAACAAAAAGAAATCCAATTAAACTAAAATTGTGTAAAGTTCAATTTACCGCTTCAGTGAACACGATTCTTCCTTCTCTCCTATTTCCTTTATGGAAAGCCGGCATACAAAGGGCCTGTCCATAAAACGCAATATTTCATCCATAGCAAAATGCCATTTCATTATTGATCCATTTGGCTCACAAAACAAAAACAAAAACACAACAGCATCTTCATAACTTATTAAAAACTCAAAACCAACAACAGAGCCCTCTCTTCAAGGTTCTGTCAACAGGGCAGAGTGTAACAAGAGCCGCATTTGATGGGACATTAAGTTTAAGCATTAAGGGGATGAAGTAATCCATTGCAATCTACAATTTTTCCTGGCTATTTTTAAAACATGTAGTGCCTGATCACACCCCGCTTACTTTCGCTGCGAAGCCGAGGCTGAGTCTCCAATGCCTGGAATTGCTCTGCCTCTCCCACTTTGGGTCAACAATGCAACACTTTTGCAGGTTATTTTCCTCTGAATGGTCTGGACAAAACTCTATGTATTTTCTACTTCACTGAGACAGTTAAAGGGGCAGAGCCAGGAGGAAGCAGAGCATGGGAAAGAAGAGCAGCTCTGGCAAGATCTACCCCAAAACCAGCTCAAAACATTTTTATTTTTTTTTAAATACAAAACTCTGGGGTCCAAACCACTGGACACTCAATAATCGGACTACTTGGAAATACGTCTCGTGGGCGATTAGCATTCCGCTGGCGAGTGCGAACATTTGAGATTCAGCCTGGCACGCTCTGGTATACAGGTTACCTTTGGGAGAGCGTGTCCGCCGGAGGACACCGGAGTGTTCCCGGGATGCACCAAGACGGGGCCGACGAGGTCGGAGAGCCAGCCGGTGCACAATCCCTGCCTCCCCGCGGGTCGCCCTGAGCATGTTGGGAACTCCAGCACATTAAAGACGAAACGCAGCACCCCGGGATCGTTCAGACTGGAACTGGATAGAGAGATAGAGACAGAGAGACTTGACTTTTAAGAGAAACAGTGACTGTTTCTGTGTGTGTGTGTGTGCGCGCGCGCGCGCATAAATAGGAAATTAAAGGACCTTGGAAGGGAGGATAGACTAGTAACAAGACAATTGTGGAGGAAAGATGTCGGAGTCTGTAGAACTATGCAACTACAAAGACTCTAGTAAGACTTAAAAAAAAAAAAAAAAAGAATAATCAATAATAAATACTACTATCAAAGGCACATGTTTCCAAACCTATTTGAATGGGAAACTAGGATCAGTGTGAAACTTGACAAGCTACGCCACTAAATACACCACAAAAGGTTAACAGCGCCACTTCATACTAGATTACACTATCAAAACATTCGTTAAATGTGTTTTCTTCCCCCTCCGGAATCTGTCCAGCTTCTGCCTTTTCTCATAGAGTCTCCATCGGGAGGCAGAGCACTCTCCGGCCCCCTCTCCTCATCCCTCACTTTCCAGTTCCTGTGGGCCACTGGGGACCTCTATTGACCACAGCATCAATAATGCAGGCCTCTAATGTCTCAGCACCATCTGATAAACTACAGCCACCGTCCTTCCTCTTTACACACACACACACACACACACACACACACACACACACACACACACACACACACACACACACACACACACACACACACACACACACACACACACACACACACACACACACACACACACACACACCCCCTAAGGAGGAGTCGGGCAGTTTTGACATTGCCTTCAGATATTGTGATGCCAGGTTTTAAAAGTAAACTTAATGGGCACTAGCCAAAACAGGAAAAAGAAAAAAAATCGATGGCCGCCTAAGTGTAGCACAAAAGCAGAGGCAGTCTATTAATTTGCGCATTGTTTTATGTCACACAGAAACTGCACACACTCTTTGTAAAGCCTACCTTGCTGTAGAATATGGTCTGGTCTGCAGTTTCGGCAAATGCTCTGTTAAACATAAACAGTATGGAATGGTTAGTCCCCTGTACTGGCTGTTAATGAAAACGACAGGGAGGAGACGTGTTTCCCATGAATCCATCTTCAGTGACGCCAACCAGGTTAATTATGATTATGCTAATGATTAAGGTTAATAACTAATTGTAAACTACTCTGCTAAAATAAATAATAATTTGGATCTTTTGTTAAATGCCAAAAATGCAGTTTATTCTGTTTCATTCGCAAATATTATCTGAATAGTAAACAAACCTGGTAAAGTACAACTGCACCACATGCACCAGCCATTCCCTGACAAAACATTATTTTCAGCTACGTCTCCTGGAAAGACAAGCAGCTGGACTGAATCAGCGCTCCCCTTCTCCTTCTCTTTCTCTCAACAGTTCAGGGTGTGACATATGAAGCTTACATTCCATCACTTTGTGTGGTGAATTATCATAAACACATGAAGAAAAAAAAAAAAAAGTAAAAATGATGAACGAGACCACAGTTTGACCGGTGTGGCTTTGGCAGATAAAACATTTGGACACGCACTTCATCCGGGAGATTTTTCAGTTGAGCAGTCAAATTGTTTAGTTCTGTCTTAACTAGAAAAAAAAAAAAAAAGTGTGAGAGTTGCGTCAAAGTTCACAGGAAAGGTGTAAAAATCACATAAAAGTCACATATGTTTAAAAAAAAAAAAAAAAAGGGAAGAGTTTAAAATGCGGAGCTCTAAAAGAGTGGGAAACTAAAACGCGGGGAGCGGAGGAGCTTTCAAATTGAGTGCTTTGGCTCGAGCCCGCGAATTACTCCAAAATCAAACTCAAGTGAGCGTAATGAAAAAGGGCAGCCGCTCCAATAACCATGGCGCATCAAACTCAAACCCATTGACCTCTCCAAAACGGCGCGACGTCTCTTCGGACAGGGCTGCGCTTACACAAGACGTCAGATCAACATAGCGTTGACGGCTTCTCGGCAGCGGCCCCGGTGTGAAGAGACGTCGCCGGCAGCGGGCGGATCTTGCCTCTTCACACTCCCTGTCGCATGAGGCGGGCGTCCAAAAAAAAATATATACTAAAAACAAGAGGATCTATCCATCAGCGAACGTCGCTGCAGCACGAGGGATGTCGCCGACTGGCGCAAAGAACGGACCTCAATGTAATCCATTCGGCGTTCTGTCTGTGATGCTCTGTGTGCGATTTAAGGTGTAGTTTTAACGAATGAGGTCGTGAGCTACAAGCATTATTAACTTTTTTTTTTTTTTTGCTCGAATCGTTTCTTCCACAGACTGTCAGAACATACAACCTTTTTCATCTCGGTAATGTCTCTCCAAAACGCAATTGCAGAGGCACAATTTTTGGAGCGAAAAAGATGTGGTCATACATCAACTTTGTACGTATTTAATAGATTTGAGCTACATATGATACAGGGAAGGTTATTTGATTCAAAACACGGAGGGCAACGTTACCCTGGAAGAGATTAAAATAGAAGAATAACCAGAATGCAATTTTTTTTGGGGACATTTTGCCAAGGTCACCCATAGAGCTCAATGGCATCTTATTCATTATTCATTATTAAATAAGGAAGGTAAAAAGATTTGTAAGACATTGTGTCAACGACTTTTCCAGGTGGGAAACATTCCAATATCTTAGCATACTATTAATGCATTATTAAAAAAATATTTTTTATTAATGCTGCTGAATTGAATGCAATCGGCATGTAGTAAACACTGTGCAGCATGAAGTCTAAGTGGACTCCGGGAAGGGGATTTTTTCCTAATTTAACTGCCTCTTTCACACCTGACCAGCATTTGGTCGGAGACATCTGGATGTGAGCGCCTCCCTCCTCATTATTTACGGTTATGGTTCACCCGGATAAACAGCGGTCAGCAAATACCGTGCTTTCGGCCAAGCTAATGAAGCGTAAATGGTGTGGCGGTGCAGTAATGTACTATAATGGTGACACACAGAGACAGGATGACCTTTAACCTATGCTCCTGGACGACCCTGTGTGCTTGTGTCCTTGTGAAACTTCGCCGCTGACCAATGAACACCCCCCGCCCCACAACAGCTGTTGTCCTGAAGCGCCTCCAGCGGCGCATTTTTCACCCGGCAACGGATGTCCCGATTGCCAATTTCTATATCAGTTTGCAGTGGGAAAAAAAAAGGTGCCGCAGTCTGCAACTGGGACAGAAATAACTGACATTGGAAGGCCAAAAACTGTGACACAGCTTTTTGTAAAGGACAATTCCACTTGAATGTAAAGTGCTGGCCAACTAATTTCACTGTCTGGTAGTTCCCAGTCAAAGCATATTAGATCCAATGTTGAATGAGCCAACTACTTAATGAAGTGACGCAAAATGTTGTTTTTATCCCACCAACCGCTGGCTTTAGGGATCAAAACTGTGATCCTATAAATGGAACAATTACACAATGTTATTAGAATGAATATAATTTAAAAGAGGCAACAAATACAATCTCAACTTACACACTGGGAATAAAAAAATCATTGTTTTGTTTTTTTTTTACTCAAGAGCAAAATCTGACAGGAAACAGAATTGAAATCATAATGTAGCGGTAGAAAATAAAAAAAATAAAACAACGGCGCAGTAAGTGTCAACTCTTACCGAACCCTGGGATAAACATTGCCCATAGCTTCATTACAGCCCAGTGCCAAAACTATAAGTATAACTAAAGAAAACTGGAGCTAGACTGACCCCTACTGGACACCGGCAGCTTTATCTTTGGGGGGGGGAAAACGGAAAGTCAACGACCGTGCGAGTGATTTTAATTGACACATCCCGGGGGGGAGGAAGCGAGGCATGAGGTGATGTATAACTTATTCCATCCATCTCACACGGGTGTGATCTAACAGCCAAAAGGCACCATGAGGCACCTTCATCCCCCATGTCAGTCACAATTATCGGTACTGCGCCTCAGGTAGAGAGTATGAGGCCGCATCTGATTGGCTGACGCCGTGTAGCCTATATAAATATTATAAATAAGAAAATCACTGAAAAAAAAAATAGATTCAAGCAGGGCTGTGTGATCCACCTGCTGATCAGCAGACAACCAGCGCCGTGTTATCAGGGGCAGTTTTTTTGTTTTTTGTTTTTTTTCCCCCTTTTGCATCACCTTTCAGGGAAAGTCATGATGCTAAACTTCATTTTAGGTTGGATTTAAAAGTAGATGTAGAACCGTATGATTAGGAAACAACTGACAATAGCCCAACAAATAATAAAAAGCACAACACTCATCAATGGTATAAATCCACGGTGTAGTTTGTATGGATAGTATTCGCTCCGAGAACGATCCGTTGCTCTTTGACATGAGGACCGGCAGGCGGGTGGGCGGCGAATATCTCACCTACGAGGAGGCTCAGCGGAGGAGCGCAGGAGGGAAACGCCGACAGCAGGTCCAGCAGAGCGAGGGCAGGGTCCCTGATGTACAGGTTGTAGTCTGCCGCGCCCTGTTTGCTGCACAGCTCCTGCAGCCTTCTCTTGTGCGCGCCGTCCGAGGTGTATTCGACTAAAGCTCTGAGAAATGCCTATCGGAGGGCGGTCGAGATAAGAGAGAGAGGGGGCCGGTGGGGGCGGTGATAAGTCTTGAACGCAAGTTTGGAAATCTCCATCAAATCATCAGCAGCAAACCGGGTGCCAGAAAACGACGATTGGGAAAAAAAGAAAGACAGGCAAAGAGGCAAACAGGCAAGGTGGTGTTGCTGGTGCAGAAAAAGACAAGTATCAAGGCAGTATTAGATCTTTATTTAAAATTGTTTTAAATAAATAGCCCCCACAATTTATAAAAATGCTATTTTTCTTCAGAGAATGGTGCAGCTTTTTAAGTGTGGACCTGGTTGGGGGGCGGGGGGCATTGTTGCAATTAATATCATTGTTTCTAGTCCATAAAAAAAGGATTGAAGGCTGTTTATATTAAACTAATCAAATTTGAGAAGGGCAAGAGGGGGCAGAGTATATGAAAAAAAAATGGATCTCAGTTTAAAAAACACGAGCAGGAAACACTCGAAAACACTCAACACGGGGCAAGGCCGCAACAAACCTTCTTGGGAACGCTTCTGAGCTCCAGACCCCACGTGAGCAGGTATTGTAGAGTGATGTTCTCAGGGATGTACGATGGAAGCTGAGCACCTGTAGGCGGAAAGGATGAAAACAATGCTGCGTGAATACTTTCTACCGTGGCACCATGAATAATCAAACACAGTATTAACCCAAAAATGATAACGGTTTTGGAAAAAAAACACCAGGCAAAAATGACAATTATAAGCAGTGTGTTTCCACAAGCTGGTTGAAATCAACTCCCGTGCCACATTACAATGTTTCAATGTGTAGCCTGGATGGAACTCAAGGTTTCGTCGACCTTTCTTCCTGGTGTCCTTGCGCAGAGATATTTGAACTCGTTGGTTCCTCTGGTCCCAAAGGCCCAACCGGTGGAGAACGTCCTCCGCCTCCGAGGCTCTGTTGGGACAGAGGACGTCGAAGGAGTCCCCCGGCTCGTATGCCATCTCCGGATGGGCCTTGGGAAGAGGAAAAAAAACAAAACAAACAAACAAACAAACAAAAAAAAAAAAAACCTTTCCATTTTATTTGTGTAGAATTAGTTCTGCATCGAGAGGAGCATCAGGCATGACCACTTGTCTTTCTCACAACACAAAACCGATACACGATACAGTAAAATTGAATGCAGTGGCCTGTAATTGATGTGCAAGTCAGCTAGTTAAAATGCAGTAAAAGTGTTTCTCACATTGTAAAATGTGTCTTCTTTCAATTTTAACCAAAACCAGAGAAAAAAGGGCGAAAAAGAAAAGCAACTCTGTTGGTGGTAGTAATTAAACTCTTTGAATGACTTATTTATGAATAATCGAAAAAAGAAGCCCCGGGGGGATATTTTCCATTACAAACTAAAGTTTGGTTTGTTTGCTGTTAACAATCCAAAATCGAATATTGTGTCAATCCATTCATATTAGTATGACTGCACCCCTACAGCGTAGCCCTCATCGTCTAACAAGAACTTGATTATTGTACTCACGGTGATGTCCAGCTCTAGCAGCAGGGCCGTCTTAACCGAATCTCCCCTGGTCAGCTGCACCGCCCTGCTTATGGGCACCTCCTTGAATTTCTCTGTACTTAACGATGCATTCATCTGTGGAATTAAAGGAATCATTTAAAAAAAAAAAAAAAAAAAAAAAAAAAAAAAAGGCAGGAGCAGCAGAACGAGAGGACACCCCAGACTAGTGCAAACCAGGTTTCTTACGCACATTTTGGTATTTTTTTGTATTTTTAGACCTTATAGAGCTTATTGTGCGTAATCACCGGGTGTCATGACATTTCACTGCATATATATACGACCGTATGTATGCGTATGTGACAAATAATCTCTTGGACTTGAACTTAAAAAGACATGGAAAACATCAATCAGAATCGGACTCGAATGGCAGTTGTTCACCTTCTCTGACCCGTCTCCGTGAAGCGTGACATCCAGATAGAGAGGAGGCAGCGCCGGCACGTTGAGCGGGGACTCGGATAGAGGTGACGCGGAGCACGTGAGAGAAGCTTCCAACGCGGTGTTTTTATCTCCATCGCCACCGGCCCGCGCATCGGGCACGGATGTGAAAATGCCGGCGACGCCGCCGGATCGGGCGGTTAATCCGGTGCTCGGCACGGGAGACGGCGCCCTGGGATCGGAAGCCGAAGTCAAATCCGCCGCGGTGGATTTAAGAGCGGAGTTTGCGGACGCTCCGGTTGAATCAGAGGTCTGGCTGTCGGCGAGACTCAGGAGGTTCAGTTTAAGGTCTGGAGAGGGCAGGTCGGGGCTCCCCCTTGCCGGGTCACCGCGGTCCACGGCGTCCCCGTTGGAGGCCATGTTTGATATAGCTCCCTCGATTGCATGCCACAGCCCCTCCAGCCAGGGGTCCACGACAAGCTCCAGCCTGGAAACACAAACCCCTGACGTTACAAAATGATCAACACTCCCACTGCCCACTCAGCCGGCTGAGCTTTGAGACAACGTTAAAATATCAGATATTGGCGTCCCCTGGTCCGTGGTAGCTACCTTTACATTCTGCTTAGACCAAAACGTACCCTACACCATCGTCTGCGTGTCCAGTTGCATAGAAATGTTTGGCTCCAAGTTCTTGAAGGCGTTTGTCAATAGTCTTCCCACTGTTGCAGAAATTTGCGTAATTTGTGTCTCCTAAAGCTGAAGTATGCAGAGAATATCCATCAGCAAAATCATCGCATATATAGAGAGCTGGGTATCAAAAATGAATAATTGATAATTATAATCGACCAAAATTGCATCCATTTTATATGTATTTTATATGAGAATGTGTGGAATCCAATATCCAATTGTGATACCCAGGTAGTTCAACCTTCCAGCAACAGTGAGCCAAAAATAATACTATACAAGATAATATACACAAGACAAATAAAATGAGGCCTTGCTTACCTAGAAGTGCATAGTGAAGGTGTTTATAGTAGTCACTCGGAAGATTCTTCTTCTTGATCTTCCTCACAAAGTGAAGGGCATTGTCTGGCGGTTCCCCGTCTCCAGTCGTAGACACAACAAATACCACAGGGGTATTCCCCCGCTCCAGGTGATACTGTTAAAACATTAACGAATAATGAATAAATATGAACTTATTATGACAAATATCAACACAAAGTCAAGTTTTATTTAATGTTTGTTAATTTAGTATTTTAGTGAAAGATCTCCAGGACTCATTTGTCGTTTTCTATTGCATATGCCATGGTTTGCCAATCTATTTTGCAATTAATGCTCCCTTAGCTGTCTTGGAAGGCGATCCCACATTTAAGCCTCTTCTGAAGGTTTCCTCCTTTATCCCTTAGGTTTCATTGAGACTTTTCCCCTAGCCTGTCTGAGGGTCTAGTTCTATGGCAGTGTCTCCCAACCTGGGGTGTCAGACCCCCAAAGTGGGTCGCCAGAGATCACAGGGGTGGGGGGGAATCGTGAGGCCTTAAGATGATTTGAGACTTACTGTCTGTTTCCTAACGGTCAAAATTTGCTTCAAAAATCCAGAGTATCAGCTCAGATGTAAATTGTAACAAAATCCCTGACTATATGTTATAATGTATTGTATGCCCTAAAAATCAAAGCCACACTATCTAGAGTGCAAATATCAGATATACCAATTCAATGATACCAATTCAGACAAAAACGGCCACTAATAAATACATGAAAAAAATGTTGCGTCTTTCACATAGGGGGGTCTCAGATTGAACCTTGTTTGAATGTTGTCAAATTCTCCTGTAAATGTGGGCATGTAAAGCCCTTTGAGGCTATGACTATAAAAATCCAGTCCGTCAATGTTATTAAAAGACACTTCTAATACAACGGTGAAATCCGTGGGCGCCTTACTATACAGTGCCGTACCTTTTCTGCTTGGCTCAAGCAGCAGAGTTCAGCGACCAGTCCATGCTCCCCTGCCTCTTCAGCAACACCCTCTGCGATGGACTGGGCCTGGCCCTTCTGAGAACCATACAATATCAAGAACCGATGCCCCGCTTCACAGGGCATTCTAGAAAAGCACAGACACAAAATGTATATAATTAGCACATTCAAAATGTGTTTCCAAGACAGTCGGATGTGTCTGATGTGCTGGGGGACTTTGGCACCTTCGACTCAGTTGTCCGTTTTGCTTCCAGACAATTACCGTCATACAAAATGACGGTACCACGCTGTTAATGATGTCCAATAATGTCCAAACCAATCATGTGTGGTCGGACCGAGACACAAATCTGAACGCCGCGTTTCACCACATCTTCCGAAATAAGCTGCAGTGTTGCCCATGTATTTATTTATTTGTGGCGGCCCACCACAACATCAACAGTGACCGAATCTGTGATAGCGCCACTCATTCGCGTATAAGGAATGGAAATGTGGGAATTAAGAAATAAAAGCGCCCCAAAATGAATAAATGAGGCATTGGGAAATAAAAGTCCTGTGAAATCGATAAAAATAGTCTTTTGAAAAACGTCCTTCATTGAACTACATTTACTTACTTATATATTTACATCCATTTATTTATTTGAACTTGAGCTTAATGCCTCATTTTCTGATTTCATAGGCATATTCATCTATGTATATGTATTCATCTATCCATGGGTTATTGGTGCGTTCATGAAATATTTACACATATTGAGAAGTAAACATTAGTATTGTGGATATTTTATCAAGAAGGTAGAGGCATTGGACTGGAGAGCCAGAAGTCTATGAAGTTCATGAAGGACGTTACTGTAATGCTGCCTTAAAACCCACATCTGACCACGAAAACAATGTCGTCTAACACCGGCTCGACACGGGCCGATTTCCGAGTGCCCCGGTAACGAAGGACTTCCGACGAAGCGTCAAGGCGCCGCCCCCGAGTGCACGCTTACTTGTATAAGTCTAGTCACGAGAGACAATACATTACGGAAGTTATTCTCCGTATATGAAGCATAATACTTCCAGCAGTTTGAAGTACATTACTTCCAACAGTTAGAAGTACATTACTTCCAACAGTTTGAAGTACATTACTTCCAACAGTTAGAAGTACATTACTTCCAACAGTTTGAAGTACATTACTTCCAACAGTTAGAAGTACATTACTTCCAACAGTTTGAAGTACATTACTTCCAGCAGTTAGAAGTACATTACTTCCAGCAGTTAGAAGTACATTACTTCCAGCAGTTAGAAGTACATTACTTCCAGCTGTGCCCGCTGGGTTTGAAGACAGTATATAAAAGTGACAAGTTCACCTCACCCCGCCTCGCAATAGCAGCAGCAGGACCGGCACCTATCGACCGTGAACGCCTAGCCTGTCGCAGAAAATACCTTGAGAAAACGTCTACCACACGCGAATCCACATACTACCCCATCCCATTGTGTCACAGTACTAATCCCCATGATATAAATGCGTTACCTTTCAAATGCTCCGATCGCTCATGTGCGGCTAGTTCGTGTGGGGCTTCGTCGATCCCTATGTCCACGCGAGACCTCGATTGCGCCCGACGCGATTTCACGAGAGTGGACGGAGCCACTTTACGAGTGGGTCTTACTCTTACAATAAGCTCAAATACGGCTTCTATACCACTATTAGAAACACCGTGTGTATTTATCGTCGACAATACAACACCTTGGGTTTTTTTGTATTCATTTTATGTCGTAGTGAAAACTCGTTTTTAGTTCGTAGGAATAAGGTTCCCGCAAAGGATTTGGTTTCGCCCTCCCCACCCCGAGAGCCTTCCAGAAGTCGCCGGCGTCTCGCAGCGACTCGCAGCCAGTCGCGCTCCAAGTTCTCCGTCTCCAAAACCCTCGGTTCGCTTTTAAGGGACGCCAAGTAAGCGTCCGTCTCCCCCCGGATAAGATGTCTACGTTGGGTACTCTCGCGTTCGACGAGTATGGGAGGCCGTTCATCATCATTAAAGACCAGGACAAGAAGACTCGGCTATCGGGCCTGGACGCGTTGAAGGTACAATGGGCGAAGCTAATGTGGCGGTATCGGCACGATGCTGGCCTATCCTTCATTCCGTCTAAAGAGGGTTTGCGATCCGTGCGGGATTCATTGGGGGCGACACGATTTACACACAATTACATACCTACCAAGCTGTAGCCTGGGTTTAGGATTTAACGGTACGCGAATTTATCCGCCCATGTGCTCTTCTCTGTGTGCGAGGTTCCGCCGTGTCGCAGGGTATGTGCGTCACCAATAGACCTGTCACAATTGGTACATAATCGCGTGATAGCTGCGATTATTTCAGCTCAGATCGCGAGGATTTTTTGTTTAAATCGCGAGCTTCAATCCAAACGGAAGAGGACTTTTGAGACAATTGGAGAAATGTCGCACCAATAGTTAGGTGAAATTGATGTCCTTGCATAAGGAAAATGAACTGCCTTCCCAATGTTATGTTCCATTGTTAAATGCCAATAGCTCTTCTCCAATAGGTAATCATTGCAAAATCACTTATCCGGCGAAAATGACAACAATGTACTATTTCCATTTTGATTGCGAATGGAGAATTCAGACTAACAAACAATTGAAAGCATTCAAGCATTGTAAAGATACAAATGATTATTAACATTGGTTTCCATTTGTAATTGACATCTTTAACAGCATTGTGGGGCTGACACGTTGCCGTTATGTTTTGCAGTCTCACATCATGGCAGGCAAGGCCGTGGCTTCAACGCTCAAAACATCACTCGGACCCAATGGTGAGTACAAACAAGTGTGCCTCAGTAAATATATTGATTTTATGAATATTTCAGATCATGACACCTTTAGTGTGTATTTTGTGTGTCTCCTTTCTCTACTCTATTCTGCAGTCACTTAACACAGTTGTCATTGTACACTGATCTATTCAATAAAGCATTAAAAGTGTACTTCAGTAATGTCTCTGTTGTGGAATTATTGGTTGCAGCCTTTCACAAGTCGTGACTTAAGCATTGATTTACCAAGATAGCCAACCTTTCATGTAACTTATCTGCTATTTGCTTTCTAGGCCTCGACAAGATGATGGTCGACAGAGATGGAGAGGTGACCGTTACCAATGATGGAGCCACTATCCTCAGCATGATGGATGTCGACCACCAGATTGCCAAGTTAATGGTGGAGCTCTCCAAATCTCAGGATGATGAGATTGGTGATGGAACCACTGGAGTTGTTGGTAAGAACCATTGGATTACTACTGGTCATTTATATTGATGCTATACTAGAGTAATGTAGGGTATTTGTACCTGAAACTGCTGGCTGCGAAACATGGAGCAAGTCAAATATTTAAGTTTTTTTTACTTGAAACTTGGTAGTTTTAATAAGTGATTCTTCATTTCAACAGAATTTCTACATAGTTATCTTGTTTTCTATTCTTGTCAGTGCTGGCTGGGGCTCTTCTTGAGGAGGCCGAGCAGCTGCTGGACCGCGGGATCCACCCCATCCGCATCTCCGATGGTTATGATCAGGCGGCACGTGTCGCAATTGAGCAACTGGACAAGATTGGCGAGACCTTTCCGTTCGATCCCAACAACAGAGAGCCACTGATCCAGACTGCCATGACCACCCTGGGGTCCAAAGTGTGAGCTCCCTCTAACCTGTACATGGATTTTTGTGAACTGCTTGAGCTGAGACAACATTTTTACATTTCAGAATTGTTGCGGCATTCATGCTGGGACACTCGAGATTGTTAGTTGCCAGGGAATATTGTCTTTGTGGAATACCTTTTCTACTGTCATCCTCTTTCTGTGAATAAAGCCACGGTGGCTCAGTAGCACTAAGCACTTAGTAGCACTGTTACCTCACAGCAAGAAGGTCCTGGGTTTGAATCCCAGTCATCCCACGTCCTTTCTGTGTGCAGTTTGCATGTTCTCCCTGTGTCTTGTGTGTGTTTCTTCTGGGTGCTCCGGTTTCCTCCCACCATCAAAGACATATACGTTAGGGGTACTTCTGTCGGTGCCTGTCACTGGCAAAAGAGCTACAATTGGTCCCCGGGCGCTGCACTGCGCCTAGGTATAGGACAGTCAAATGCAGAGGACAAATTTTGTTGTAGCCTACTTGTACAATGAGAAATATTCTATTCTATTCTGAATATGAAGTAATCTAGAGTCGTCAATGTGTTTGTCGTGTTGCGCTCCAGGATCAACCGGTGTCACAGACAGATGGCCGAGATTGCGGTGAATGCCGTCCTCACTGTGGCCGACATGGACAGGAAGGATGTGGACTTTGAGCTCATCAAGATGGAGGGTAAAGTGGGAGGCAAGCTGGAGGACACGCAGCTCATCAAGGGAGTGATCGTGGACAAGGAGTTCAGCCACCCACAGATGCCCAAGGTAGGCTCGGGCGATCGTGCAAAATTCCAATCGACGATCACTGGGGGGGGCAGCGATTGCCAATTTACGATTCTGTCAGGAGGGGGGTGGGGGGCTGTATAGAATGTAATGTAATGCGGTATGGTCTCCCTGTTACAGAAGTGCAGGAAATATTATTTAGAAGCAAAGTATTTACACAAAAACATCTAGTTTTTATGTCCCGTAGCAAACGGAAAAAAACTCCACTCTAAGAGGGGGGGGGGGAGCGGCTCTCCCCCCTCTTTCGCTCTCCGCTCCCACTCTGAGGGGTCAGTTTCAGAGCACGGTAAACTGCACTTACAGGTTTCAATGCTTGGATTTCTCCTGGCAGATTAAAAAAAAAAGGTCTCATTAATGTCAATTGGCGATTGATGGAGTCAATCACCGATTGACATTAATGACGATTTGATGATTTAATTGTCAATTTACCCAAGCCTAGCCCAAGGTACACGGGTTGAAATGCACAAGTAAACCTCCTAGAACTAGTAAATTACATCATGTTGTCATTATTTGACTGTTTGGTTGCTGTTTAGTACATTCATTTGTACAACAGTATGTACTTTCAATAGCCAATGATTGTAAGTCTATAAAATGTTACTTTATTGGGACCAAAACTTCATCTTTTCCCTAGATGAAATAACAGTGAATTTTTTTCACTCTTTATCTGTGCACAGGTTTTGAAAGACACAAAGATCGCCATACTCACCTGCCCGTTTGAGCCTCCCAAGCCCAAGACGAAGCACAAGCTGGATGTGACCTCCGTGGAGGACTACAAAGCTCTGCAGAAATACGAGAAGGATAAATTCCAAGAGATGATACAGCAGGTTGGTGTGACACCATCAACTACCTGTGCGATATGGCCGTCAATGGAAGGAACCGCAGTTATGTTTTAACTCAGTGAAGCGCGTCATCGCCGATTGGCTTTCCCCTTTAAATGAATTCCCTGCAGAAACATTGCAAATGTGGCACGACTTAAAAGCCTCTTAAACACAGTCCCAGTCAAATCAATTGTGTGTTTTTTCTAATTGCAGGTCAAAGAAAATGGAGCTAACTTGGCTATTTGTCAGTGGGGCTTCGATGATGAGGCCAACCACCTGCTGCTGCAGAACGAGCTCCCTGCCGTGCGCTGGGTGGGAGGACCTGAGATCGAGGTGGGAGGGAAAGATTTAATTTTTGTTTTCGTAAACCGAAAGAATACTGCAAGATTGTGAAAATGTGATTCTAAAATGCAACAAAAGCAAACGGTCTTGGCTTCGTTCGTTCTGCAGCTGATTGCCATAGCGACAGGAGGACGCATCGTTCCGCGTTTCTCCGAGCTGACGCCAGAAAAGCTGGGAACAGCCGGCTTGGTGAAAGAGATCTGCTTCGGCACCACCAAGGACCGCATGCTGGTCATCCAGGAGTGCAAGAACTCACGGGCAGTGACCATTTTCATCCGTGGAGGCAACAAAATGGTAGGATGTTATTGTAATTTGGTGTTGTATTTTCATGCGTCAACCGTTCTTGATGTGTACATGATGTTTAAGGATGATGTCCTCCCCTCCCCTCCATTTTCCATACAAGTAAGAAACTTAGGACACTAAATAAATCGAAATCCCTGTCCAGCCCAAACCAGTCTCAACATGCCGCTCAGAGCTTCACCTGATGATGCTAGTGTAACATTCCAGAAATTCAACGCAGTCACGCAGTTGTTATCACACACTGAGGTTTATTGTTACTTTCCAGGCTACTGTTTTGGCTCTAAGCTACGCCGTTGAACCTGACAATCGAACAGCCGAACACTTCTCTTTTAGCACTCTCTCTGACACACACACACTCAGCACACACACACCCTCACCAGATTGTGCGCACATTCCCTCTCGCAAGACACCCGCAGTAACGCATAACTGCCGCATTCAGGGTCATGACAATATTATACTGTATATTACTATATATTTACTAATGTGTGTTTACTATAATACATAACTATAATGTATTAATATAATGTAATATTAATGTAATTTATTAATAATTAATAATGTAATATTATAAACTATAATTATATGTACTATAATACTGTACTATAATGTAAAACATTTCACTGCATATATGTATGTGCCAAATAAACCTCTTGAATCTCTATATCAGAATCACAATATGTTAGATATTATTATATGTAAATACCATAAAGTTACATAAATGCTTGGAATTCTCTGGGCTTTTATGAAATATATCTATTTGAAGGTGAGTAATGCCACTTTTATAGAATTGGCTTTATAAAATTTATAATGGAAAACAAATGTACATTAAACTAATGTTAAGAATTGCATCAGATTGCATCGCACTGAATGGCTCCATATTAAAATCTATCGTCCCTGTATCAGATCGTCTTATAAGAGAGAGATGCACACCCCTAATAATGTTGATTGGGGTTGTTTTTTTTTTTTTAACCCCCGTTTGTGTTCCGATTAGATCATTGAGGAAGCCAAACGTGCCCTCCATGATGCTCTGTGTGTGATCCGCAATCTGGTCAGAGACAACCGTGTGGTCTACGGAGGAGGAGCCTCTGAGATTTCCTGCGCCCTGGCTGTTAACGCCGCTGCAGATAAGGTATTTAAAAAAAAACAAAAAACGTCGTCTTTTAAGTAACTTAAAAAACGCCGTTATGTTACAAAGCTTAACTACATCCCTCTGTTCTTCAGTGTCCATCATTGGAGCAGTACGCCATGAGGGCCTTCGCTGACGCCCTCGAGGTGATCCCAATGGCCCTGGCCGAGAACAGCGGGCTGAACCCCATCCAGACCATGACTGAGGTCAGAGCCAAACAGGTGACGGACAACAACCCCTTCCTGGGCATCGACTGCCTGCACCTCAACACCAACGGTAAGGAACGAGACGCGTGCCGTGGTTGTTATTTATCTTTTAATTTGCACGAATGCTGACCAAACGCACACACACACACACACTGCTCCTTCACAGACATGAAGCAGCAGCACGTCATCGAGACCCTGATCGGCAAGAAGCAGCAGATCTCCCTGGCCACCCAGGTGGTCAAGATGATCCTGAAGATCGATGACATCAGAGGCCCCGGGGAGCCGGAAGATTAAGCCCCCCCGCCCGCCACGTGCAGAAAAGCTGGGAAGGCTGTGGAATGTTGCCGGCCCCGAAATGCTCTAGAACGGTCTGAGGCACTTCCCGAGTGCTATGTTAAAAACCGTACTGCATACTGTTATTTATCGTTTGATATGATATGCCCTGTCGAAGCTGTTGTAGTGCCGAGGTCATCATTAAATTGTTCAGTCTCTGAAGCCTCCTGACTTTGTGATTCATGATTCGTGACACTGTTCAGTTGTCGTATTTTTATTTGCATATAGCAAGAATCAAAGTACAAAAATGAAATAACAAAAATAAGCGTTCACGAGGCCCCCATCCACTACATTTTTAAAGTACTATATGAATTAGTGTGTGGAATCCAAGGCAGCGAACACTTGTATCTGCAGGATTTGCTTTAAGGGCTTATATGACATCAAAGTCACTCATTTACCAGCAGCCCTCCATTAGATTCATTAGTCAGCAACAACTATAATCTCTCAGAAATCCACTTTTACAAATATTTTTTCCTGATAGCAACCACAGTAAATGAATTAATACAATGCATTAACTCCTAAAGAAATGACATTTGATTGTGCTGTGGCATGTATTCTGGAACCTGATGGTCCCCGCTGACGTTGCGACCCAACTGTTGGCGATATGTGTCTACATGTATTTGTTGAGCCAGTTGAGCAGGTCTGATCGCGCCTCCTGAATACAAGGGTTGTCGTCTGGGTTAATGTCTTCTCTCTTGCGGTGGACGAACCCGTGGGTTTGGCCGGGGAAGATCTTCACCCGGTAATCCACCGTGCACTTCTCCTTCAGTTTCGCCTCGAGGACGCCGACCTGAGAAGACCCGAGGCAGTGAACACGCCGTTCTTATGTTGTTTGTCGGGGCTTTGGTCGTCGGCCTTTGCCGCCGCATACTCACCTGGTCCAGGGGAATAACCTCATCCTTCTCCCCAAAGATAAACAGGGTTGGACTCTTCAACTCGTACCGGTCCTCCCGTTCTCGGACTATACCTGTGATCATTGGCACATAAACCTTTATACCATTGCGGAGTGCATATTCGGGACTTCCAAGACGCTCAGCTCTTGGTTACATTACCGTAGACCGAAACGCCGGCTTTAATTTCGGGATACTGCAGGGCCAGGTAGTGTGTGGCGACCCCTCCCCAGCAGAAGCCCACCGCCCCGATGCGTTTGGCCCCGCACTGCTCCTTCAGGAACTTCAGCGTCGCGTCCACCTCTCTTGAGCGGTCGCGAGGGGGGAAAGACAGAACCTCAGAAGAAATCGAATGACGTTCGGTCAGTTTTCCTGATTTTCATCAAACCTCATCCTGCGTCTACAATCGCACACCCTCAGGTTCCAACGGCAGTTAAACTGCCAATGTGAAATGGCTAAAAGTTACCGATTTATGTTGGTAGGACTTCTGTCCTCGAGCCATTCCTGGAATTTGGACCAGTCGTCCGTTGGGCCCCACGGCTTCTTCCCGAGATAGAAATCTGGACAAACGGCGCTAAACAGCCAGACAACAGAGCATGGCAGCAGCTCTTCAATGTGTACCATAAGACGTAGCAAATCTGTTCCGCGGCACAATGACATAAACACAATGACGCGCCGTTACATGTATTTACGCACATGTATCCGTTGGCGGCCAGCATGTCTGCGATGTATCTGGTGTTGGGGAGCTGCCAGCCGTAAATGTCCTGTATGACCACGACCGCCTTATCCGAGGGGGTGGACGGCTTCACCACGTAGCTCGTGACGTGCCCCGTTTGGACCTCCTGACCGAGGCCCCCGTACTCCATCCTGTCTCCAATGTCACACGGGCACGGCCTCGCCTCGTTCGCCATCTGAAAACACACACAATACAGAGGTTGTTTTTTGGTTTTTTTTTCCTCTTTACGAATTTGAATCTGCGCCACTTAAGGAGATTCCGTTTCTGAGACGTTTTTTTTAATTTTTTTATTTGTGTGTCAAAAGTAAACCAACGACCAGATGAGAAATCAGGGACCGGATGCGTCAAGCTGCTGAGGTAGGATTGCAGATTCACCAGTGGTTGATTCATGGGCCATGACAGCACCTCTTATCTTTTGTAAATTGTAATCACAACATGCATGTGCACTCAAGGTACAGGAGTGGCTTTGTGAAATAGTATAGTCTGTTATATCAGGGCACTGGATATGACAAGCATTTATATTTTGAACACTTAAAGTACATTCAAGAGCAAGGCAATGTCTTGATGAGAAACTTTATGTCGGGGTACTTTAGGGAGTGAAAAAAAAAAAAGTGCAAGAGAAAGAGATCAGAGACCAAAAAAAAAAAAAGGAATTGAACAGATGCATTGGCTGCGTTTGATGCAAATATTTGTTTCGGTCGCGGTCTCACCTTAATGTTTTCAGGGGTGTCAAAGGCGGAGGTGTTTTTTTTTTGTAAAGCCACTGGAAACAAGCAGTGGAGGAAACAAGCAGTGGAGGAAACAAGCAGTGGAGGAAACAAGCAGTGGAGGAAACAAGCAGTGGAGGAAACCCTGCGCGCAGAGCAATGGCGAAAGGGCAGGGTTGCCAGGTATATGTGACAAAACCAGCATAACGGCCAATATAAATCCGGGGAAAGCCCAATGTTTTGTGATTTTTTTTTTTTAACACATATTATTTTAAGTAATTTGCGCGCGAAATAGGTCTACCAAAGTCGCGGACGGCAAATTCAGCCCGCAGCGACACTTCAAAGGTAGGCCGATTCCGCGGGGAAAACTGCGGACCTGGCAACTCCGGGTAGGCCCACGCTGGTGGCTGGTTTTAGTGAACGCCCCCTTTCCACAAATCGGATCTTCTGGGTATTTTTTTTTTATTCTAATGATGATGATGATGATTATTATTATAATTATTATTATTATAATTATTATTATTAGTAGTAGTAGTAGTAGTCGTAGTAGTAGTAGTAGTAGTAGTAGTATATTTATGATATGATACTTAAAAACGTTTCACAATAATAAATAAATAATAAATAAAAAGATCTGTCTCTAAAACTTGAGCCGTCAAAAAAAAAAAAGAACGGCTCGCCACGCAGCGCGACTCGGTTCCCTTCGCTCCTAAAAAAAAAAAATAATAAAAATAAAATAAATCAATAAAAGAAAGAGCCGCTCAAAAAGAATCGCAAGAAGCGTGAAAGTGAACCTGACGCGGACAGTTGCGTGCGCGCCTTTTCCGGCCAGCAGAGGCCAGCTCCCGAATGGAAGGGGAGGCATTTACCGCGGGGCGGGAGACGGCAACCTCAACAAACGGCGCGACATATCTGTCCGTAAAACTTGGCAACAAAAAAAAAAAATAATAATAATAATAATAATAATAAAGAAAAACTAAAAGAACGGCTCGTCACCCCGCGTTCAAAAGGGTCAGATCGCTCGTACGTTCCGAGCGGCGGCTCCACGCCCAGGCTCCGCTGGGATTCGAACCCAGGATCTCCTGTTTACTAGACAGGCGCTTTAACCAACTAAGCCACGGCGCCGACGGTTGTGCTGTTTAACGGCGTTAACCGCGTCCGAGCGGTGTGTGGTCTCTCACACACACACACACACACACACGCACGCACACACGCACGCACGCACGCACGCACACACACACACACACACACACACACACACACACACACACACACACCTACACCTTTTTTTTTTTACGTTGACGTTCGCCGACTGTGGTTGACGCTATAAAAACGTAAACAAATGTCTTTTTTGTTTTTAATTCTTGCACTGATAGGACAGGTATCACTCACTTGAAAGCGTCGATTAAAGCGTGTGTGCACAGGCTTATTTTTTAAGTCCTTTGTGTGCGTTTTAGTACGGGTTGTTTTTTCAAGATTCAAGATTCAAGATTTTTTTTATTTGTCACATACATATACATACTTCCATACATGTATGCAGTGAAATGGAATGCAACGCACCCGGTGATAGCACACAATATGTCCTCGGGGAAAAAAAGAAAGAAAAGTAAAGAATTCCTTTCTGATTTTTTTTTTTTTTATTATTATATAGTTTAATGCATATAAACAGGCAAGTCTTACATATTTTCTCCAGTGTTGCATTTCACCTGGGAACATAACTTTTATAGTCATGTAAATAATACAGTTTATGTGTTTTTTTAACGATATAAGCAGAAATTCGATCCAATAAAGAAGCGTTGATCCCTTTACCAGCCATCCACACTCGCATGCAAGAGTCTGGTTGAATGTAAATGTTGTTATTTTCGTAATAAAACTCATGCTCGTGATTTTCCGAGAGATTCTTTCCACCCGATGTCGCTCTTCGGCGCCCACGCCGCGTTCCACCGGGCTCCGTAACTCGGAAAAATCCCAGACCCGTAACATGGGAAAAAACGTAAAAAGAATCGTATTACGCCGCAACTCGCTCGGGCCCTACAACAGATTGTCAACGGCGAACGGGGTTTTCATTAGCGTTGTTGTTGCTTTCTCACTCTCTTTTTTTATTTATTTATTTATTTTTTTAGCTTTTTCAGCCAAACAAACCAATGTACTGCGGGCGCTAACGTTTCCCCCGACGGGCGACAATGGAACGCGTTCAGCTGAGGGATGGGCGTCACCGACCCGAAGTTACCGAGTCAGCCGGAACGCAGCATGGGGCGCAAGCGTTCATGCCGTAAATCTCGAAGCCCTGTCGTAAAATGCCGTTAGACCAACTGTGTTGTGACAGGAGCTAGCAGCGCCTCGGCGAAAATAAGCTAGCGAGGTGAGCGTAGTATCTCGCGTCCTATTTCACCAAAACGGGGACGATGTTTAGATCGACATTCGCCATAAAATAAAAGCTAATCACCCCCCCCCCGCCCCCGTTTCTATTTCATACAGCGTCGGCGATCCGATGTCACGAAACCACCACTTGCGTTTAAACTGACGTGGACACCATTTTAGCCGAGGTAGCTCAGTGAGCTAAGCTAGCCGAACGCTGCTTTCCACTGTCGATGGCTTCGACATAGAAGATACTCCTGGAATAAAGTTTTGACCCGTGGATTTGGGATAAAATGGACACCGCCGAGGAAGGTAACTTAAGAACCCAGTAACTGTTAGCCAGCCGAACGCTGTGTATGTGCAGCCGAATGCCTTCCACTGGGCAGCGTTCAGTCCTGGAGTTCGATAATCCAATGGAAAGTAAATATTTAATGAATTGTATTTTAATTACACATTGGTTAAAACAGAACGTTGTGGGAATGATTGTACGTACATGTTGACACAGAGCTTTATGGGTAATATTTAGGGTTGTAGTATATTGACAAATCAGTAAATATCCTTGTTAATGTTTATGTTTGCTGCAATTTTTTCTTCAATTTCCAATTGTTAGTGATATGTTGTATTGTCTATTTATTTTTGGAGCTCCTGTA
The DNA here is from genome assembly GCF_960531495.2 of Zeus faber. NCBI lineage: Eukaryota > Metazoa > Chordata > Actinopteri > Zeiformes > Zeidae > Zeus > Zeus faber. The sequence continues at coordinate 15,763,924 of NC_137206.1, read as the reverse complement.
ACACTACAATGCCCTCAGGGATGAAATCTATCTATCTATCTATCTGTCTATCTGTCTGTCTGTCTGTCTGTCTGTCTGTCTGTCTGTTGTCCCCCATTGCATGGCCTGGTGTGAGCCAGTTTTTATTACAACTACTTTCCCACTGCGAGCAATAGAATGTTTACCGAGTTGATTTTTCAACAGGCCTTGTTTAAACTGTCTGTTTTGCATTCCCATCCGTCTTTTTCCTTTTCTCTGTCTTTCTTCGCTTGCCAACTTGCAGCGGATATTTGTCGCGTGTGTCGCTCTGAAGGGACTCCGGACAAACCCCTGTACCACCCCTGTGTCTGCACTGGCAGTATTAAGTTCATACACCAGGAATGGTGAGTTTCGATGGTACTCTTTAACTCTGAATTCCTCCAGTTAAAAATGTCCCATTTTACATTACAAAAAATAATAAAGTGTAAATCAGTCATGTTCCATATACATCACGCCAAATGCCTGGACCTTTTTTTTTGCCTTGGACTTTAACTTTGTCAGAATGACTCTCTGTTGTTGTGACTGATGCTCCTTTGTTCATGTGTCTTTGTTCATGTGTCTTTCATCACTACTGCTGATGAAGTTGAATTACAAAGGACAGACAAGCTGTTACACAGTCAGTACAGGGTTATTATAACTTTTAATGTTGCATAATAGAAGATGGCATGGTTGGTAGAATGGAATATCGGTTGGACTCTTTTGTGAGTTTTTTTTGGAGGCGTACCGCTGCCGGGGGCACAATACCAGCTGCAGATGGTTCTTTTGTGACTGTCCTGTTCTCATTCTATACTGTGGTTGTCCCTGACTGAGTTACAAGAGCGTCAGATGGATGGAAACAGCCAATGGCAAAGCAGAGGCCAAGCCTGGATTGTTCTGTAATAGTTGCCAAACTGCATTATGTGTCTATTTGTTTTAACCCCCCCCTTCAGAGCACGCACACACGCACGCACGCACGCACGCACACACATACACACACACACACACACACACACACACACACCAGAAATTTTAGAATAACAGGTCTTGGCTCGTTGCTATTTTGTTTGCGTGGTAGTGTTGCAGTATTCATCACTCTAATGCAAATTAATATGACCCTCACATTTTCCATATGTACCTTTGACTATTACTACCAGACCTGTCAATGCAGTGGGATGTGATTGGTAGATAAAAGATTTATTGAGATATGTTTTTACACCTTGTCTTTAGTTCATAATGCACATCTAAATAATGCCCAGTCAGTGTATGAAAGTAGCATGTGTATCACTGCCTTTATATAAGCAAACTGTTAATCCCATGGCCTTCCCTATGTTACGAAATACTGGCTTGCTGTCTTTTGAAATATATGGAAACAGAGAGCTTGTCACTGATTAGCTCATTTTACTTGCTGATCGCTACCCCAGGTTTGTATGTTTCATTGTGATTGAAATATCATAAGCAGCAGGCAGTATCCAGAGAGAGTTGGAGAGCTCTAAGTCAGTATCACCCCTCATGGAAGAGGAATTGTTGTAGTGTTGGCTTAAGCCCCTTTCACACACAGTTCCTGGTAAATTGCTGGGATAACCTTAGTAACCTAGTGAATTTCACTATTCACACATGCAGCTACATATCAGAACATTTCCGTCTTGCACCTTTTCACAAATGCCACAATAGATGGGGCAGGGGGACAGTCCGTTCCGGTATAGATGCGATCATTTGGACAATCTGTCGGCAATAGACGTACAATCTGAATTGGTTTGTTTTTTTTTCCTCGCTCTCAGAGCGATTTGGTTTCCACCTCCCCAACTCCCTGCCCCTCCCGGGCTGGCTTGTTCCCTCCACTGACGGAGTCAGGACAGAGCCCGCGTCCTCTGACACAATAAACCTAACCCAATGTTATTAAATCAGTGTGATCATTTTCAACCTGTCCTACACACTGCCTTCGGAGAAGGAACGTTCTCCACCCGTTCTACCTCTCCCCGTCTGCTCATGCCCTCTTCGGCTCCGCGGTCCAATGCAGCCAGCAGGCAAGCGACACACTTGTGCCCAATGTCCCCACACTCCCAAGAACTCCTATTTCCTGAACTGACATACACCATGTAGTGCGATCGCTATCATCCATCCCTAACACTAAAAGACCTGTCTAGGGTCTGAGTGCCATTTTTAAGAAACATAAAGACCTGTCTCCGTATTCGGCTCAACCCCTACTTTATTAGCTTGTCTCGACAATGTTACTGCATCCATTCATAACACAGCCGTACCGGCATTTTCCCGGAAATGTTACTAGGTCTTGAGGTGGGAAATTGCCGGAACATTTCAGGGATAGATTGCCTGTGTGAAAGGGGCTTTAGTTTCGGTATGGGTTCGTTTGGTAAGAAAGAATGAACATTGGGCTATTGGTTCAGATATATTCTGTCTCGGAAAAGTGCTGCTGTCATAATATTTCACAATCTCCGATTTTCTGACATAGGACTTGCAATGAAAAGGTGCATGTAAACACGGCTCCAAATCATTACATTTTCACAGTTTGCTAAAGCGTTTCATTATTTGTTGGCTGTAAAGGATATAAAAAAAAAAAGTTTAAAGGTCCAGGTCTAAAACGGTGAGATCGTCTCTATCTTTGCTATACAAGTGATCCTCTTCATGCGGTGGAACTTCTATTTCGACAAAAAAAGAAAACAAGAGGTTTTTCAATGTGCTCTCCTTTTTAACTTCTTCGTCTTCCATTGCAGTCTGGTCCAGTGGCTGAAGCACAGTAGGAAGGAGTATTGTGAATTATGCAAGCACAGATTTGCTTTCACACCAAGTAAGTACCTTTAGCATTGGTGGTAAAAAATACTTACTTAAATATCATAATCTGCATCGGGTCTCCTTAATGGATGGAGTTGTATGGCACCTACACGACCAGCTAATATTTTGTCATTTAAAAATTTGAACTCAAATTGTCTTATTCTCAGCCTTTTGCGAATTGCTCTGTTTTATCAAAAGTGTAATTGGTGTTGAATCAATAATTGTAAGCTGATTTGTGATGCGTGGAACTTTGATGTGATTATTTCTATCTCCTCCACTCCCCCCATCCCTTCCCCCCAGTTTATTCCCCAGACATGCCCTCTCGTCTGCCCATCCAGGACATATGCGCAGGCCTCCTGACGAGTGTGGGCACGGCCATACGCTACTGGTTCCATTATACGCTGGTGGCCTTCGCATGGCTCGGGGTGGTTCCTCTCACCGCATGTGAGTAGAGCATGCATACACACAAGCACATCCCGAAAGTGTGTTCAGAGGCATATTATTACTGTGATTTTAAGGAATAAATAAATAAGGTTTAGATGTTTGTCTAACCCACTGCTTGGAATTCTTTGTCAGTTACGATGGACAAGTGTCAGGCTATTTCAATAACGAGGGCACCAAACAACATTTATGTTAAACCTATTGTTTTCCCTTGTTGCACCCTAACCTTGTGTTCTAGCGCTCCGTCACACTCGTTGAACTTTTACACACTTTTTTGGAAATGGTAACACATTAATGTGATGCGCATGACATGAGCTGCACACATTAGCTCATGTTCATGATTTAACAGGATCAAGAGAATTAAGCGTGTTGTACCGTTACATAACATCCAGTGTTTATGCCTTCCCAGATTTGTAAATCTGCATTAGCGCTAAATGCGAAAGTCACTCGCAAATGAGTCATATATCAAATTGACCCCATTTCACAGCCATGTAAATAATTCAGTTTTCTGTAGAGCTTGTCAAGGTACCCTCTTAGATTGATTTTAACAGTATTCAAAGCGATCATAAAAAATGAATTTCTTGTTTATTTTTCCTTTTCGGGTAGGTCGCATTTACAAGTGTCTGTTTACCGGTTCTGTGAGCTCACTTTTGACACTTCCGCTGGACATGCTCTCGACGTAAGTGATGAGGACAACGACGTAGGATTGGGGGGGGGGGGGTGATCCATAAAAGTTAACAAAAATTCATATCATGGATTTGTTTTTTGTTTGTTTGTTTATTGTAACTCATTGTGAAAATAACTTTCAAAAAATGAATGCACTCGCTCCATCAGTTTGAGTAGTTTCACTGCGTCCCGGTTTTATTTATTAAGTATAAAACCATTTATAATACATATTTATTAGTACAGGCATGCATACCTCCTACTCCCTACTCACTAGTCCTAGTCCCAAAGGACTAGGACTAGTTTTCAACAATGATATTGATGCGTTGACTCCAACACGGTTCATGACGCATGCTTTCTTTTTTTATATTGAAAATACTGGTTAAAGGTTATACAGTATACTGATTTTTTATTTTTATTTTTTTAACAATACATCTGCCATGCTTTGAAAAAAATGAAAACATGTACCTTTATCGTCTTGAAAACCTTCAGCTTTGTTTTGACTCACTGATCTTGAAGAGATGAACTACTAATGTAGTTGTGATTAAATGCCATAGAATATTTCAATATAATCAATATACTTCCATTAATATCATGAAATGGTTGAATTGTGATGCCTGTCCCTCCACTATAGTATTCTGTACATGCCTGTATGCATTTGTGTTATTGAATTTGTTTCGGTGTCCCTACAGAGAGAACCTGCTGGCTGACTGCCTGCAGGGCTGCTTCGTGGTCACGTGCACGCTGTGTGCGTTCATCAGCCTGGTGTGGCTCCGGGAACAGATTGTCCACGGCGGCGCCCCTCAGTGGTTGGAGCAGCATCTGCCGCCCCCGCCCAACGTAGCCAATGAGGTAGGAGGACTGTCGGAGTTCCTTTTGTCAAAGGACAGACGGGACAGGGTGTGTTAAGATGACAGGGGCATTCTCCTGTGGCTGTGGTTTTCTTACCTTCCTCTGATTTAACATTTGACCAGGTAGGAAGAATGTGAGGAGCTCTGCCCCGTGTGTGTCCTCCCTCACTTCTGTCTGCCTACTCCTAACTCAGTGTCTGTCTGTGAGTCTGAGTCTAGGATGGTTGCTGTCAAGGAGCAGCAGTAACAATAATATCCCAATCACCTTTGTGAGTCTGCGCCACGACATGTCCGGTCTCTACTACTATTGTGCCAATGTGCTTAACCAGTGACGTGAAGTCTGTGGCGCTCTGCGCCTTTAAGGACGCAGTCCCCTACGTCACAAAGAACGCCCCTATGTGGAAGTACGGGATGTTCAAATGGTCGGATGGTGCGAGCTGTCAGGGGGGACAGACACGCCCGGCAGAGGAGCCGTCTGGGGAGTCCACCGCTGCCTTCCAATCCCTAGCAGCGTGTGACGGTCTGTGGGAATAGTTCATCTTCCCTCCGTCACCATCCACCCAATTCCCCTCATCCCTCGCCCGGGCCATCCACTCCTGGAGTCATCGCCCCGGGCACCACTTGTTAGTTCGTTTATGTTTAATTGTGTGGCACTGCTAGTTAAGGGCCTGGTTGCAATAACAGGTCCTTTGTAGGGTTCTGCTGGCGGTCCTTATGAATTATAATTGTCAGACCAAGACTCTATACTATATAACACTATCGAGGTACTCCTCAATTAACAACCTAACTGTTTAACCACCGTTCGGACTCGCCACTGACCAGTGGCTGTAATGACCAATCTGTAATGTGTTCAGCATAGAATACCACGGCGTGCGTGCTATGTGCGCACCCTCTCAGCGTCAAGCATCTCATTGCGCATCGCCCTTTATATACTATATACACTATATACACTATATATACCATATACACAATATATACTATATTCACTGTATACACTATATACGCTGTACATACTATATATACTATATACTCTGTATACACTTTATATACTATATACACTGTCTACATTATATATACTATATACACGATATACACTATATATACTATAAACGCTGTATATACTATATATACTATATACACTCTATACACTGTATATACTATATACACTATATACGCTATACAGTATATACTGTATACACTATATACTATATACACTGTATACATCTCATCACCGTTCTCAGTCTCGTTCCCGCAGTCTGTCAGTATTCCCTACACTAGCGTTCACAATGGCCACGCCCCCTTACCGTGAAATAACACGGTATCGACCAATTCACTTAATGACCTGCTCCTAGGAATAGAACTCGGGTCGTTAAGTGATGAGTACCTGTATAACAAAATGGATAGATCGATATTGCCTTGCAATTAGAAAATAACATAATGAACAAAGATATAACCAACAGCCTATATTGCCATGAATAAAAACAAATCAAACTGTAGAGGCAACAACGAGCAAACAGTTTTTTGAAAGCGGGGAGCTTCCAAAGCATTAAGTTTCCAATGCGCAAAGCACTTTTTGCAAGGAAGACTCACAGGTCCACTTTCTCAGGTTTCAGGAGGAACATCAGCAGAATTACAATGTTCAATTGATCACCTCTGCTGAGAGGCCTTTCGAGCGCTCATAGCTCAACGTCGCAGGTACTGCTTGGCCACTGTTGACATCAGCCGATTGTCCTCTCTCTCAAAGACTAGCTCTTGTAGTCTGCCAGCTCCGCCTCAGCCCTCTCCTCCAACCTCTGAATACTGATCTGCACCCATTTCAGTGTGTGTTAGCTACAATATCTGCACTTGCAGTCGTAGAATTTGACACTTGCATGAAACAAAAGGCCTGTCTCAGTCTTAGCGACCATTTATGTCTTTCTTTTTCTTTTTTTTTTTGCAGAATTGAAGTAAATGGGCTGAGACATTCCAGTTACTTTATCTAATTTAGGAATTTGTCCCTTTGCACTCTGAACATTTGTATTTCCATTCTTTGAAGGCCAGCGACTCCTTTCCAAGCAGCGATTACATTTCTCCGGGTTGAATTGAAGGCCACTCAACAATTTGCTGTCAGTAAAACCACACACATTGTATCTGAATGGAACCCCAAAGAACACCCCCTCCTCCTGTTTGAGCTGCAGGCGCAACAGGATCACCTTTTATTTGCCCTTTTTAATTTCTTCGCTCTTCAAGTCTCTTTAAATTGTGCCTTATTTTTCTTATCCGTAGGCGGGCGGTTTTAAGTTTTTAGGCGTTTTTTACTACTCCTGTGATTGTGAAGAGGAATATTTTGCACAGAAAGGCTTAAAAATAATCATTTTGGCTTGGAACACGAACATAAAATAACATTAATTCCTTTCCCGTACCAAACGTCTCACATTATATAAGCAGACATACTTAAAGGTATGAAACGTTTTCCTTGATTCACTCTCTATTTTGATGCATCGACTGTGTATATAACCACGTTACAATAACAATGTTGGCCATAAGAGAAGATATTGGGCATTAACATTATGTGTTAATGCCCAATATCACTACTCACTACTCACTACTATGCAACTTACAAACAGCTATTTCATATCTCACTGTTTTCTCCAATACAAACTGAAAATCCAATTGACTTGAGAGCAAATTGAGCTTGGAAACGCTCTGCCCACCGCAGCTGCTAATGTCGCCGCAAATCCAGAACTGCTTGTCCCACCTCACATTTACATGACCCTCAGAGACTAGACAACAGATCCCGCTTTCTTAAGTCTCCTTGGAAACCCACTTTCGCCACCTTCTCCCCACCCTGCAGGCGCAGGGCGCAGAGCAGGGAGCCGGCGAACCTCCCGCTGCCCAGCCAGCCCCTGCCGAGCCCCCGGCCCATAATAACGCGGAGCCGGAGCCCCCCGACGTCCCCCCGGAACAGGGCGACGACCCCGAGCTGGAGGAAGAGGAAGGGGCCGCCGCCGAGGATGCGGACGCCAACAACGGAGCGCAGGGTAGGAGTTTTGCGTTTGCATTTTTTCTTATTTTATTTTTTTTTCTATTTGCATGTGTTTTCTTAAATCGCAGTGTGTTGAGCTCTCAGGGCCACCGTACTTCTGACGTACTTTCTGCACAAAAACCATCCCTAATTTAACCTAATCACATGACGAGATAATTCTATCATCTGTCAGCTAAAATAAGCTCATCCTTGGTTATGAAAGCGGGGATATGCAGGTTCCCTCCTCGTGGTTGGTGATGATCCTCCAAGTTTCTCATATATAATTCATTTATAATAGGAAGTGTGATAATTGTATCGAGCAATAAGTCAAATAGCTCTGTGGTGAACTGTGTCTCGTGGCTTCAGGGTTGAGCTGTCACAGTTATTGCATAATTGCCCTGTCGCAATTTAACTTATCCTTAGATTCTACAGTCACATGTAGGGCATGGGTGTCGTTAAGATTTCAACAATACTACTGATACTGCTTATCCATCCGGTACTTTAACGGTACTATTATCGGTTCTTTTTTTTCTTAAGAGCAAAAACAAACAAATTAAGAACAGAATTTACACTGTTTTGTCTTTTCTCGTATAAATTACTCACTTTATTCACATGCACTTGACTGCTCATATCTGTATATACAAATGGCCTATCCTATATACATAACTCTGTATACATAACTCTATTCCCTTCCCATTGTGCATAATCTCCGGGTGCGTTTCAATGACATTTCACTGCATATATGTATGAACGTATGTATATGTATGTGACAAATAAAGCTCTTGAATCATTTGAGTGGAAGCATATGACTAGGGACAGGTACCAGCCCCGTTTCTGACTTGCAATAACATGAAGGTATTTGTCTAGGAAGCATTTTCGCTATGCCTTTCTCAGAAGAGACATATATTGCTGTGGCGGTTGCTATTTAACACGTATGTGACTAATAAACCTCTTGAATCTTAACTTTCTTGAGAAGTTCAAGTTCAAGAGATTATTTGTCACATACACATACATACGGTCATACATATATGCAGTGAAATGTCATGACACCCGGTAATTACGCACAATAAGCTCTAAAAATACTAGTATGAACGTAATCGGCACGAGGTGCTCGCGCAGTCGGCCCCAAGGGGCGGCGCCACAATCGCGATTCTGGGTTCTATAATTATATAATAGTATTCATTGACTGTGTTCAATATACTATATTCAATATACATTTAAAACCTCCTCAATGAAACTTACCTTAACTTCCCTCCAGTACTTACCTCACAGAGTAGAAGTCCTGGCCTGTCACAGAGCTTCACATGGCTCAGATTGTGCTTTGGGTCCGTTGTCTGTTCAACGTAGTGCTGTGTAACCGCTGTGATTTGCTGGCACTGCTTCAGGACACACCTGTAGAGGTGTCTCATGGTGTTCAATGTGCTTTAAATGAAACATAAAAAGCATTAAGAGAAAGTGAAAAGAAACACATTATAAAAGGACATAGAATGCATAAAGTTAAAAATATATATAATACAGAGAATGCATGAAAGTTGCAGTGCAAGAAATTAATCAAAGAAACCTTGTTTTACTCTTTGTTGTTGTTTGTTAACAATTATTTTGCCCATTCCCCTGAATAGTGTTTTACATTGTCAAGGCGATATCCTAGCCCTGGAGAACCGGTCTGGGGGTCTTTGGGTTATCTGAAATGGCTGTTTCAGATCAGCCAAGGCTGTGACAATACAGTGCGCTCGAAGCTGCTAGTATTCACATTTCAACAACAGGGATTTTCAAAGTGCTTGAAATAAAACATCAGAAGGATCGAGACAAAGTGCAAAATAAAGTGACTAGGGAAAATAATAATAAAAATAGTATTATAATGCGCAAAATTAACACATTGTAAAAGGAAGTACAGTGGGTGGAGCTGGCCTGCAGAACGCACCTGCCTAAGAAATGATCGTCCCAACTGCCATGAGAGGGCAAAATAATTAGTTCAATACATAATAACACATTTATGATTGATAGGAGGAAGTTACACTGTAGGTGATGGGAAGTTAGGCTACAAACGTGGGCCATCTCATAAAGTGTTACCGTGGACTTTACTCGGGGCTAAACAAAAACACTTTTGAATATTTTTATTATTTTTATTATTTTTATTTTAAGCTTACGAGTGGTCTGAGAACAAAGTTAAGTCTGCCTTTATGGTCAGAATTCTGCATTGCAGCCTGGACCCGCGGCCAAGCACATTGCTATTTCTGAGGAAATTTGGGATCAGAATCAGTTTATTCTGCCATATTTACAAAGGAATTTGTTCTGTTGAGGTTTAATGAATTACACTGCAGACCATTAATGCATTAAAAAATAATAAAGCTTAACAGTCTAAAAAAATGATTAATAATTGTAAAAATAATAAAATAGAATAAATTTTTAAAAAAGTTAAGTAAAAAAAAAAAATGGCATAAAAAATAATAAACAAATAATAAAAATAACAAATAAAGTGTTAAATAGCAACTGCAACACTAATGAAAAGAAGAAGAAAAGAAGAAACAGTCTTTAATCGTCACACGACACTCCACAACACATGCTTGCACACACACACACACATGCACATGCTTGATGGTGGCCGGTGAAATGGCTCCTCTGCTTTTGACCCATCCTGGCTTGTCCTTCCTCCGGGGGCACAGCCAGGAGCAGTGGGCAGCATACGTGGACGCGCCCGGGGACCAGGTGATAAGTGTCCATCGCTGGTCAGACGATGATGGGTGCATGTTTTTGGTGGGGGTCCTTACTGACGTGAGGTGGAGGAAACCCCATGTGAACACGGGGAGAACATGCAAACTCCACACAGAAAGGCTCCTGTTTGGGAGATAACCCGCCGGAGCACGGTGCCAACAGCGCCCCAGGCGGGAATCGAACCCAGGACCTTCTTGCTGTGAGGCAGCAGTGCAATGCACTGCGCCACCAATGTATGTCTCTTCTGATAAAGGCATAGCGAAAATGCTTCCTAGACAAATACCTTCATGTTATTGCAAGTCAGAAACGGGGCCGGAGAGATAAAAGGTGAAAAAAAATCTATTTCTGAGTTTCTCTAATAACGTTAACAGAACCGGGGACGTCCGGGCGTATCGATAGTAGTAGACGGTAGTCTTTCATAATTTAGCTCCGGGGCCCGTTTAAGTCCGGGTCTTGGTACCCGTCCCTAGTCATATGCTTCCATCCAAACGATTCAAGATTCAAGAGGTTTATTAGTCACATACATATACATACGTTCATACATATGTGCAGTGCAACGCACCCGGAGATTATGCACAATAGTTACCAAACCGGACTTAATAACTAACTGAAATGAACTGACTCCTAAAACGTAATGCAGTTAGTGAATAGAATAATATAAATTAAAATAAAAATCAAATGAGACGCAAAAAGATAATACAAAGTGGGGGTACAAAATAGAAGTGAAGGGAATCGAGTTATGTGTATGGGATTGGCTATTTGTATGTACAGATATGTGCAGTAAAGTGCATGTGAATAAAGTGAGTATGGAGATAAATGTCAAGGGCATTTTAAACTTATGTCTAACATGTTGCAATAATTTCAATTCAAATTAGGTGTGTTGAAATTAACCAAATAACTACAGGATAATAATAATAAATAATATACAGGACTATACATACAGGCATAACAGTGCATTGCATGAGGATATACGACCCAGTACTAAATACTTTTTGTTGAGGTGAAGGGTGAGGTTGACCCATCCAATTCCTCGTAGCATATTATATTTGGTAAAAACATTTGAGTGATATTTGGCGGCGGCGGGATCTTTTGAACCCCAATCGTTGCTAATGGAGTCGTACGCCCGAGGGCAGTATTATATGTGCAATAATGATACTATAATTTTTAATAATACTAATCGCGGAAAAGCGACAGCCTCAGGTTTCCTAAAGCGTGTCTCTCTCCTGGTAGATGACATGAACTGGAACGCTCTGGAGTGGGACAGAGCCGCCGAGGAGCTGACTTGGGAGCGGGTGAGTCTCCAGGCAAACACGCACGAACATAATTCCACTCACAGCTCCGTGCGTAAACATTACTCCACCGTGACGTGTCAATTCATATTTAATATGCTTTCGCTTGTTTGCGTCACAGATGCTGGGTCTTGATGGTTCCCTTGTTTTCTTGGTAAGTTTGGAACGTCGTCTCAATAACAGTGATTTCGTTTTCGTGAATTATTATTATTATTAAATATATATATTTTTTTCTGGTTTTGGACATAACACTCTTCCTTAAAATGTCCTTAAATAAGAAGTTTGTTTTTAAAAGTGTGCGACCTCATGGTGTTTTTTTTTGTTTTTTTTCTTGTTTCCAGGAGCATGTATTTTGGGTGGTGTCCTTGAACACTCTCTTCATCCTGGTGTTTGGTTAGTGGAATAAAACGCTATAGCAACATTAAACTACGATGCCTTTATTGGGGTTGAACTGTTAGCTGATCCCGTACTTGATTTCTTTCTGTCATAATGCAGTGTCATTCTGTGCGGCTGCAGTAGATTCCTAAGTCCATTTCTGAAAAATGTGTATTTTCCCCTCTTCAGCATTCTGTCCTTACCACATCGGGCACTTCTCTGTGGTCGGCCTTGGCTTTGAGGAATATGTAAGACACTCGCATCATCATATCACTGTTGGAGTGGATTCTGATTCCTTCTTGCCGATAGTCAAACGTTTTTTTTTTTTTTTTTTTGTTTGTTTTTATATTCTTCAGGTCCAGGCCTCCCACTTTGACGGTCTGATCACGACCATTGTGGGCTACATATTGCTGGCCATGACGCTGATCCTCTGCCATGTATCCTTCAGCACACAGAGAGAGAGAGAGAGAGAGAGAGAGAGAGAGAGAGAGAGAGAGAGAGAGAGAGAGAGAGAGAGAGAGAGAGAGAGAGAGAGAGAGAGAGAGAGAGAGAGAGAGAGAGAGAGAGAGAGAGAGAGAGAGAGAGAGAGAGAGAATTATATATATACACACACAATTGGATTTTTTAAATTTATTACCTAGGGGTGTGTGAGTGTGCGTGCGCGTCTCTCTCATCGTTCCTTAACTCCAACGTCTCAGGGATTCGCCGCTCTGGTCCGGTTCCAGCGCTCCCGACGCCTCCTGGGAGTCTGTTACATCGTTGTCAAGGTAACACCTCGCAGTTCATTCCTACTTCCCACGTTATTCACAAAAGCGGCGTTCATCAAGCGCCCCCCCCACCTGCGCCTGCTAAAATATGGTCCGACCGCAAGCGGACATTCATTAACCTGTCAGTTCCAGCCACTGAGACATGGTGTGATATTTTTCAAAAACTTTAAAGACCAATTTCACAGTGAAGGGCGGCAAAGAAAAACGAACTGTAGTTGTCTTGTTATTGTCTTGAATAGTTAAAAACACGAGTGGACCTGTATAGTTCCTGTGTTCCATTCAAATTAAAATCCAGCACAAGTGAACAAATATTGATTTGGAGCTCTGACGGCTTTCACAGATCTCTAGCCAAATCTCAGTGTGTGCAGATATAACTCTGTGCTGATATGCTTGGTGACGTATCGATATTGTGATGAGACTAGATAGCATGTGGTATATTTATCATCATAACATCATGATCGGGAAGGCTTTATTACAGTGATGCCATTTTCCGTACTTCTTAGACTGTTCTAGTTGCTCAAACCAGTGCCTCCACCTGCTGTGTCATAATATCCTTTTTGATAATGATTTCTCTGATTATGTTGATTTTCTCATTTTTATTTTGTGTTTTAATACATTATCAACGCACCAATTTATTTTTATTTTGTTTTAATATATACCTTCATTAGTCCAACAACAGGGAAATTTGCAATTTCTCTGCATTTACCCACCCTAGTAACTGCGTATCTCGGAGCAGTGGGCTGCCATATCGCAGCACCCGGGTAAGGTTAGGGGGTTAAACGTCTTGCTCAAGGACACATCAGCACGCTACCAGGAGGAGCCGGGAATCGAACCGGCAACCTTCCAATCAATTGTATGGGCAGAAATGTGTCACTAGAAACAGATTCTAAACGGATTTCAACTTAAATAACCATTTAAAAAAAAAAAAAAATCATAATAAAATTAAAAAAAAAAAAGAATTTGAATCACATAGTTTGAATTTGTATTGTTTAACTTGAATAATTGCATTGAAAAGCTGAATCTGAATAGTGTGATTTGAAATTGAATTTATTCGTTTGGAACTGAATTCCAATCAACTTGAAACTGAACGTAATATTCTGAAATTTAATTCATTTGCTCTGAAACTGTATCTGATACTCACTGAAAATTCAATTTCAGTTCTCGTAATATTAATTCATTTTTGCCGAGACACACATCGGGGTCGTTGAGGAAGAGCAATCGCGTGCAGATGCGCACACTTTCAGAACGGCCCCGTTTCCGAAAAAAGGGAATTTCCCCGTTCACTCACTCCGTTGACGTTTTAGAAAATCCTTATATAAAGAGTTTCAAGCCTTGACCCAAGCCAACCAACTCCCAGATGAATCCTGACCCTAAATCATTTGATTCCAAAGCAAAAAAGAAAATTGGAAAAAGAAAACGACTGTGTACATAATTATTTTAAGAGCGAAGAAACTACTCATCCCATAAACCATTGTGAATAATACTTTTCCAACAACTTCCAACCTAACGATAGTTCAGTGCACTTCATCTTGAATTTAACCTTTTGCCATTATTATAATGTTAATAATAGTGTTGAAATCATGGTTGCTCTGGCGGATGCGGTGAACAATTCCACGGTAAATCGCCGTTACACTGTGGGATTGTGGGTAGTGAAGTACTTGTCCATGACATCGCAAATAAACTTTTTTTTTTCTTAAAACAAGGTCGATATCATGCAGACTTTTGGCTTCTACAAGATGGTTTTACAATCCCACCGCTCGTGGTCAGTCCACCTTGGATGGTTAGCACATTGTGGCTAATAATCCAAAAATAACTGAATTTGAAGTACGAGAACTGAGCGGGTTTTCAGTGAGGATCGGATACAGTTTCAGAGCAGATGAATGCAATTTCGTAATATTGCAATCAGTTTCAAGTTCACTGGAGTTCCGTTCCAAACTAACAAATTATATTCAGTGCTTCGGTGCTATTCATATTCAGTTTTTCGTTGCAGTTATTCAAGTTAAACGCTACAAATTCAAACAACGTGATTTAAAATTCTGGGTTTTTTTTATGCTTTTCCTGCTCTGTCATACATATGTTACAACATTGGATTTTCATATTAGACGTGGCCAAAGTGTCAAATAATGCGGTACGCTAATGACAAAGTTATAAAGAGCACGGCAACCAAAGTCGGCGCAAACTTGTAAATGAGGCCTTGTAGATCTAATCTGAGTGAAGATTCAGCAACTGGATTGCTAATTTCTCTCCTTAAATTTGTACGGCAACAGTTTCGAGAGGACTGACAAGGTGATAACAGTGAAAGTTTGCAGAGTTAATAAAACAGAGTAAAGCTCAAAAGCGATCGGCCTACAGCTCCCGGACCTCGTGCTCAAACCCCATCGGCTCGGAAATAGAGGCTGTTTATTCGTAATTAAAGCTACACACACTGAAACAGCCCGTTTTGGGAGCGCTCCGCGTTTAGAGGCATGTCACAATTGCTCAAGTGCATAAAAAGAAGAAATTCAAAAACATGTTTTGGAGACCTCAGAGACCTAAATTGACAGGCGTTAAAATGACCATAACAGATCCCCCTTTAATGCAATTATTCAAGTTGAGCAATTCAAATATAAATGATTCAAATTCAGTTTCTAGTGACACATAATTCTGCCCATACAATTGTCCCTCCATTTTTGTGACATTTCCTTTTTCAATACCGCCCAGCCCTGACATAAGGCCTAAATACTTCAGACTATAATAATATTGAGATTATGGGAATTAGTTGTACTTAAAGTGTAGCAGGGAGTTTATCTGCAGTTAATTTTTCATTGTTTACAATTGAAGCCTTTCACTCAGGAGCACTTCCTGCTCTGCCTCCTTCTCGCAGGTCTCTCTGCTGGTCGTCGTGGAGATTGGAGTGTTCCCGCTGATCTGCGGCTGGTGGCTCGACATCTGCTCCTTGGTAAGGCTGTTTCCCCAACCGCACGCTCGGAGTTGCTTTCCGAAAGTCGTGCCTGGCCAGTGTTTTGCTCGTGTGATAGAAGGTCGAGTCGAACCTCGGACCGGGGTCCAAAAAAAAAGGATTATTGGGTGACTTTTCATAGGAATCCCAAAACGGTGAGATATGTTTATGTAAAGCTAAGCAGGGTTATAATGGTTTTACTCCTAATATGACTGTCGCCCCTTTTCAGTATCAGCGTTATCTATAGCATTTCAAGGCAAGGTTTTAAAACAATTTAAAAATTCTATTTATGCGATAAATACTTAACCTATTCACCGTAGGAGGTTGTGATCTTATCCAGGGGAAAAGGCTATCCAAGAAGTGTTCTGGAACTGGAGTGGAATTTCTAACCGAATTTGAACTTGTTTCCGTCTTCCTCATTCCCGCAGGAGATGTTCGACGCCTCGCTCAAGGACAGGGAGCTGAGTTTTAAATCGGCTCCCGGCACCACCATGTTCCTCCACTGGCTCGTGGGAATGGTCTACGTCTTCTACTTTGCTTCCTTCATCCTCTTACTGAGAGAGGTAACAGCCGTCTCCCGTAGATGTTGTAGAACTCACTATTGTTTTTATTGTATTTAAAGGAATGGGACGGGCAAAGAACTGAGGGGGACTTTTTTAAATTATTTGTTTTTATTTTTTATTAAATTTTTTATTTTTTTCTGGTGAAACGGATAAAATTGAATTTCACTTAAAACGTACCAACCAAAAAAAAACAGTCAAGATTGAAGTCTAGATATAAGTTCATCACCCTCTCGAGTTGAAGCTCTTGATGTTTGAAAACAACATTTTTGACACGGCTAACATCGCTCGATCACCTGTAGCCAACGGGAGCGTCCCTGTGGCAAATCGCTTGTGTTGTTTTTTTGGGATAAATAACTCAGACGAACTCTCCTCCCCCGCTCGCTTCGCCAGGTGCTGAGGCCCGGAGTGCTTTGGTTCCTGCGAAACCTCAACGACCCCGACTTCAACCCGGTGCAGGAGATGATCCACCTGCCCATCTACCGGCACCTGCGGAGGTTCATCCTCTCCGTGGTGGTGTTCGGCTCCATCGTGCTGCTCATGCTGTGGCTGCCCATCCGGCTGATCAAGCTGCTGCTGCCGAGCTTCCTCCCCTACAACGTCATGCTGTACAGGTACTGTGTTACGACGTGGTTCGTCCCAAAATCCTTTCGAAACCATCGTTCTTTTTAGCCACCATTTTTTTTAAGAGAGCTTTTCACCTTTTGTCAGTAAGATCTGAATCTGAATATTTGTGTAGCCTGTAGAAGGTCCCTAGTCAGACCTTTGACCACCAAGAGGGACAAATCAACTTTAAAAAGCTCATATACATGAGTACATAGGACCAAAAATGCCCCTACACATAGTACATACTACATGTGTGTAGCAATTCCATGCGTGAGCAAAAAAAAATAATGGGGAAAAACCTTGCCTCAGAGAACTAAAATGAATCAAATAAGAAAAAAATAAAATAATTAAAAATAAATCAAATAAATATAAAAGGGGGTGGAAGCATTGCAAAACTGACCACAAGTTATTATTATTTTAACAGATTATTATTATTTTTTTAATTTATTCATCTATTGATGATTTTTTTTTAATCATCTCACTCTAGTTATCTAGGAATGATTCCAGTGTCGTTACTCTCGCACTTGGCAGAGTCATGCGCCATTAAAATACATCAATAGAACCCTTTTCTTCATTTGTTCAGTGAGGCACCAAGTAGCTTCATGTTTTTTCCTCTCTCCCTCTCTGTCTCTTCTCCCTCTCTCCTCCCTAGTGACGCTCCGGTCAGCGAGCTCTCTCTGGAGCTGCTGCTGCTCCAGGTGGTTCTGCCGGCGCTGCTGGAGCAGGGCCACACTCGCCAGTGGCTCAAGGGCCTGGTCAGGGCCTGGACAGTCAGCGCCGGATATTTACTGTTAGTCGGCAACCCCAGTGCACTTTCTTCAAGAATTCAAAATGTTCCATGTTCCGTGTAAAGCTCATTTTCCCCTTTAAGTTTGACTCTCCAGTGCTATATCATCAGAATATTCTAGGAGTCATCAACTAGGCGTCGATGGCTTTCCAATTGACCATCCCAGAATGCTCCTTGAGACGCGTCGCTAACTGAGTGACTCCACCCTCCTCACCCTCACAGAGACCTCCACTCCTACCTTCTCGGCGAGCAGGAGGACAACGAAGGAAACCAGCCGGTCAACAACAACAACAACAACAACCCCCCTGCCGGCCACCACCACAACAACAACAACCCGGCTCCGGCCGTGGGGGAGGGTCTGCACGCCGCCCACCAGGCCATCCTGCAGCAAGGGGGGCCGGTGGGCTTCCAACCCTACCACCGGCCCCTCCGCTTCCCATTCAGGGTGAGTTCCCTGCCGCCTGACCGAGATAGAGCTTCCAATGGAAGCGGACAAACAGCCCCGGGGGCTCACCGCACCTTGGCTTTAAAACCCACACCCTGTTTTGGTGCTATCTAAGATCTGAAGCACAGCCTCGGCTGCAAATGTTTTACAGGAACCTCGCCGTCCGCTCATATCTTCGACGACTCATATCTGATAGAGTTTTGCTGTTTTGAGTTGAGCAATTTTTATGTGAAATCCTTGCTCAGGCCAAATGTGACTTCCAATAGCGCGAATGACAACGGGACTTGGCGGAACCTGCTTGTTTTCCGCCGCCCCTCAGGGTTTTAAATGACTTTGGGAGTCCTCAGGGTCATCACGCTTAACAAAGTAAAGAAACAAAGCAAATTTCCGTGTGAAAAGGACAACGCCTTAACTCATTTGAATAATGTATTGAACTTACACCGGCTCCAACAACGCAGCAGCTGTTAACGTGGTTACCCTTTGAGCAAACAATAACAACCAGCTCAAGATAAACATGGATGCATCTTTTAAGAGGCTGACGTTCAAAATGGATCTTTTTTGGGGGTTTTTTGGTGAAGAATACCACGAACGAGGAGTAACCAGACCTTCACTTTCATTTCCATCCAGACGTGAAGCTGCAAGCTTTTCTCTTCTCTTCTCTTGACTCTTTGAGTCAAGTTTATTTATAGAGCCCTTGTACTACTCCCAACCTACAATTGTAACTCCCATCGCAACAAAAATCCCCTTTAATTTAACTCCTTCTGATCCCGTTGCATTGTGGTTAACTGTTCCTCTCTCCCCCTAAGATCGTGCTGCTGATTGCGTTCATGTGCATCACTCTGCTGGTGGCCAGCTTGGTCTGCCTGACCCTACCAGGTGAGACGTGCAACCAACCAACCACAACCGGCGGCACGGCCCACTACACACCCAAAGCTAAATGGAAGGCCGCACGGCTCATATGTGTTTAGGAAGATTGTGTTTTCACATGCCAGAAGTTAAAAAGGGATCTATTTAAAGTGCAAGTCCAAAAAAAAGGATCCTCCGCCCAGATCGGCCTCGTGACTCTGACATATTTCGACTCGTCGCCGTCCTGGTTTTTTTTTCCAGTGTTCACCGGGCGCTGGCTGATGTCCTTCTGGACGGGGAGCTCCAAGATCCACGAGCTGTACACGGCGGCGTGTGGCCTGTACGTCTGCTGGCTGTCCATCCGTGGGATCACCGTGCTGCTGGCCTGGATGCCCCAGGGACGCACCATCATCATGCTCAAAGTCCAGGAGTGGACGTTCATGGTAGTTAAAACAAAAAAAAAAACACCAATCGGCCATGCTCGATTAATTCCCGAAATTGACACGTCACTCTTTGAAGTGTAAACCCTAATATTGTATTGCTACAGATTGTTGATACTCGCGTAGGTATTTAGACCCCACTTTTTAAGAAACAGCCATCCAGTGTATTTGCGTTATCCATGTGCTCCTACATGCTGTTTCCATAGTTGGTGGCAGGTTCCGCCATCCCTAGAAAAAATGTACCGATCAGGCAAGAAGAGGGGGGGGAAGCAAAGGCAGCTGCGGGTATGACAATTTTTATTTTTTAATTTTTTTAATCAGAAGAAGGCAAACTTTCGAGAAAAGAAAGTGACCGTTTTACAGCAAAGATGAGGGTAAACCTAGATGTTGGGAGAAAAATAACTTTGTTTTCAAATGGAATTCTGGGGCTTGTAATGTAACCCGACCCAACACAGACAGTCCGATGGATTTCCACTTCGAGCAGTAGCCTTTTATTTCCTTTCTGTTTTGACGGCGCAGGGCCGCGAGATTATTGTTTGTTTCTACAGTAGATAAGGTTACCAGCCTCCGCCTATATTTACCAGCATGTGGGGTGTACTGGTAATTCTTTCTTGAAGCCGGCAGGTACTATTTGACAATACTAGGCTGGCTGGTTTTAGCCCTGTACCTGTTCTTCCATAGAGAAGTGGAATGTGGACACTAGAGTTACTTCTCTTGTGTGTGTGTGTGTGTGTGTGTGTGTGTGTGTGTGTGTGCGCGTGCGCGTGCGTGTGTGTGTGTAGATTTTGAAGACCCTGGTGGTGGCTCTGCTTGTGGCCGGTGTCATCCCCCTACTGCTCGGCCTGCTGTTCGAACTGGTCATCGTGGCTCCTCTGAGAGTTCCTCTGGACCAGACGCCGCTCTTCTACCCCTGGCAGGTGTGTATGTGTGTGTGTGTGTGTGTATAAATGTGTCATCTGCATCCGTAGATTGTCACACTTGACTCCTCTGCCCCTTATTCATTTTTGTGTTAGATACCAATTCAAAACTCTTTCATTCAGAGACCAAGGGTTGTTTTGGATATGGGCGATGGGGATTCATTTTACCCTGTGCTCTCATTCACCCTGGGCTTTCTTTTTAATTTTTTTTATTAGTTTTTATTTATTTATTTATCTTTTTCTATTACCCTGGGCTTTCACTGATGCCCCTTTATAGTGGTGTGTTTTTCAGGCATGAATACATGAATTAGTGCAGACCCTGCGTTCTCCTCCTCTCTCTAGGACTGGGCGCTCGGGGTGCTCCACGCCAAAATCATTGCTGCCATCACCCTCATGGGCCCTCAGTGGTGGCTGAAGACCGTCATTGAGCAGGTGGATTTTTACACGACCTTTTCCATGTCTTTCCCGCTCCCTAAATATTCCGTCGATTCATTCATTCTTTGAAGAGTTTTTCAGCTTGTTGTTTATTTGTTCACCGACTCCCCTCGGCGCCAGGTGTATGCAAACGGGATCCGCAACATCGATCTCCAGTTCATCATCCGCAAGCTGGCGTCCCCGGTCATCTCGGTGCTGCTCCTGTCCCTGTGTGTGCCCTACGTCATCGCCGCGGGGGTGGTGCCCACCGTAGGTGAGCGTGCGCTTTTGTTTTATCTACGTCGCTCAAACGTTATCGAAGCCGCATGAAGCAAAGTCCGCGGAATAATTGACATTACCGGGAGGGGAGTCTTCTCATTCAAGTTCATTAGCAGAAATATCACTGAATTCAGCTTTAATTCTCTGGTCTCTCTGGATACTGTTCCCATGTACTCGTTAAAATGCTCCGATACTCAAACCCGATACCGACGTAATGTAACGTGGTTGCGTAGTTGACGCTCAAAAAAAAAGGGAGCGAAAGACAGAAAATGTCGGCCGTTTGGAGGTACTTCAAAGTGTTCATCAGTCGCCTGACAATATTCCAAAATTGTGTGTCTATCGCTGTCACAGTGGAGCTCTGCTCGTGAAAAGAGGTTCCACTCTGTTTTTGAGACTGGGTTCTCGACGAGTCGCTCGGTAAAATGAGTCGTTCGAGTTCATTAAGTTGGTTTAATGCACGCTGAGGGAAGGAGGACTTCCAGGGAACAAGAGTGAGAAGAGTCTGCCATTTATCAATAATACTTTTGGAATGACAAGTACCATATAAAATAATAGAAAGGTTTATTTGCACTTAAGAGTGAAACAGACTTTCATTAGAAGTTTGAACTGGACATTTCCATCTTAGGTATATGTTGTGTCCAGTTACAGGTTACATTATACTGAAACTTGGTGACAGTCCCATATTGTATTTTATTGGAACTCACTGATGGTTTCATGTTCTGTTATTGCTCCACGATGAAAAGTGAACAATAATAAACAAACTGTGTCCAAATCAACAATCTCACTGTTGTGGTAACTGAAATTCATGTGAGCGTGATCACATCACGTGCTTGTCATTGACGTACAGCAGATATAACCAATGAAACCAAATCATATGAAGATTTGATTTCTCCGTTCACGGATATAAACTCAGAAAGATCGGACGACAATGTAAAAGTTATGAAACAGTCGATGGTTTGTTATGAAAATCCGACCCAAACGAAACCAAAATCGGAAGGGGCCGGTCAGACTTAAAAAAATAAAAATAATAAAAAAATCTAGGAATCAGAAATGGGTGCATCTCCAGTTGGTAAACATGTTCGGTAACTTTACGAGATGATGCATTTCAAGGAGTATATCCTAATGAAAATAATTAGTATATGTAGTTAGCCGTAGTAGCTCGCATACGATATGATTGGCATGTTACAAGACTGCTACGTGTGAATAACTGGAGTGATTTAGCTGCAGTAACTCAAACGCCACGGAGACTCCCTGTTACACTATTGTGGTACTCAAAATATTCTCCCAAGGTTGGCAGGTCTTCTTTAAATAAAAATTAAAAAAAAACATACAATGCTAATAAATGAAATGCATTCCTGCCCTAGGCGTGACCCCCGAGATGGAGATTCTGATGCAGAGGAGAATCTACCCCTTCCTGCTGATGGTGGTGTCTCTCATCGGCATCCTGTCCTTCCAGATCCGGCAGTTCAAACGCCTTTACGAACACATCAAGAACGACAAGTAAGGGAAAAAAAATCTGTCTTATTGATACCAACGTTTTTATTATAAGCGACATTCTCAGTAGCTAGTTTTGTCCAAGGTGGTTGAATTATTGTCATGTCATATTACACAATAAAGTTTGTAGCGTGCAACAGGCTATCAAACACTAATAGCTTTTTTTTAATTATTATTATTTTGTAATTACATATTCATGGACTTGGCATGGCGTATAATACAATTTAAAAAATAATTGGGCTGCCCCCAAATAGTTGACCAATCGTTAGTTGACAAGAAGAGTGTCAAAATTAACCTTAAAACCTATATGGCTGGACCCCTGTACGTAACACAAGAGGGCTTTTAATTTGAAAAGACAGACACAGGACTCAGTCAGGGACAGACGTTTGCGTTTACACTGCTGCGGTTACTTAATTATCAGATATAAAAGAATAATTACAGCTTTTGATTAGCGGCCTTTGCCGGTGATTAACAGGGGCGTTGCGTCATGCGCGCGCACTGCGCAGCACTTGTAAATTACAGTTTTATTCTAAAGGCTGGTTATAAGTTATTGTGTTGGTGTTACCGTCCCCTCGCCGGTTGTTCCGACACATTTTAGAATCATTACAGCGTTTGATGAGAGGCTTTGAGCGGTGTAATTAACAGGCGGCGCTCATTGTGCGTGCAGCGCTTATAAATTCAATTAATATTTTTAGAGGCTGTTTATTAAGTGTTGTATTTATCGGTGTGGTGTGTTTTTAGCAGCCACACCGAACCACATTTGGGTTTATGTAATTGGGCCTAGAACCCTGGGTGGCTGTACGCCTGTTGCTCGTAAGAGTAATCAATGAGCAACAGGTAAAACACACACACACAGGAGAGCAGCCCTTGTCGTGACATGTGTCCATCTGCTCCGGGCTTGTTCCAGCTTGCCCGCTCTCTGGTATAAAACTGGTGTGTTCCTACTCCATCCTCTCTATCTCGTACTCAAACCATTTTCTTATGTCCCAAAAATATATATTTCAATAATTACACTAATATCATAAAGGTGCCACGACTAATCGATTTAAGGCTTGAACTGACTAGGAAAATCTTAAGTCTAGGGCGCAGCCATAAAAAATAACCTAAAATAAAATATATTACCATATTTTTATTGTGTACCGTTGACTCTTTTATTGTATATTTTCACATTTGTCCATATATTGCCCTTTTCTTTTTTCTTTTTAATTGTATTGCTTTATTATTGTTATTATTATTGCCTATTAGATGTGATATGCTCTGAAGCTGTAATTTCTCTGGGGGTTGAACAAAGTGTCCCATCTCACTAAAATTTCCTCTCACCTCTTCTTTTCAGGTACCTCGTCGGTCAGAGGCTCGTCAACTACGAACGCAAAGCCGGAAGAGCAAGCTCCGCTCCACCTCCCAACCCCGTGGCAGAGTAGAGATTCTGTGTGCGAATTCAACACATTTCTTTGCACCTATTACCACACCACCATACCCGCCGCCTCCTCCTCCTCCTCCTCCCATTCCTGGATTTCAAAGCAGTCTGGACTGTAAATCCTCCCAAATTTCATGTTGATCTCGAGTGGTTCTTGGTGGACGTCAATCAACTTGTTAGATACCACATCGCACCCGTCTATCGGCTGGGACTGGATATTGTACGCATTGAGCATGAGATGCCAAAGGAAACCCCTCAGATCTCGTTGGAGGAGAGAGAGAGAGAGAGAGAGAGAGAGAGAGAGAGAGAGAGAGAGAGAGGAGAGAGATGAGAGAGAGAGAGAGAGAGAGAGAGAGAGAGAGAGAGAGAGAGAGAGAGAGAGAGGAGAGAGAGAGAGAGAGAGAGAGAGAGAGAGAGAGAGAGAGAGAGAGGACAAGGTTCGATTCGAAAACCCGGTATCTGTATTGTCGTTCACGCCTTGCGTTGTAAAGTGCTGCCTGAGAATTGTACATGTGTAAATACTTTGAACATAAACTCTGTTGTCTTAAAAAAAAATAAAAAAATACAATAAAAAAGACATGAATTACCGCAATGACCATTGTACATCTTTCAAAGTGTATGTATATTAATTTATTAAATTAAACTGACAATTTATCTTGCAGTGTCTCCGATCTTTTATTTATTTTTTTTTCCTTTTGATTTCAATCAAACGTGTCTCGCATGGAAAGCCGGTCAGTACATGACAGGGGGTGGTATGAGTTCCTCATCCTTTGGAACGAGGGGAGATGGCAACACGACCCCAAACTCCTTTTCCAAAATTGCCGGGATCTCCTCGTCTCCCAGTTCCCTGGTGGTGCTCTCCAGGGGGCTACCCGCGGTGGGGAAAGTGGTGGTGATCAGCCTGTGCCCGATGTAGGTGAGTCTCCCACCGGGCTTCAACACGGTGCAGAGGGACTTGCAGAAGAACACAGAACTGGGAGAGCTCTGGTGGTACCGGCACATCCCAGCAAAGTCCTCCCGGCGCCGAGGCTCGAGGGTGAACTTGTAGATCTCCGTCCACTCGCCTTCCCGAGCCGCCTCGTCTCCTTCCCCTCGCCACTCCACGAAACGCAAGCCCCCCCTCCTCCCTGACCCGATACTCCCGATGACCCTGAGTCTGAGGCTCGGCGCTCTCCAGCGAGAGGGGGCTCTGAAAACCCGCACCCCCCGAATCCCACGTCGCACAGCCAGCGCTGCCCGGCGAGGGTCACCGCGAAGATCATGTGGTCGAACGGCGGCCCGTGGCGGCGTGTGATCGCGCTCCTCACCTGGCCCGAGAGCAGGGTGACCCGGAAGCCCACTTCGGAGAGGAGCCAGGAGAAGAGGCCGTTGTTTTCGTAGCAGAAGCCGCCCCGGCGCTGGTTCACTATTTTGTCGTAAACCAGCGGAAGGTCCACCTGCGCTCTCCCGCCGCTGTGCACGGTGAGGTTCTCAAAGGGGACCGACAGCAGGTGACGGCGGGTGC
>NC_137206.1:15698344-15735691 GCF_960531495.2 Zeus faber | reverse complement strand
TGGATTTCCCTCTCTCCCGTCCGTCCGTCCGTCCGTCCGTCCGTCCGTCTGTCTGTCTGTCCGTCCTCCTCAGTTCTGCCTGCCCAAGGCTGAAAAGGAGCGCTACGAGAAGGAGGAGCGACCCGAGTCCCAGCAGGAGATCCTGTGGAGGGCGGCCTCCAGCCTGCCGCTCTACACGCGCACCGGGGCCGGAGGTGGGTGTGTGTGTGTGTGTGTGTGTGTGTGTGTGTGTGTGTGTCTGTGTGTGTCTGTGTGTGTGTGTGTGTGGGTGGGGCCCCGTTTGTGTCCTCGCCCTCTGTGGTCGAGAGGCTGATGGAGTGATGTGTGTTTTACGCAATGCAGCGATCCGCTACTGTGACCGCTGTCAAGTCATCAAGCCGGACCGGTGCCACCACTGCTCCGCCTGCGACATGTAAGCAAGTAAACAACCAAACAAGCCCTCCCAACATACAGGCCCGACTCTGAGAGCAGGGAATATCCGCACCCTTCACCATTATTCCGCTGAAATTGAATTTGTCTCCACTTTTTCCCCCGTCCGTCCATCAGGTGTGTGCTGAAGATGGACCACCACTGTCCGTGGTACGTGGTCTGCGTTGCACATCAAACTAATTGCTGATGTTGGAAATAACGCTTTCCCTGGAGAACGCAGTTATTTCTTAAACATTCCAAAACAAATATACAGTAATCTTATAATAAACAGCATTAATAATCCACTTAAAATACATAGGATTGTTATTTATAAATATTACATTCTGGAGTACAATATCTCACTTTGATTCTCGCTTAATGTGTGTGTGTGTGTGTGTGTGTGTGTGTGTGTGTGTGCGTGCGTGTGTGTGTTTCGCAGGGTGAACAACTGTGTGGGGTTCTCCAACTACAAGTTCTTCATCCTCTTCCTGGCGTACTCGCTGGTGTACTGCTTGTTCATCGCCGCCACCGTGCTGCAGTACTTCATAAAGTTTTGGACGGTGAGCGGCGGCGCGCCCTCTTCCTCTTCCCCCTTCCAGATTGCAGCATGTGGAGAGCTTGCGCTTGCACCGCCCCGACCGCCGTCGTACTGAGCGCCGCGCTCTCTCCGCTTCCCCCTCTTTCTTTTCATCCCTCGTTCTGCCGCACACGCGCTCATTGTTCTCTGATGTGTCGCTTCCCTCCACCACCCCTCCCTCCGCCCTTCCACCTCGGTGCTCTTTCCCTCCATCCCTCCCGTGCTCATCTTTTGTTCTGAGCACAGGTCTGAAATTCTCTTTTTGTTTATTATCCCCCCCCACCACCACCCACCCCCGTACTTAAAAAATAAAATAAATATATATATATATATTTTTTTCTTCTTTTCTTTTCACACACCTCCTCCGCCGTGGTTTCTCTCCAACCGTCCTCTCCCGGCGTGGCTAACCAGTGCTGTCTCTGTTTGTACTAAAGCTTTGCGGAGGAAATCGGCAGAGAACTGCCCAAAGGTAATGGGGGACCAGCTGCACCCCATCGTGTGTGTGTGTGTGTGTGTGTGTGTGTGTGTGTGTGTGTGTGGTGTGTGTGTGTGTGTGTGTGTGTGTGTGTGTGTGTGTGTGTGTGTGTGTGTGTGTGTGTGTGTGTGTGTGTGTGTGTGTGTGTGTGTGTGTGTGTGTGGTCATGCCAGCGCGGTCCCTGTCGTCCTCACTTCATCCCGACTTTTCCTCTCTCTCTCTCTCCGTGAATCTCCCTGCCGTGAATTTGTTCTTATCTCTCTCTCTCTCTCTCTCTCTCTCTCTCTCTCTCTCTCTCTCCCCCCCCCCCCTCCAGAACGAGCTGCCAGACACTCACGCCAAATTCCACGTTTTGTTTCTCTTCTTTGTGGCGGCCATGTTCTGCATCAGTATCTTGTCCCTCTTCAGCTACCACCTGTGGCTCGTGGGGAAGAACAGGTCCACTATAGGTAAAACACACACACACACACACACACACACACACACACACACACACAAATGGTGTTTGCTGTGAAACTTGGCGCTGAATTGGAATCGAAAAAAGGGATGGAACGGATGACCTTTGTTTGCATCAGCTAGTTTCCCGGTTTTTAAAGCGAATTTGGGCGACGGTATTTCCAGCATGAAGCCAGAAAGGTTTCCCCGGACGACGTCTTTCCCTCACTTCCGTCCGCGCCTGCGCCGGACGCCGCACGCTGCTTATTTATTCCTCGTTTTCACTCTTGATCCACTTCATCCCGTCCCCTCCCCGCCGCGCCGTGCTTTTCCCCTCCCCCCCATCTCCAGAGGCGTTCAGGGCGCCCGTCTTCCGGACGGGATCCGACAAAAACGGCTTCTCTCTGGGCTTCCGGAAGAACATCGCCCAAGTGTTTGGAGACCAGAAGAAGTACTGGCTGCTGCCCGTCTTCACCAGGTGGGAGCCCTCAAATAACATATTTTATTAATCCACGGGGGGGGATAAGTGGAGGCGTTTTCTGGTTTCAGATGTACAGTATCAAGTAGGGAGGAAAAAAAATAAAAATAAATACATCGTCCTTTATCCATATAAATATCAGATAAAAAAAAAAATATATATATATATATATATATTTATTTATTTATTTCAAGGTAAAGATGGTGATGTATTCTAAATAGTGTAGTTTCAGTGGGTGTAGGTTGCTTGTCACATAAAAATGAAAGAGTGTGTGTGTGTGTGTCCTTGTGTGTGTCCTTGTGTGTGTGTGTGTGTGTGTGTGTGTTCACATTCCATCCATTTAACCGCTACCTCAGAGGACGGTTCCGAATTTAAAAACTCGTCCCACGTGGGTGGCGCCGGCGCGCTCTCTCTCTCTCTCTCTCCCCCAGCCCGTTCGTGCCGTGATTAAAGTACGTTTTTGCCGCGGCCGTTCCCGCGGCGGCGCTCCAGCAAACAGGCGCCGGATTTGGAGCCCGGACGAAAAGAATTTGAAGAATTGAACTTACCGAACAAAGGAGACGTGTTTGAACTGGAACATGCAAGCGTCTCTCGCTCTTGCGGAATGGTTTTGGTCAAGGAGGGAAAGCGCCGAAACCAGGAGTATTTTTAAAATTGGAGAAGTCGATGAAATGAAAGGATTTGGTTTTCTCGGAGGGATTAGTGTTGTATTATTTGGGATTCGGGCGCAACATTGTGTCTGAAGTTATTTTTAGAGCCGAATGAGTTGGACCGCCGTTCGCTGACACAGTTTGAGGGTTTCGTTTGTTATTTTTTTTGGTGTTTATCCACAAACATCAGAGTGACAATCTGTCCGAGTGGTGGGTTCACGTCCGTTTTGCTGTTGAACTTTGACCTACGACGGCGTAGACCAATCACCGGCGACTAAAAGCAACCAGGAACCAGGAGGTATTGATAACAAATGCTGATTTATTTTATTTTTTTTGGACTCCGCGTCACCACAGCCAAGGAGACGGACTGACGTTCCCCACCCGCCTGGTCAGCACCGACCCAGAGCAGGGCACCGCCAACCTTCAGCCCGAGCCCAAAATGAGGTAAACGGGCCATCAATCAATCAATCTTTGGCCAACGGTGACCCTGGAAACGGTGACCCCCCCCCTCAAAAAACAAACAAACAAAAAAAACATTTTACGAGGAAAAACAAAAAAACGTTTTGTGTCTGAGTCGAAGCTTCGTTTGGCGTCTCGGTGGTTGACGTGTGTGTGTCTTTACTCTGTGTGCCGCGAACAGCCCGGCGAGTCCTCTGGGCGAGTGCGGGAATCGCCTCCTGAACGACCAGCCCGGCGTCGGCGCGGCCGACCATCTGGCTAATAACACCCTGAAATCAGGCAAGCCCACCACGCCGGCCCGCGGGCTGGGTTAATGGTTACCGTCCACCGTTTGTTGTTTGCTGTATGCTCGTCACCGTAAAAAAACCCTGTCCCTCTGTCCCCCTGCAGCTGGAAGTGAAACCATCACAATCTCCTTGGAGAGCGAGTCCTAACCAGGTGAAGCCGCCAACGTCTTGTCTCGCCTTAGTTTGGGCTTCCGGCTTTGACTTTCGATTGTTGATTGATCGTTCGGTTTTGCGCCGGAAAATCGGACGAGAAATCGCGAGTCTCGTCAACACCCGTTGTCCCAAATGATCTCCCCTTGTTTTGTGCCCCCCCCCCCCCCCTCCCTCTTCTCTCATCACAGGAGAAACTCCTCTGCCGTTTAATATGATGCCTTAAGCAACGCTTTACTTTAGTACGTCACCATGGAAACGGTCTCCCAGCGCATCCCCTATCTCTGCAGGTTCACACAGCCAGCGTCGCCCTGGAAATGCATTCCTTCTGCCTGTCGGGGCTGCTACGGCAATGTCACCGGCTTCCTTAGTATGCAGCGCCATGAGTAGATTTCACACCTAAAAAGAACGAATCGCAAGCTTGTTCCCACTCACACAGATCCATGTTTAGAAGACACGCACACGGCGTTTTTGTTGGGTTTCTTTTTTTCCTTTTTTTTTTTTTTTTTTGACTGCACTTTTTTGGTTGCGAATTCTCACAATATGATTTTTGATCCGAGACTTTTGATGGAGGGGTGTGGCTACGTTGCCGAAAGGGTCTCACAGAAGACGAGAGGGAAAATGAGACAAGCTGGAAGTAAACGCTTGTTTTTTGTTGTTTTTTTTGTTGTTTTTTTCCCGGAATTACAGCATCATGGAATATTTTTCCTTTTATTTTATTTTTTTGTATGACTGTGTGCGCTGCACCTTGAAGATGTGCTGTTGCCTGGCCTGTACCACCAAGACCCAACCGCATGGCACACTGGACTGACCCATTACAGAGGAAAAACGGGGGGGGGGGTATTGATTTGGTTTTTAGGATAGAACAGCACAAGATGGTACATTTGCACTTTCTAGATTTGAGTATTGATGTCCATCAAACAATGTGCTGCCTTCAGTGTGTGTGTGTGTGTGTGTGTGTGTGTGTGTGTATGTGCGCGTGTGCGTGTGTGTGTGTTTCCAGAAACACAAGGGTTTTTGGAAACTTTTGAAAACTAACAGGAACTAAAATGATCAGCTTTACATGTTGCGGTGGTAGCCTTGGTTTACATATGTGTTCACATGCTGCTTCAAATATCGACCCTTTTGTCTGGGAGATGCATCACATGCGGTGCAATTTACAGTGTCCTCTGTGTTTTTTAACAGTCCATCAACTCTGTTCTATGTTGGTTTATTGATTGTTTTGTTTTTTGTTTTGTTTTGTTTTTTTATGTGCCCAGCAGTCACCAACCTCTTCTTCAGGCCTGCTTTTATACAGCTCAGTGCTTCGACTTTTATAAGGCCGTCACCACTTGTTGCCAAATAAGGGCTTGACCCAACCGGGAGCTCTGACCTCTGAATCGGAAGTGTTTACAACATTCAAGCTTTACCGTCACCCACCCTCACGTCGCGGCGAGCGTCATCCTGACCAAATTATATTTGCCTGCCATCGCAGTACAACGCTTCGCGTCCAGACGCACCTTCCATGCCCCTCACTCTCCTCGCTGGGGAGGGGGTGTCCTTGCAGCACCAATGCTGGCCAGAAGATGGCGGCACATCGCCGCGTGGTCTGCCCTCATTTAAATGAATGGCGTTTTGTACCGTTGCAGCTGGCTCAGGGGTCTTTGCATTTTCAGTCTATGAAGCAAATCTGTTCCATTATGGTTTTCATATATATATGTATATGTATATGTATATATGTGTGTGTGTGTGTGTGTGTGTGTGTATATGTGTGTGATTTTTTTTTTTTCCCCCATGGTAAAATGATTCGCCCGGTGTTGTTCTCACCTCTGCTAAAACAACGTGGCTTTTCGTGGGCGTCGCCGACGGACGCGTTTCAAATGATGGCGGCAAATCAAGCCGAATCCACCTCGCCCGGTGCTCACCGGTCGCTCCGCGGGGCCTCGGACCCGGCGCCCAGCTGGAGGGGGCCGCGTCGCTCGGTCGAGCGACAACCATCTCCCCGCGCGGAGGAGTCTGTCCCGGTGGCCGACGCCGAAGCGAGCCGACTCCGCTTGTGACGTGTTAACGACGGACCCGAGTTTGGAGCGTTGCCACACGAACTCGTTCCCAGCCGGCGCTCGTCGTGGTTTACACGCCGTCGTATCCGTGGTGTAGCGTGTGAGTAGGTGGTGGCGTACACGTGCATGTTGCCGCTATTGTACCGAATGTATTTCAGTCAGGACTGTGGTGATCATCTCGTGACCGAAAGGACTTCCATTGGTCTGATTGCTTTTTTTTTTTTTTTTTTTTTTGAAATTCCTAAATAATGACGTGTACGATGAGCTCTGACCCTGGGGAGGTCGACTCGATGTGGCGTCACGCTGATCCCCGTGTGGCGTCGTCGATCGAATCGTGGTCCTCCACCCGTCCGGCGGTTTGAGCGACACTTTTTCGGAGCCTGTTTCCACCGTTTTGAATACGGCGGCTGATTCTAAAGCGTTGGGCCTGTATTAATGTTGTGTGTGTGTGTGTGTGTGTGTGTGTGTGTGTGTGTGTGTGTGTGTGTGTGTGTGTGTGTGTGTGTGTGTGTGTGTGTGTGTGTGTGTGTGTGTGTGTGTGTGTGTGCGCAGGGCTTCGATCGTCATTTTGTGATATTTGCCGTGTTGGCAGAGACGCCCGTACGAAACGCCGAAATTTGCGTACGACAAACATCTCACCGGTGCCCCAAAAGCATGGAGCCCAACCGTACATGTGTTTTAAACAGCAACAATAGGGGAAGGTATGGTTTTAAAATAAACTTTTTTTTTTTTTTTTTTTTTTAATATATATAACTTTTATTATTATTATTATTATTATTATTATTTTTTTAATATTCTTGACTCCGGTCTGTTCAACAACATCCATATAATGGAAGCCATAAGTGAATACTCCTGTAAATTGGAGGGAGAATATTATTCATTTTCTCTCCGATTTACTTTCTTTATATTTTACCTCTGCATGTTTTATTTTTTACATTTTACTTCTGCGTGTACACTGCAGATGAACTGTGCTTGTTTCTCTCGTTTCTTTTTTGTTACAGTATCTTAATTTTGTGTGTGTGTGTGTGTGTGTGTGTGTGTGTGTGTGTGTGTGTGTGTGAGAGAGAGAGTGTGTGTACGTGTATATATTGATAATGTAAAAAAAAAAAAATGAGTGCATATCTATTTTTCTTGTCTGATTTTAATTTTACCGTTCCTATTTTGTGAATGAAGTATATGCCTCTACACTATTAACGTAAAAAAAAAAAAAATAACAATAAATGTTTTTTTTTTTTAATACCTCCAGTCTAACTTGCTTTGAAAACAGGTTGTGACAGAATTACTGTATTTAAGTCTTTTTTTTTGTTTTGTTTTCTGCTTTTAAACACTATTCAATTTTCCAAGCAATGCCAATTTCATCCCTGCGTGGACAAAGTCGCCGGGGTCCTGTGAAATGATGGTAATCCACCATCTCAAAAGCTGAGTCATTTAAGAGATGCACTTCAGGGCCAGAAGTACGTACTTATTCCAAACCCCGGGCGTGAATGTGGAGTTGGTCACCCCTTTCCTGCTATAACAGCCCCCACTCCAATGGGAATGCTTTCCACTATTTGGGATTTTGCCCCCATTCAGGCGCGAGAGCAATCAGTAAGACCGGGTCACTGATGTAGGGCAACGGGGCGTGGCTCACAGTCGGCATTCCGATTCACCCCAAAGATGTTCATTGAGGGCAGGTCCGGGCTCTGTGCAGGCCGGTCAGATTCTTCCACATCGCCAATCGGTGAAATTAATTATTTACGAACCGCGCTTTGTGCGCGGGGGGGGGCATGGTCATGGTCACGCTGAAACAGAAATGGGCCCTCCCCAAACTTTCGCCCGCAAAGTGTGTGCTGCAGCATCAAGCAGGATCTGAGGGGCCACGCCCAAACATGCCCCAGGGCGTGATTCCTCCACCACCAAATTTTCCAATTGGCGCGATGCGTCTCGGCAGGCAGCATCCGCCAAACACAGATGACTCCATCAGACGCCAGGGGTGAAGCATAATTCATCACGCCGGAGGACGTGTTTCCACAGCTCCAGAGCCCCATTGGCGTCACGCTTTACACCACTCCGGCCGACGCATGGCGTTGCGCACAGCGATCTTAAGCTTCTGTGCAGCTGTTGGCTGTTAGGGAACCCCAGTTCGGCCGCCCTGCTCCCATGAGCGCGTGCGGCGTACCGTGGTCGGGCTGCGGTTGCCCCGAGACGTCGCCACTTCACGATAACAGGACTTGGGGTCGAATGTGCCCGAGGAGACCGCGGTGGTTGTGTGTGGGATCTCACGGTTGGTTGGGTTGTGTCGTGGCCAATTCGAAAAGGAGTTCCAGATGCACTTCTATCGGCCTGTTAATTGCATTTAAATCACAAACAGAGGGATTGACCATCAATTAACCAAAGATCCTTTTGGAGACGAACTTCTTCATTTTTTCCCAGATGGACAATGATCATGTTATTATTATTATAATTATTATATTTTTTTAAGAAAGCTGAGTCATTTGCCCCTTTGAACTGCATCGAAGCTGGCTGAAAAGGGAAGCACGACTGTTGCAATCTATGAAAATGAAATCTTTCTGACTGTAGCCCATGTACAAAAATTGGTTACATGGGGTGTTCATTGCCAAACACACCATTTAACTTTTTTTTTTTTTTTGGTTGACAATATGTTAATGTTTGTCACTTTATCACTCATTTGCAGTAGAATAGTGTGTGTTTAAGGGGTTTTTAATGGAGCACCTGTAGGTATAATATACTACGGTCACGCTTTTGTTTTTCTCTGCTCTGCTGCTTTTTCCACCGTACAGAGAGCAAGGTCCTCTTACTTACACACTGGACTCGAGGACATTACTCAGAACCCACCTCTCCCCTTTGCAGACTTGATGTGAACACTTTCTTCTCTTTTCGAAATTACTGTGTGTGTGTGTGTGTGTGTGTGTGTGTGTGTGTGTGCCCCCAAGGTGAATGGCCTCTGTGTCACTCTGGGACACTGATCTCCTGTGGAGAATAAACATTCCCTGGGTTAAAGAAAACACTGGGGGATAACCTCTGCAAGGTGAATGCAGCCTTGATGCAACAACTACCTTTGGAATTCTCCCTTTAAATCCTTAAATTAAGCACCGGTTATAGTGCGCTGCACTGAAAAACTCATTGCGCAAAATGAACTTCTCTGCTTTCCATCGTGGCACCTCAAGTCAAAACACATAAAAATATGTTGATTCAACAAATTTTTTTTCTGAGTTTCCATGACATACGAATTAAGCCTGAACTTGTTTCTTCCTGCATAATAAGTCATAGTTCTTATCTTAGTGGGTGTGCTGGCAAATATAGTTGCTCCAGGCTACGAAAAGTTAGGTGAGGTGAAAGTGTGCCATGCCCCAGATGGCATGTGGAGGTGGAATTGTGCTTGCTTGGATAACCGCAACAGCCCCGTCGAATCCAAATCTAAACGAAACGCTTTCGTCCTCTCTCAGGTGAACCCAAACACACGTACCGAGTAATTAAATACTCACAATTTACTCACACAGCATATTAAAGCGAATTAAAACACAGAATAAAATAAATAGGAAAACGGGGAAAATGGCAAGTTCAGGACGGGAAATAAAACGAATGAAGAAAGCGAAATGAGAGAGAAGCCATGTGTGCTTGTTTGACTTTGTCCATTCATTTCTCTTTAAATGGTTAACTTTAGGAGGAGGAAGAGGAGGACATGAACACAGAACGAGCAGGGAGAACAGCAAGTGGGCTGGTTCTTCATCTCGACATCCTCCCTTTGTCCTGCTGAGTTCCTACGTCGAGTCGAGTTTTTTAGACTATAACTACTCCAACAAAACTGCTCGATTATTTCATTTCTTTACATTATATACTTTTCCTCCTCCGTGCCTCTGATCCCCAGATCCCTGAGGAGTCCTTAAGTGAAGGGATTTGCATCTTGTACGCCTCACATGATGACGCTTCCGCAGCCTTGGTTTCCATGGGAACACGGAGCATGTGATGGGAATGCGTCTGCCGGCTGCAGGCTCCAGTCCCTTGGAATGCCCCCCCCCCCAAACACACACACACACACACACACACACACACACACACACACACGCACACACTCTCTAACAACAACTCCCATTCACTGCCCCATCCCCCATCCACACAAGCCAATGACCCTTTTTTCCAAAGACAGCTTCCGACACAATTTCCTTTCAAAATATAAAAATATTTTTAATAATGATGATGATGATGATGATGATCCCGTCCGCCTCCACATTTGGTTCATTCACACTGGGTCTGATGCAATAACGAAACATTTGGGTGAATATTGTACTTATCCTACAGAACAATAATCCCAAATAAACGAGCCTTGCTGCACTTTCTAAACTGACCGTGGCATTAGTGGTCGAAGTGCAAATGTTCCGCTTTGCCTATCAGGCTTCTTTTATTATACCCCAGAGCAGTGGTTCTGAAACTTTTCCGGATCGCATCAAAGCGCGTGTCTATTTGATACGCATTTTGACAATTTGATAAGATTGCGTCTCTGGGATCCCAAACTGTGGGTATGATTTCGTCCAAACTTCTGTACTTGTCTGTACTGTAGTTGGGGAGGTAGCAGTGCAACTATGATCAGAATCACAATCAATACACAAGGACTTTGTTCTGGTAAAGGCAAAGTTTCGACAGTCCAAAAAGGACAAATTCTCCGAAATGTTTTCTATTAAAATGATCAAAACGGTCAAGTGCTGGAGTGTAATCACTGGTCGTCTTAACTGGGGACCACCCCTGGAAGCTCCTGAAGGACCCCTGGGGGAGTCCCCGGGCCTCATGTTGAGAACCCCCCTGGAGGAGGAGAGTGGGAACAGCCCCCATGGAGGGATGGAGGGGAAGGCAGAGTCACCGGGGAGTTGGACAAGATTGCACAATTGGCTCCTTTCGTTGTCTCCTCCGATTTACGTCGATTAGACGCCGGGTCGTGATTTGCCAGCGGCCGCTTGTGAGTGCAGGGAAGGCGGGTCCGCACACTCCCACCGCGGGGGCTGGGGAGCTGGGTGAACGCTTTTCCCCGCCGGCCCGCGCTCAAGCCGTCCATCAGGGGTTCGGTTCCTCTCGGAACCTCACTCCCGAGTTTTTTTGGGGGGTGTAACGGTCGGATTGCGGATTGCGGAGTCAATCAGCCCCAGCGATCAGCATGGACGTGGCCAATCGCACCGTCGATCCGAGCTGCAGCGGCGACGCACCCCTCGCCCTCGACGTCATCCTCCGTGAGTAGAGAGCGGTTCTCGGGGTCCCTCACTCAAGGGCCCGTCGGTCCTTTATATTACTTTTATTTTTTATTTTTTAACCTTTTAAACTTTTTTCGTAAAGTAAACAACTTTTTTTTGGAGGCTAGAGCTGTTGTTAGACACAGAAAATAATACAAAGTTTAGTTTTCTTTAACTTTAAATGAAGAATATATTCAAAATGTATGAAGCCTAAAAATATATATATACATATATACAGTGTGTGTGTATATATTTATTGTGTGTGTGTGTGTGTGTGTGTGTGTGTGTGTGTGTGTGTGTGTTTAACAAATTAAAGCTGTTTTTAAAGTGCAACCAACGGCTTCAATCTAACCCCCCCCCCCTGTTGTTTATTATTAAGACCCAGATCCTTTTAATCCATTTGAAATCGGGGGTGTTATTAACAGGAATTTAGAGGTTGGGATTTCCAGGGGATTAGCCCATTAAAGTATCCAAGGAACTTTCTCTCAACAACTCTGCATTCCTTTTAATTGAAAAATAAAACCATAAATACTCAAATATCCTGTTCATCAGTACTCTAGCATAGATTATTATAATTATAATAATAATAATAATAGTTATTATTATTATTATTATTATTATTATTATTATTAATATTATTAAAAGCAGAACGCATGGCAATACACTAAAAGTAACAGTACAGCTCTTATATGATATTCCAGAAAGATCTGATATTTTCATTTGTTCAGTATTAGTTTCATACACGTCATTCAAAAGTTTGTATAAAGACAGTCATATTTGCCATATTTACATTTATGTAAAAATCTTTTTGCAACAGCAACATTTTTTTCTTAATATCATAAATGTTCCATATTATTCACACACACACATATATATATATATATATATATATATACACACACACACACACACACTATCCCCCCTATCATCAATATTACACATAACATTTTTTGTTATAATTTCCTCTGCTGTGAGAATATTTAATGACTATTCAACATATTCTCAGACAACTCGAACATTAGGGTGATGTTGTGTTGGCATATCTTTAATGTCATCATAGGCCTCTTTGAACTTGGAACATGTTCACAAGGCTGCAAGGGTACAAAGGTAGTTTGCACTAGTTTTTTTTCTGATTCCTGTCTAAATAAAATACCCTCCCCATGCCACGAACAACCTGGAACAAATTGCAACACGAAAATGAAATAGAAAATGTTCTGCGTTGCTGTTGGACACAATTCAGTGTCTATCTGCCAAGTTGCATCGGGCGTGACGGACGAAGAAGAACATCAATACAAATCACGAAGCCTTCATCCAAGGCTGAAAATCAATAAATCTGTTCAAGGGTTATAAAAATAAAACCATTCCCCTCTTTCCCTTTGCCTTCAAACAGCAGTTTATCATTGCAGTAGGTCAGAGAGTTATCCAGCCTCCAAAAACCCAAATGCTCTTCCAGTTCACTACAATCGACTTTTGCAAAAACGAAAGTAAAGATTGGGTTGTTGTTTGTTTGTCGTTAAACATTGAGTCGATTATCGATTTCTTTCATGTGCGGGTGCACATCTGTCTTGCACAACAGCGTACGGGCCTGTTATTGGTTTCCTGTTTGTACCGGGGATGATTCAGAGACTCGTCACCTGGTAACACATGTTCCTGATGAGCCGACGCGTCCGTTGCGCAAGAGGCCTCACCGACGGGACACACCACATTACTCAGGACACCGCTGAGTCATCATTTAGCAGTCACAAAATAATTACTCCGGGACGATTGGCGAAACAAACACAGCCGGGGGTTTCGCCCCATTAATCCCGAGGCATGGTTCGGTTTTCCCGTGTTGGCCGATCGTTTGCAAAGGGAGTTTCTCTTTCTTCCTCGAGAAGTTGTTTTGATCGGCACGAGCCAGGAACCAATTTGGCGGTCGTCGTTAAAACCCCTTTGTGCGCGGGTCAATCCGCACGCTTTCACATAAACATCGTCGTTGCCGTTTGTGTGGCGGGTTGCTCCGAGGCATTGGGAGAATGGGATGACTTAAACACCAAGTAGCTCTTACTTCTTACGTCCAAGAGTGTTTATTTGAAATGTTGACGCCCGTTTTGTTTTTCCTCCTGCATCTACGTATATTAGAGCTGGACATCTTCGGCATCATCCTGTTCTCGGTGCTGACCTTCATGGCGGCCGTG
This sequence comes from Zeus faber, assembly GCF_960531495.2. Taxonomy (NCBI): domain Eukaryota; kingdom Metazoa; phylum Chordata; class Actinopteri; order Zeiformes; family Zeidae; genus Zeus; species Zeus faber. Next base: position 15,722,337 of record NC_137206.1, on the reverse strand, counting down.
TCCATGCTGGTGTACATGGAGGAGTGCGTCTACATCTACAACAAGGTGCCCTCCAACAAGAAGAGCCTCATCATCTGGGTCAACGGGGCGGCGCCGGTGAGACGGGGACACGGGGACAGGGGAGGCCTTTGGGGGGATGTCCGCCTTTTTTTTTTTTTTAATCTGAAATACGACTTAAAAGACTGTGAGGGGCAACACATGACGCCGATGGCCGAGTGTGGATCAAGACCTCGGTTGAGAGAGAACATGAGTAGGGATCCAAGCGTAATATCACCACCGCTGGCGTTCTAGGATCCCTCTTGACATCCAACGTCTCCAAAGTGATCTGACAAATGTCCAACTTAACCCCCCCTCTCCCCCCTCATGTTGTTCTTCTCAGGTGATCGGCAGCATGTCCTGTCTCGGGATGTGGGTTCCCAGAGCCACCATGTTTACTGACATGACGTCCGCCTGGTGGGTTCTCTCTCCCCCTCCCCCCTCTCTCTCTCTCCCTCCCTCCTCTTCCAGCTCATCCCTCCCTCTCTGCTCCTCACCTTCCATCTCTCGCTGGGCTCCTTGCTGTTTTCGCCCGGGAGCCCCGTAGTTAGAGGTCAAAGGACGAGGAAACCCCATACTTTCTGAACATCCACGGAAATATTATGCCACGATGGCGTAACAGGCTCTGGCTTAAGATCACTTGTTTTCCTCTCACATGCCGGTACGGCCATTGATTGCATTACATTGATTAGATTCTCCAGGGAAACATGGATTGAAAGCAGAGGGTTATTGGACTATGGAGCCGTCGGAGCGGATCATAATTCCAACTGTGTCCAATTTGATTCACTTACAAGTTGCACGTTCCCCGAAGTTCGATTGAAGCGGATCTCCTCACCTGCACCCCGTCCAACACATTTCATTCGATCCGACCGTCTTCCTCTGCCGCAGCTACTTCGCCATCGTGGTCTTCAAGTTCCTGATCCTGATGGTGGAGGAGGTGGGGGGAGACGAGGCGTTCCTGCAGCGGGCGGGGAAGCACAAGCTGCGGATCAGCACGGGGCCGTGCTGCTGCTGCTGCCCCTGTCTGCCGCACGTGGCCATCACACGGTGAGAATGGGGGGGGGGGGGTGGGGACTGAACGTATCTTCCATTGTAGATTCCGTGCGACGTCACCAGCTGGCGCCACTCGCCCGTGTTAGCACTAGCGTGTAGGCGGAGGGATGTGAATCCGGCTGGAGAAGGGGTCGCTGCCGCCGACGGTCGTTATCAATGGACGGCGGTCATTATCCGAAATAACTGACTGCCACGATTGACCCATCAAAATCGAGTCTATTACAGATCCGTGTGATCATTTCGACTAACCAAGGGTGACCACCTTTTGAAAAACCCCAAACCCGGACCCTTAAGTGTACCCCCCCGTACACTCTGTTGGTGGTGGGGGGGGTTGTAAGAGAGTAAGCGTCCCCCCGTTATGCACATATGCACGCAGAGGCACGAGGACATGCCGCGGAGTCGCCTATACAAAGCGCTGGCCACACACACACACACACACACACACACACACACACACACACACACACACACACACACACACACACACACACACACACACTTCACAGGGAGCCAGTGGGTGTGTTGATGACGGCGCCCAATTCTCCGATGGGATCTTTGTGCACCCTCTTTTCTGCTTGCCTGTAAACAGTAGTTAATATATGATGTAAGCGCAGAAAACAAGTTTATTATTATTATTATTATTATTATTATTATTATTATTATTAATAAAAATAAACATTTGGTAGTGAATGTTGAAACCCGGGACATTTTAGGGTTGTACAGATATCTGTCGAGACTCGAGACGGACAGCTCTAAACGGGGACAGACCGGGACGCCTGGTCACCGTGGACTGACCTCCAGTGCTCAGTGTTGATTTGGGGCCTAATCAGATTGGACTTTGTGACGGGACTCACATTTTTTTTTTCCAGATTTTTTGCATCACTGGCATGCAGCGCTGTCTTTGACTTTAATTTTTCCCCACATCCCCTCGCGGCCTAAGTGGTCCCAGACCCTGCCGCCTCATTCTTTATCACCCGGGGGACGAGCTGACAAAGTCTCGCCGTACGAATGCAGAGTCCATCGAGTTCAGGAATTTTAATCTCAGCCTGTAGAGAGAATGAAGCGTTTTCAAATGTGGTGGGGGCGGGGCAAGCGAAGCATGTGTGTTACATGACCCCATCGATCCCATCTGTGTTGGAATGAAACGAGAGAAATACACACATGTGCAGGTTGAACGCACCCCGAGTCGTTCAGAGTTCAGAGTAAAGAACGGCTGCCCTGGCCAGCGTTCACCGCGTGTCATAACCCTTCATTTAAAGGACGAGCCCCAACGTGGCCCCGCGCAGAAGAAGTAAGCGGCATTTATTTGATGCAGCAAGTAATGAGCCATTATCTGTTCGCTGCTCCGGAAAACATGTTGCAGCTCGTGGCGAAGGTTCCCCTCCCATCTTATTGTGCCATCGCTATGAAGAATTTGAGGAGTCTGAGAAGTCCGACAGTGCTAACCCAAGGGAAATTCACCTCCAAGCTGTTATCATGTCAAAGGATTAAAAAAACGCATCATTAGATATTACAGATATACTGGAACTGGTGTTAGATATCTGACCATCCCAGCATAAAACAGCTTATCCGTGTGTGGAGAAAAGACAATACATACAAATATCTGATGGCCAGAATCACATCCGACATGCTCGGTGTTAAAGATCCCACATCATTTGATTTGAGTTTTTACTCCTTATTTTAATCAGTAAATTGATTAAATCTCCATCAAAAAATTCCACTGACCTCCAAACAGCCATCATTAATCAATACTGTCCAGTGAAAACTAATGGACGTGATCTGGATGATCCATTGGTATTGGTAGTGAGTATCGGTGCATTAAAGACATTCATCATTGAATTGTTTCCATTCCGTCTGCAGGCGCTCCCTGTTTCTACTCAAACTGGGCTCCTTCCAGTTTGCCCTGCTCAAGGTCGTCTTCACCATCATCTCCATCATCCTCTGGAGGAATGGAAACTTCGACCTGGCCAACGTGAGTTGCTAAAGCAAAAGAGATCTCACTGTTTTGTTGATTTTTTTTTTTAAACCAGGCAAAACTGATATTAAATTGATTTCTTCCGTGACGGATTTCAGTTGGAAATCACCGGCTCCGCTATTTGGATTAATCCGATTGTGGGCGTTTTGACCATCATAGCCCTGTGGCCAGTAGCCATCATGTTCATGCACCTGAGGACGACCCTGCGCAGCCTGAAGATCATTCCCAAATACGCCATGTACCAGGTAAGATACAAGAGAATCTTTGACCATGTACACATATAATACATATTGTACACACATTTTAATACCTATACACACACAAAACACCTACTTACACATCTGAATGTGATGCATAGCAAGCAACATAGTGTCTCCTCTTACTGTAGCTGGTGCTGGTCCTAAGTCAGCTGCAGTCAGCCATCATCAATATCCTGGCGATGAATGGAACCATCGGCTGCTCTCCGCCCTACTCCTCCCCAGCACGAGGATACTGTAAGCCAGCATATTCATCCACCCATCCATTCATCGAAAGGTTCATAAGGTCAAGAAAGAAAATATTGTTCAACTGACTCTCTCTCTGTCTCTCTCTGTCCTATTTCCAGTGATGAGTCAGCAGTTGTTGATCCTCGAGATGTTCATAATTACACTGGTAACGCGCCTGCTGTACCGTAGACAGTACGACCCTTTACCTGAAGAAAAGCACGATGATGACGAAAACACCAAGATGGTTGGGGTGCAACAGATTGCATGAGCGTGTGTATGAGCGTGTGTGTGTGTGTGTGTGTGTGTGTGTGTGTGTGTGTGTGTGAGATGTCATATGGAACAACCACTTTAGTTCTATATGACTTGGTTTAAGTAAACACCCAGTTCAATAGGAATAGCCGCTTGCAAGACTATGGTAGCTTTTCACAGGATTTTCTACGTGTGTGTGTGTGTGTGTGTGTGCGCAAGTGCGCGCGATTGAAATGTGATATTATGAATTGAAATATTACTATTTTTCGAACCAAGCCAGTTGGTTCCCATCAGTTATAACTGGTCGTAGGTTTTGCTGCGAATGGTTATAAATGATGGGAACCGTCGTTTTGATATGGCCTGGGTTGGAAAAATAGCAAACATTTTCTGTTAAATGTATAACTTTAGTTATGTAATTGAAATTTGCTCCTTCAGGGATTTGCTGAAACTATCCAAGGTTGCACACAATTAACGGTTTGACACATCAAACCTGTCTTGAGTCTCTCATCCTGTGGGTTTAAGCGGGACTTGCACGGCCACAGTTTTTCCCCATCACAGTCCATTTCATTCTCTATTATGGGAACCATGAAGACCTGGGGCTTCCTTGTAGTCATTTTCTTTGACTGTGAGTTAGTTGTGCACAAGTATGCACATTTGCATTTGGTGCTGTTTCCAAGAACCCTGTGCTCTCATTATATTAATGCAGTGTAAACTTTTAAAGAATATACTTATCTCAAAGAATCGACTTCGAATTTGTGGTTTGTCTTTCCTCCTTTGTCCTAATTTCTGCCGATGTGTTTGCCTGTCCGCCAAAGGTGCAGTGTGTAGAGTGACGGAAGGGACTTCACAGAAACTTAATATAATATTCATCAGTGTGTTTTAATGTGTGTATAATCCCAGGAAAATAAGAATCGTTGCGCCGGCATTTCTTTAGAACGAGCGCTCAATATCTGCGTAGGGACCTCACCACTAGATGCCACTAAATCCTACACACTGCATCTTTAAACTTGAAGACTCTTAAAAACTTAGGGCTCTGAGGGTTTAATCAGGGTTTAGGGGTTGAAATGATCTCCCAATCCTTGAACTGTGGTGGCATCGGGACGAGGTGGCTGCAGGGTTCAAACTCTGACACCTGCTGGGACATAAGAATAGCACATTCATTCTACCACTATCTGTTTACATTTTTACACGTCTGATGTGCAAAAAAAAACAACCCCAAAAAACATTCTTCACTCTATAAAAAAATGAATACATATCAAATTATATTTGTAATATTTGTATAATAAACAATTTATTTTAGATATTTAAATACAATTTATAAGTTAGGACTCCTAACTTGTAAATTGTATTTAAATATTTAAAATAAATTGTCCTTGTCCTTATCCTTAACATAACATATTAACATATTACTTATTACATGTTACATAACTGTCTCTGCATTTGATTATTATTTAATCAAATGTACAAATATTGTACATGCATTTACATAAATGTAAAAATACAAGTTAAGCACATTGCCCTGTGTTATTATAACATAAATCCCTTTAATTGGTGGGGTTAAGAAGCCCTCAGTACTCCCATTAATCAAAGAACAAACTTTTTAAGTGAACAACAAAGACAGATATTATTAAACACACGTTATGACATCAACTTTGTTCAAAACTTTTTCTTCCGTCACAGTTGCGAGGGGCGGGACCTATGGTACAACAAATAATTGTGAGCCGCTAAGAACTTGGGGGACAGATTTGGCATTTAACAAAAAAAACAACAACACATGGCTGCGGACAGCCCCGCAGAAGGCCAAGGGCCGTCTCGGTTCACAACTGTATGGGTCAGGTTCTGGGTGAAGTCGACGGGGCGATGCACACATGGCAAGGTGCGCCATCGGTAGCCGGCCCCACCAACTTTTCCCCCGGGGTCATTTAGTTTTACTTGAGGCTTCTCCACCACTGACACTGAAGCCTGCCTCTACGCCTCTTATTTAAAAATAAAAATAAAAATAAAAATAAAAAAATGGATAGATGCGCTGTATCCATGTTGTCTGTGCTTTCACCGGCAGCTCTTGAAAAAAGCCAGGGAACTGCGTGTCTCTTCGGCCGGTTGTGTCGTCAGAGCGCCCCGCTGGTTCCCCACCTCGGTCTGCGATGGGTGTTTCTTGACAAACTGACATCCCCCTGACATCGTTTCTTTTTCTTTTTGTGTTTTGTTTTTTTGGCCGTAGCTTTCGCAAACGTATTCCGCCGCGACTCTTTTACGATTGCAATTTGAGGTTTTTCCTCGGGGGGGGGGGGGGGGGGGGGGCTTCGTTTTGGCAAAACGTGGCGCCGCGTCTGGCGTCACCACGCAGACGTAAATCGTATTCCTTCGTCACCGACCCCGCCCTCGTGACAAGAGAAGACAGCGGTTTTTCCTCCTTGGAGCACCAACTCGCATCCGCTTTCCCGTCCTTCATTAAATTGCCCTTCCCACTGCATTTCGGACCTTTTTGGGACGATTTGTAGGTCTCCCCCCCCCCCCAAACTCCATCGCTTGTTAGAAAACCGCTTTCGTTCAACGCCGATATGGAAACACCGCGATCTAGCGGCGGGGTGCCGCCATTCCGCGGGTCACAAACTCCACATGCATGGTGGTGGTGGTGGTGGTCGCTGTGCGCTGTTACGCGGCCACGCACCGCGAAACGACGAGTTTCGACCCACGCGTCAACGCGCTGGTCCACCCATGGACCTGGGGGGGGGGGGGCTTTGGTTGACGGCAAATTCCTCCAATCGGGTGGTTCCGTTTTACTTCCGGAATTTCAACCAATCGTGTCACAGCGTCGAACGCCCTCGCTCAAGCGCGGTTGACTCACCCCCCCCCCCCCCCCCCCCCAAACCACCCCCCCCCTCAGACGGTCCTCGCTGGATGTGTTGTCCGCGGGCATGTCGCAGCGCCGTCCCCACGCGTCGTCTTCACTCCGCCTGTCGCGTATTTAGAACTCGAGAAACGTCACTTCGAGGCCGAACCCGCTGTCAGATGTGGGGAAAACGCGGGGTGGCGCGTCCGCTGTCAGTATTACCGGGTGAGGTTTTGGATGACGACTGGTCGCCCATCAGCGACGACGACGACGACGACGACGACGACAACAACAACAACATCATCGTCGTCGTCATCAACAACAACTTTCCAGACTCAGAATGAGGCTTTTCCTGTCCCTCCTGAAGAACGCGAGCCCCAAAATAGAGTACTACTCTCGATTCTCGCCCTCCCCGCTCTCCATCAAGCAGTTTTTGGATTTTGGTAAGTGACGGGGTCTCCTCGTTCTCGTGTGTTGTCATCTCCCACATCCTTCCCCAATATGTCCAGACTTGCCGTTCGAGGCTGGGATCCAAGGCCTTGTCGTTGAGTCAGTGCTTCCGTAAATGGGATGGCGTTTCCCTCGTGTTTGATCAGCTCCCAACCGCCACAGACCGCGGTGGTGTGCGCTGTCATAACGGATTTGAAATAATGGAGCGTGTGCAGCAGAACACAGCAGATGCCCGGTTGTTAAGTTGCCCCCGTAGCGACTGGACCCTCAACCTTCAGACACGCAGCCCACAAGGCTTTTCTTAATCCAATCCCGATTAAACATGATCGAGTCCCTGGCAGCTGTGGACAAGATGTTCATCGTTTCGCATAGGTTGGATTTCATTTATCACCAACTCAGGAAAAATAACCAAGTACATGTGTTTTGCGACTGTAATTTAAGTATATCGTTTTTCTCGTGTTTACTTAAGATTACTTATTCACATTCGAAATTTTGACTTTAACTCCGCGGCATCTATACTTTTTACCCAGCTTTCAACTTCCTCATCAATTATTGATTAGGTCCATATCGTTGCGAGTGACTATGACACCATCTATATTCTTTATGTTGTGAAAGTTTCTGCTTCAGAATCTGCACAAAAAAAGGTGCAGCAGTACTTTATGATATATTAAAGCCTCTGACCTGGCACTGGATGTCACAAGTACTTTCACAAGTACATTTTAGAGCAAGTACGTTTACTCTTTTTATGAAGTAGAAATGTCAGTGCGGTTCTTTTTAAATAGAGTCAATTTGTCTCAGGGTATTTGTCGATTTAGTAGGTAGTATGGGGTCTGAGTACTTCTTATACCGCGGGGGAAAATAATAGGAGACTGCCATCTTGGCCGAAATAAGCGGGGATGGTTGTGCGAGCTCGACAACACACTTGCTTGTCATTCCACATCTAATCTAATGTGAAATGAGGTTGCCTAAAACCTATGACGATCCCTTCGTTTGGCAGTGACATCAGAATATTGGCTATACACAAGCTGTAAAACCAGTTTATAATTCAGATGCTGCAGTACCGAGTTGACATTTGGAACGCGAGGCCCTTCATCAACAAAAACAACAGTTTTTAAGAGTTCCGCAGGGAGGGAGAGGGCCGAACAACATCAACATCTTTTAATGGAGACGCTTTCACCCCGCTCAGGCAGGGACAATGCGTGTGAGAAGACGTCCTACATGTTCCTGCGTAAGGAGCTGCCGGTGCGTCTGGCCAACACCATGAGGGAGGTCAACCTGCTTCCAGATAACCTGCTCAGCCAGCCCTCCATCAGACTGGTTCAGAAATGGTGAGAGATGCGTCTCCCAGAAAGACACTTTACACCACTACAACATGTTCTTGGCCGTAAGATGATAGCACGTGTGTGGTGTGTGGTGTGTGTGTGTGTGTGTGTGTGTGTGTGTGTGTGTGTGTGTGTGTGTGTGTGTGTGTGTGGGGTGGGGGGTGGGGGGTGGGGGCTATTTGAGAAGGCTAGCGGATGACGCAGCACCATTCACCGCTGACGCATATGTGCCCTTTGACCTATCAGGTACATGCAGAGCTTTGTAGAGCTGCTGGACTATGAAAACAGAAAACCAGAGGACCCTGAAGTTTTGAACGAGTGAGTAGTACTCCAGCGCACGCGACAGGGTTCTTTCCGGCTGCTGGAGGAGCTTGAAATGAAATTCTAATCGTAACGTAGTGACGTTTTTCCAGAATTGCTTTTTACGACTTAGATTATACCAGGGAAATGTAAATTGAATCCAGCATGGTTGGAAATAGACACTTATAGAAAAAAAGCGAATTTCTATCTATCTATGTATCTATCTATCTATCTATCTATCTATCTATCTATCTATCTATCTATCTATCTATCTATTTATAGACAATGAGATGAAGATTATATTTTCATGAATAAAGATCACATCGAACATGTATTGTATTTGTTTTGCGCGCTGTCCTTGAAAAGGAAAAGATAGTGCTTTCAAAAGCACTTGGAAGTCCTTGAACTTAATTTTGTAATGGCAGAATGAACCCTGGTGTAAACACACACTATGTATCAATGTCAGTGCACTGCGACAGTACGGGACCTCAGTCGGAAAAATGACTAATGGGCGTATTGAACATTGATATCTGCCCTTATCTGTCTACACTCCTCCCTCTGCCTTTTCTTATCCCCTGTAATAAACACACATTTCCTCGACCGGCTGTAACGTGTGTTTACTCGACACAGTGGCTGTTTGATAGACATACCTGTATTGCATTTCCCTGGACATGCAGTAGATAGAGATAAGAGCGCGTGCTCAGTGGCCCAGTCAGCAACTGTTGTTGATAAGCGCTGTCGAGATAAAGACCCCTCTTCTGACGCAGAACGAAAGGACACTGTGCCGTTGCCTGCTAATACTCCTCCATAAACACTTTGATTGGCTTTGATTTGGGGGGGGGGGGGGGCAGCGAAAAGTTGGCAGAGAAATGGCTGTGGAGACATTGAGGGGGCATTTGTTCTGGTTAATGTGTCATAGGATTTCACATGTCATCTTGTTTGTAAATTGTGTTATTTTATTTTTTTTTTTTTTTATTTGATTTGATTACATTGAACGTTTTGTCTTCAATTTCTTATCCTCCTCGTGAATCCACATCTCCATCCGTCTGTCTGTCCATCCATCCATCCCAGTTTTTTGGAGCTGTTGATCGAGATCCGTAACCGGCACAATGACGTGGTTCCCACCATGGCTCAGGGGGTCATTGAGTACAAGGACAAGTTTGGCTTCGACCCTTTCATCAGCAGCAACATCCAGTACTTTCTGGACCGCTTCTACACCAACCGCATATCCTTCCGCATGCTCATCAACCAGCACAGTAAGCCCCCAAATCTGGTAGTAGTAGTGGTGGTAGTAGTAGTAGTAGTAGTAATACAAGTAGTACAAGTAGTAGTGGTAGTGGTAGTAGTACAAGTAGTAGTCGTAGTAGTCTGACTTAGTAGTTTGTTTACATTGCTCCTAACTGAATATTGTGCTTCTTTATGTCTTTTAATTGCGTTTCCGATTAAAATGATTTATTGTTGTATGTTTGCCAGTAGCTAGTTTAATGATGAATCAATTTAAATGTATATATCAATTCAAAAGGCAATTATATGCACTGAATCTCTCTTTACATGCTCCTCTTTGTTTATGATTTGGCGGTTCACCTTTCTAGTCTAATTGACAGCAGGGTTAAATATTTAGCCTTTAATTTACATTTTATTTCATTTGTTTTAATTATGTCTTCTTTTTCATTTATTTTATTTTATAATTATAATTTATAATTTATAATTTTTTCTTCTGTTGTATGTGGGGGCTAGTGTGTGGGTGGGAAGTGGGGAAAAATGTACTCTTATCGGTTATTGTTTATTCTAACTCTTAATGAATGAATGAATAAATAAAATTGCGGTCCATTTAATTAACAGCAAATCAATGTTTTTTTTGTTTTTTTTCCCCTTTTCTTTCCCAGCTCTGCTTTTTGGTAATGACACCAACCCAGCCCACCCCAAACACATCGGCAGCATAGACCCCGCCTGCGACGTGGCTGAAGTGGTCCGAGGTGAGATCTACTAGTTTGGTGCTTCTCCTCGATAGCAAGCACGGCTTTCATCCAGGCAGGGGCAGCCTCGAATAAAAAAATGCTCAGAATGGAAATCCATACGTCTGCTTGCTCGGTTACAGTTCACACTTCGGTGAACGTAATCTTTGCCATTGTTTGAGTGGAATTATTATCTCCAGATTTTTTTTTTTTTTTTTTTTGAGATCTGTTATGCAACCTCACTTTTTTATCTGAATTAGGTATTTTACACCATTCCCTCTCCCCAAAAGAAAGTCATACAAAAACCCAGGCCAGGTGTACTTCAGGGTTAGATTTACATTATCGCCATTTTTAACAAAGCGCAACGCACGTTCCACATAGTTGCCATTATAATATGGGCATTTTTCCTTTTTAGTCCGTCTTGTTAGGGCGCTCGTTGCTTGGAGACCTCACTGGATCCCAAATATTCAGGTCATCTTATTCAACTCTGGCTTTTTCAGTCACCCTTGTTTGTTTTTGCCTTTCCTCCACCAGACGCCTACGACACGGCCAAGATGCTGTGTGAGAAGTACTACATGGCCGCTCCCGAGCTGAAGATCGAAGAGTTCAACAGTAAGAGATGTCCGCCGTCTCGACTCTTCTTGGCTCGCGCGCCCGCGCGCTAATCACACGAGCCCACATGGCGAGCGAGCCATTTGTTGTTCTATGTAAAGCGTGCGGGCACTGGGGAATCTGGGTTTTTCTCCCCGCAATGTTTGCCACGCTCAGAATGCGATGTCTCATTAACTTCATAGGGAACTGTGTGTGTGTGTGTGTGTGTGTGTGTGTGTGTGTGTGTGTGTGTGTGTGTGTGTGTGTGTGTGTGTGTGTGTGTGTGTGTGTGTGTGTGTGTGTGTGTGTGTGTGTGTGTGTGTGTGTGTGTGTGTGTGTGTGTGTGTGGGCCTGTTGGCGTGCCTTGTTTACAGGATCGCCAGCCCACGTCTCTGTGCGGCTGTGTTTTCTCGTATGTCCTCCTGTGACTCCCCCTGTTTCCTCTCTTTTGTTTCCAGTCAAGGCTCCGAGTAAGCCCATCCAGTCTGTGTACGTGCCCTCCCACCTCTTCCACATGCTTTTTGAGCTTTTTAAGGTACGGCTCACCCATGAATCTGTGACAGGTCATGCTTATTGGACAGTGTGATCTGACCATAACCGTGGAGGGACCTCTACAAAGCAAAATAATTAACCCTATATCTGTCTGTCTGTCTGTCTGCCCGTCTGGCCGCCCGCCCGCCCGCCCGCCCGCTCGCCCGCCGCGCAGAACTCCATGCGAGCCACGGTGGAGCTCCACGAGGACAGTCGGGAGGGTTTGCCGCCGGTGAAAGCAAAAGTCACCATCGGAAAAGAGGACCTCTCCGTGAAGGTTCGAGTCGACCCATGCACACGCGCCGACGCGCCTCGCACGGCGGCAGGGTTATTATGGGGTTCTTTCCGTTGTTTCTCCGGAGATCGATTTCAGTAGGTCGAAATGAAAAAGCCCAACCGCTTTGTATTAACAGGGCCATTTATTCTGGAAGGAATTTCCCCCCTGGATGCTAACGGTTCTTTTTCATATTTTTGATTATTATTTATTATTGTTTTTTTTTTTACTCAGTCCCATGAATGTGCCAGGCCCGGTATGTATTGGAATGCTACGAAATAAGAGTCATGTCTCGCTTCTAGCGTGCTTTTTACGATGTTGTTTCACGAGTTGGAAGACCAGACAATCGGCACAGGCTATTTTGTTGATTTAGGTTGATTTATTTTTATTTATTTTTTGCTTAAGGCTTGGTTCCCCCGCGGACACATCATTTGAAACCATAACCATTGTTTCTCTTCAGTATGTCCTGTAATGTCTTCTCTCTTTTTCTTTTTTTTTTATTTTATTTTTTTATATCTCTGCCTCTTTCCGACTGCTTTCCTCCAGATCAGCGATAGAGGCGGAGGGGTTCCCCTGAGGAAGATCGATCGCCTTTTTCACTACATGTACTCCACTGCCCCTACACCCAGTCTGGAGCCGGGAGCCGTCCCTCTGGTATACACACACACACACACACACACACACACACACACACACACACACTCACACACACAGTGGAACCAAATTACAAAATTTTGACATTTACTTATGTGAAGTCCATTTTCTTATGTCATTTTTGAATTAATTCCTCTGTGTTTTTCTGTCTTGTGTGTTTTTCCGTTCGGACAGGCTGGTTTTGGCTACGGCCTGCCCATTTCCAAACTCTACGCTCGCTACTTCCAGGGGGATCTGAAGCTCTACTCAATGGAGGGAGTGGGCACGGACGCCGTCATTTATCTGAAGGTATATTCCCCACCCCCCGCGCCCCAAAAAAAAGGTCACATGTTACCGAACAAACATTATGGATTCCAATCCGTCCAAAAATGGAATAGGTCCAAATCAGACGTATTTTGCAGTCTTGAGTCTTAAGAGCGTTTCTCCCTTTGATGGTTTCTCTCTTGTTTGCCACGACAGGCCCTGTCCAGCGAGTCCTTCGAGCGGCTGCCGGTCTTCAACAAGTCGGCCTGGAGACATTACAAGACGAGCCCCGAGGCGGACGACTGGAGCAACCCCAGCCGAGAGCCGCGCGATGCCAGCAAGTCCAATTACAAGGCCAAGAGATAACTGCCATCCCCCCTCTCCCCCCGCTAGTGCCGCACCCACCGGGTGGCAAAATGACTGACTTTGCCAAGTGCGTGCATGGTGGATGTTGCCCTTGGGTAGATACTTAGCTCAGATAAGGCTCGAGTAAACATTCCTGAAACAGCCGCGGTTTTTGCAGGCTGGTGAACTGAACTTGACACTTGTACCCAATGGCAACGGTTATCATCTGCTTGACTTATGTTGTTATGGCAACCCCTCGTGTCTCTTCTGCGAGCGTGACTACTAGTAGCCCCAAAGTTGAAGTGAAGTTTAAAGTGGGCGCCTCCCCAAGGCTCAACCCCACCCGAATCTGTAATCTCCCGTTTTTTTTTTTATTATTATGTGTCTTTAAGTAAAATGATTATTTTTGAAGGGAGTTGAATCCGAAGTCGGCCAGCTGAACTGTATTTAGCTTTCTCCGTCATCCGGTCGTCTCTTTTCCGCGTCTCCCACTCCGTTTCCACCGGCATGGCTGCTCCCTCCTGTGGCTAAGTAACGCAACTAAGCCCTCCACCGCTGATTAGCAGGGGCTGCGTGTCTTTGTCAAGTTTGGCTTTTCTCTGTCCAGCTCAGCAAAGCAGACCTCATTTTCTCGAGACCCGGGAGGGGAGTTCAGGTTCAACGGGATTCGAGAGATTTGCAGGGGGGTGTTAAGTTTGAATTCAGTTCCATTTCAAATCTCTCGGAAATAACCTTTTGATTAAGCGCACACATAGATTAGTGTGTTGCCGGGGTATTTTGAGGAAATTATAATTCTGTAAGAACAGTGATGAGGAAAAAAAATTTGTTACCTGTTATTTATAATGATCTAGAGGCCAATATATTTATTTTTTATGCCAGTATGAGAGCCTTATCTATCTATCTATCTATCTATCTATCTATCTATCTATCTATCTATCTATCTATCTATCTATCTATCTATCTATATATATATATATATATATATAATTTTCTGTTGCCTTGATGGCTACAATTTTAATTTATTTAAAAAGGGGAAAGCTAAAGGGTTCTTCTGTAGATGTGAGCATCTCAGCACCACTGACCCACATCACCTGCATCCCCGCTTGGCGTGGCGGCGTCACTAATGCGTTTTTCCAGCTCCGCACTCTGGTTGAACCATGTCCGAATGACCGCCTCAAGGAGCCACCTTAAGAAACGCCAGCTTACGAAACGACGCCGCTCCGGCCTCGTCCGTCCTCGCTTCTCCAACCACCAGCGCAGTCGAGTCGTCCCTTATGACCCAACGCGGTGAGACATATGAGACAACAATGTTTAACGATACATTTATGTATTCAAGCCAGGAACCAAGTGGCCGTTTTCAAACCGCCTGGTGGGAGCAATTACACGTGGACCAAGTGTCTTTGACCCGGCAAGCCGATAATGCCGTCTTGTTATTTTAGACGGTTTGAATGCTGAAGAAATACAAAAGCGAGGGAGGAACACGGAGAGAAGGGTCTTGTAAGAAGCGGTGGGATTACCTCACCCCCCTTTTTATATTTTGCGCTTACTGTTGCCGTCACAGGCTCACCCCCTGAACGCATTTTTCCGTTCACGCAATATTTTTATTTCTTTTATTATTATTATTTTTTTTATTTATTAAAAAGTGATCGACAGCAACCGATCGGGTAGATGCCGAGACTTGCCGGGACTGCGGTTAAGACTAGGGAACGCGCTGATGCTAGTTGGAAAAACTCGCAGCCGAGGTGAACGCGCGGGGCATGTTGAATAACGCGAAGTCATTCCCTCTTCTCGTCTCATCTCATTCAGATCCATCTGACGTGAAAAAAAAACAAAACCCCAGAGCGGTAGATGGTGACGAAGAGGCGTGAGCCGCGCTTTTTCCACAGTCCAGCCTCTCCTGTATTTCCTGCGCTGTTGGACCAAACCTAAAGGTTTCACCACTGCCAAGGCCTTCCGAAAAGCCCCCGCTTTCTCCCGCCCGCTCCCGTGTTTCTAGTCACGAACATTTAAAGCAAAAGGGGAACGCGTGACATACAGTCGTCTGTTATGGTTCTAATGTCGCATACCTCTGCAATTCTGTGCAGAGAACTTCACAACAACAAATTGAAGTCACATAGCATCAGGGCCTCTCGAGTTTATATATATACACACACACACACACACACACACACACACACACACACACACACACACACACACACGCTCTTCCCTCCGCTCGGAGGGAGTCATGTATATTCAAACTCAATGCTCAAAAATAAGACTTTGAAGGTTATAGCAATGCAATAATAGCAATACAGCGATCTGGGGATTCTGCATGAGATCAACTCGCCTACTACCAAATCCTACAATAAAGACTTTTGCGTGAGAATTTCTCTTTTACACGATGTACAAGGACAAAGAAAATGCATATTTTTTCATTTACATTCAGCTATTCCATTTTATTTTTAATTTATGTACAGAACCATCTGAAATTATTTATATATATATATATATATATATATATATATATATATATATATATATTAAAAAAAGGAAAAAAGGACACACATTTCAAAAATTTGAAATATATGTATGCTCGGTGAACATACAGTGCAGAATTAAATGTAGTGCATACAGGACATTATAGGCTATTTATATAGCGTTAGTATATGTGTGTGTGTGTGTGTGTGTGTGCAATCTGTGGCAGAGTAGGGGTCCCTAGTGGGGCAGACCTTAACAAAACAAATACATTTAAAATGTTCAAAGAGATAAATAAAACATGAATAAAGTGAGTCATTTTTGCCATTCGCCTTTTTTTTTTTTTTTTCCTGAAGTACCTTCAAGTTCAGTTCAAGTATTCTTACTTTGGATGACCAAAGTCCTGCCAAGTAATCAATCAATGGCTATTTTGATTGACAATTGATTTAGGTAGAAATTGTACATTGAACCACCGTCAATAGGGGGAAAGAAAGACAACAACACCCTTTGCTGATCTTTTGCCGTTTGGAACCTCTGTGATGCTTAACTCTGCTTTGTCCACTCACAGCCTCATGGATGATTGTAGGAGCAAGGAATTCATACTGTTGCCGTTTATTTATTTGCAAGTGACAAGCAATTACATCGACACAACTTTGATTACTTTAGCTCTCTAGTCTCCGTTGGGGAGACTTGGTGTACTTTGTAAAAGCTAATAAATGGACACGTGTCGTGTGACTGGCTGAGTGGTTTCATTTCGCCCCCCCCCCCCCCCCCCGCTCCTGGAGGGGCGCCCGATCGAAGCGTTCTCGGACCCTGTCCTCATGGAAACAAAACATCCCTCAGATTAACCTGAGAATAAGGACCTTTATCGGCGAGTCGAGCAATGGAGAATATTTGTTCTAAGATTTTCTTTTTTTTTTTGTTCTTTGGAAACTTAAAGGGGCTTTTCTTTTCTTTTTGTACCAGGCCACTTAGAATGTTCTATCCTACGACTAGACTGAGACTCTCCTCTTTCAGTGGGAAACCTCTGAGATTAGTCTGAATTATTATACCTGAAACGTGACAAATCTATACAGTGAGAGCAAGTGCCTATAACATCGACGTTACGTCATATTTCTTAAACCAAACCGAGGGAACCTCCGTGTTTTAACATCGAGAACCCCCCACGGTCACCGGTGTTCTAGTTTGTTTGTTGTGGGAGCCCGACGCGAGCGCGGTGATCCGTTGAGTCACGTGGCGGCGGTCGGCGGTAAAGTGAGAGAAGATTCCCGTCGACGGCGGCTTGGGATGGAAAAGGGGCGGCGGCCGTTTCGAGCCGACTCCAGGTCGGGGATAAAAAAAAAGCGGAGAAATTCCCTTTCGGAACACAGCGGCGCATCCCCGCTCCACGTAACAGTAGAGCCTCGTGATGCTAAAGTTGATGGGGCTCCTTGAATGATCCCAACCTCCCTCCCTCCTTCCTTTTACAACCTTCTCTTCCCCTCGTCTTTCTAACAGCCACAGCTCTCATCCCTCCTTTCCTTCCGTCGGCTCAGAGTCTGAGGTGGCTTCTTGGGGTCAAAATGTTACCTCCGGGAGGAAAACAGCCCCAGCATCCAGTCATAGTGTCCCGTGTGTGCGTAGGTGGATTCAAGTGTGGGTGTGGGGGTGTGTGTATGTGGGTGTGCGTGTGAGAGTTTGTTTCCGGCGCCGCCGCCGCGTCTACTTCTCGTCCTCGTCGCCCTCGCTCATGCTGCTGATGGAGGCCGACGCCCCCTTGGGCGAGGTGGGCGGCCAGGGCCTGGCGCCGTGCCAGCGGGCGGGGGGCGACGGCGGCGAGGGCGAGCGCAAGGGCGAGAGTTCCCGGGGAGGGCTGTTGCAGGGCGACTCTCGGGGAGAGAGGGCGTAGGAGAGCATCCGCCCGCTGCGCTCCTGGAACACCTGCTTCTGCGGCGCCGGGGGAAGGGGGAGGAGAACAATTCAATCAACGAAATGATTAGGAAAGTACATTTATGAGGCGCCACCTTTTACAATACGAGTCCCCCCCCAAAACAGAAAAGAGCCGCCTCCTTTAAATTCACCCTGGCTGCCGGATTGAGGCGGGAGATAAACCATAATAACACGCCGAGGCTTTGCGGTCCGAGCAGTCATTCCCCAGGGCCGCGGGGGCTTTTGCGAGGCCTTGGCCGATTTCCCTTATCGTCAAATATTGGTTCAAAAACTAATTGTAACAAGATCCATGAACACTACGGATGCCGTGTGTCGGGGTCGTGCTTCTCAACCTGGCGTCTGGGGGGGCCCCACAGGGGTCCTTCAGAGGGCGCCAGGGCGTCCCCCAGAAAAAACAATGAATAGTTCAACTTCACCGTTATTTCTTCCTAGCTACAGCGCAGACGGGTATGTACCGAAGCATGTTGCATTCACAAAGGAAATAAATATAATCTCCGATGACACACACGCCTTAATTACCAGTGTTACAGAAATGAAAGGGTCGCTTTAATCCGCAGCTTGTCGGTCGGTGGTTTTAATTAAAGAGGCAGACAGACGTCGTTTTTTACTTGCACAAGGGTCGGGTCTGGAGTCGAACGGTTTATTTTCAGGGAGTCCGAGAGTACACGGTCGGTTTGGCGTCACCGATTTATAAGTGTTCCAGATGAGGTCTCCACACGCCGGGGGCAACGAGGCGCCGTTCTTGCTCCTGCAGCTGCATCGGCGGGAGAGAGGCCGAGGAGACTGGACTCCCACTCGTACGGTTCGGAAAACCACGGGGGAAAAATAAAGATATGTGACTGAGGACATGAGGTTGTGTTCATTATGTGTGTGCTTATGTGATTACGTGGATTTAGATATATTGTTACACGAGATATTATCTCGTAATTACGAGTTATTATCTAAATTGGACGGCTCATCTCAGATAATATTACGTAATTACAAGGTATTATCGGAGATAAGCTGTGTGGGTACTGGAGGTAAGTTTCATTTAGGAGGATTTTAAATATTAACAATTAGTAACAATTAATATTATTAGATAATTATAGAACCCGGAACTGCGGTTGTGGCGCCGCACCTTGGTATTTTTAGAGCTTATTGTGAGTAATCACCGGGTGTCAAGACATTTCACTGCATATATGTATGACTGTATGTATGTGTATGTGACAAATAACCTCTTGACTCTTGAACCCAATTCTTTTTTCGTTTTTGAATGCAATCCGCGGTGTAGGTGTGGTTTGGACTAAATGATCCGGGGGGGAGGGGGGCCCAGAGACAAAACCTCATCAAACGGGGTCCGGGGCCTATCGTGACTCGAACCGAGGGTCCTCCATGTGAAAAAGCCGGATAATTGCTTCAATGATGGAATCGTACGCCCCGAAAAAACCTTGCTGTCTCCACCGCGAAAACAGAGCAGATTCAGACGACTTTTAAAGGTGACAACCCGCCTCTCCGAGGAGAAGCGGGTTGGGGGCCCCCCCGCTGTTAAAGGGAGGGTGGCGCACGTACCCAGGTCCCGTCGGGGCCGAAGAGCTCCAGGAAGTTGCCGATGAACTCGCGGGACTTCTCCTCCCACTTCTGGATGAGGTCGTGGCTCTTCTCCTCCACGCGGTAGACAAAGTGCTTGCTCTTCTCCTCCACCGTGCGCACCTTCTCCTTCATGCGGTCCACCTGGTTCTGGAGCCGGTACTTCTTCTCCTGCCGGGGGGCGGGGGGGGGGGGGGGGCCAAGCCACAGGATGACACCGTGACGGGGGAGAGGCGGAAGCTTTTTTTTTTTTTTTTTAACAACCCAAAATTCAATGTCTTTTTTTTTTTCTTTTTCTTTCCGCCACTTTGCAACCCAGATTCCTTGTTCCGTTCTGGAATCAGTAGATCTCATCTATCCATCAATATCTCCTTTGGGAAAGACCTATAACTTGAGTATTTCAATTTTAAACACAGGCTCTGTAACCTCTTTCATGCTGCTAATCTTTTTTTTTTTTTTTTTTTTTTTAGACTTGTGTGCTGCCTTTCTTGGCCAACACCCTCTTCACGAATAGATTAAAATATCAACGTGGCTGCCCTGGTTAAATAATGGTTAATTATAATAAAACAATAAACTATAAAAATGATGAATTACAATCAAATAAAATCATCTCAATAAAATATATTGCAAGATTATGTATATTATAGTTTGCATAGGCTTCTATGAGGTTATGACCAGTGCATCTGAATAAAGACAATTTGGTTTTATATTAATTACTTTGTTTGATGAAAAGAAAAGAAACATGAAATAAACAATTAGATTAAAAAAAACAAAAAAACTGACGGATAGAGGAGATTGGGTGGATGGAGGCCAAGGGGAGGCAATGTCAAACGGAGTGAGAGAGGTGAGACAGATAGTGTCAAAAACTAATGGAGAAAGGAAAGACACCGCACAGCAGTGAGACCCACACACACACACACACACACACACACACACACACACACACACACACACACACACGGTCTGTGCTTACATTGATGTAGCTGACGTTCAGCTCCTTGGCAGTGTAGCCCCGCTGGAGGTTGCGGCGGGCGTAGACGTCGTAGTCCCTGACGATGCGCGTGATCAGGTCGGAGGTGGAGATGCCCTCCGTCCGCTGGGTGGGCACAAACATTCCTGGCGGACCACACAAACACACACACACACACACACACACACACACACATTAAAGACCGTCCTATGTGTCTCTTCACTATCTCTATGTCTCTTCTCATATCACATGAGAACACACACCCACACACTGACCTGCCTCCTTGATGTGTTTATAGACGTCCTCAGTTCCTGCTGAGGAGTATGGGATATCGTCATGAGCCACAAAATCGATCTAAGGGACAACCAAAGGACACGTGCTGCATGACAGTGGACACAGCGCTGTCAGACACCCACGATGAAGCAGGATGGAGGCCAGCTGAGTTTACAGTGCATGCAGTTGGGATCGATCTCGTCTATATGCACGGCATACACCCACGCAGGTACAGTACACAACCAAAGCCCTTGGATTACCCATGCAGAGTATGAAAGGATGGGCAAAACACACACACGCACACACACGCACATACACACACACACACACCCACCCACCTTGTGTTTCTCAAGGAAGTCGGCCGTGAGGGTCCAGGGGGCGTCCCTCACCACCTCGTCCACGTAGCGACAGTGTCTCAGCGCCTCGTAGCGCTCTTCCTCCGTCATGACGGTGAAACCTTTGTACTTGTGGGTCAGTTCATCACTGCACACTGTGACACGTGGGTACACACACACACACACACACACAGAGTATATGTTATGGGTCAAAAAAGTTCGTTGTTGTACCTGTACACAAGACTAGAGCAGGACGATCGGTATCCAAACTGGGGCCTGCCGCCCCCTAGGGGGCCCTCGAAGGAATTTCAGGTTTTCTGACAGTATATACAGTATATATATTTTTTTTTCGTTTTTTTTACCCAAAATAGATTTACTCAACTCCAACTAATGATGGCAAGTTCTTGTTGTGAGATTTGCGACATATGGTCGGATTAAGATAAGTGTTATCTAATCATAAAGGCAGGAATCTCTCTCTCTCTCTGTCCGTCTGTCTGTCCTTTGATTATCACGTCCTTCGATTACCTCGACAACCATTCACCTGATCTACCTCACACTTGGCAGGTCTGGGTGCCCACCCAAGTGCGCGCAGGATCGAATTTGGTGCAATTTGGACACACAACAAAAGTAATATTAAAAAACTTGCAATCAACAGCGAACAGCGAGCCAGTGGGGCGGGACTTCAGGCCTTTGCGAGTCACAAAGAGTGTCTTTCCCCGGTGAATGAGTTCAACCGGCAGCTTCGTCTCCCGCCGTGGAACACAGGACTGAATCGTTGACATTTTGTTGAACTTTGCCATTCAAATGTCCTAGAGATTCGTAACATTTTGACCGGGCGTGGTAGTGTAAGTATACACAGATAAACTATATGCATACACAGTAGATACTCAACCAGAGCTTAGCCTTCATTATGGCACAAAACTTTCTATGCCAAAAAAAAAAAAAAAAAATGTGGAAACCCCCTGGACTAGAGCGTTAAATGCACACATGACAATAGGTTAATCAGAAAAAAATATTTATATTTAGGTTGTTTTCAGCAGAGCTATTTTCCTCACTGGCAATGGATATCCAGCCTTGAATTGTGTATAAATTATATTTGCTAGTGTGTGTGTGTGTGTGTGCGTGGTGTGTGTGTGTGTGTGTGTGTGTGTGTGTGTGTGTGTGTGTGTGTATGTGTGTGTGTGTGTGTGTGTGTGTGTGTGTGTGTGTGTGTGTGTGTGTGTGTGTGTCAGGTGTGTCTCTCGTACCCCCCACTATCAGGTAGGTGTTGGGGAAGAGGTTCTTGGCTTGCATGAGCGCCCGGGCGTGTCCTGAGTGGAACAGGTCGAAGATGCCGTCCGCATAGACCCTGACCGGCCGGTCCACTGAGAACGAGGACAACAGTCAGTATGAACAGTACGACAATAATGTTGACAGCGATGTCAGCTATGCACACTAAAAGATTAGCTTTACTGACATCCCACACAGGAAAAAAAAAAACCCCAAAAAGTCAGTAATTGCCTCAATTCTTCTCAGTCATGCAGTCAAATTACATGCAATAATACATTTCACACAAAACTTTTTGAGGACATGGAAGTGAAACCCCCCCTTACCCATTCAAATGAAGCCACCATAACAATATGCCGAACTTGGTACATCATTTGAGTAACTACAACTAAAAAATGACCGATGCAACTCAATGTCATACGATCTCATGTGAATATTGAAGTTCAATTTTTAAGTAAATGAGAAAAATTCTGCTGTCAAAACAGTTAACGTGATCAATATGGCGCTCGTGTTTTGGTAGTGCTTCAACCGGGCCATGCCTAGAACCGTTGGAACCGATGGTCGCGAGAACAAGAAGAACAAGGAGACCAGGTCGGAGAGAGAGAGAGAGAGGAGAGGGAGGAGAAGGTGTGCACGGAGGAACGCTAACCTGGGGTCCCCTGACGGGCCTGGGCGATGGTGAGCCTCTCATGAGGAGCTCGACAGTAACAACTGGTCTCCTTGGCAAAAATGGCAGGTTCAGTCAGAGTCTGGGAGATGGCGAGAGAGGGAGAGGGAGAGGGAGAGGGAGAGAGAGAGAGAGAGAGAGGGAGAGAGAGAGAGAGAGAGAGAGAGAGAGGAGGTTTCTCTTAATTCCAACACTCCACTTCGGGGACCGATTGCTCTCTCTGACTTATTTGACTATATTCAAATAGAAACGAGACAGCGTTATTCAAATCACGGTTATTTTCAAACCGAGGAAGATAAGGAGGATAGACACCACCCAGACACTCCCCCCACCCCCTTGGGAACCCAGATACCTACGCAACTTTCTAATGATGGAAGGAAGGGAACAGATGAGGAAGCGACAGGAATGGAGTGAGAGCAGATGATATATTATATTTCTATTATATATATATATATATATATATATATATATTAATGTCTGTCACTGTGTGTCGTCCCTCCACCTAAAACCCTGCAGCTCTGTCCAGTTACAGTAACATCCATTAAAGTACCGACCAAAGCCGATGCCAAATTCCTATCAGGGTTATTGATTGAGAGGCCGTCTGCACTCTGTGATATTGAATCCTTTGTGCGTGTGTGTGCGTGCGTGCGTGTGTGTGTTAGAAGAAGAAGCAAGGACAGACGGTGTTGATATTTCTTTTTTGGGGGACACTAATAGAACGGCCCCAAAACTTAGGCGGCGAAACGCAATCTCCATTCATTCGTTTCATTCCACGGAGTCTGACGTCTCCCCTCGACGAGGAGGAACGAAGGCCGAAAGCCAAGCGGTCGCATCGTCCTCTGCTGGGGAACAAAGGGGGAGAGGAGGAGGAGGAGGACGACGACGACGACGAGGAGGAGGATGAGGATGAGGATGAGAAGGGTGAGCATGAGGAGGATGAGGAGGTGGAGGAGGAGGAGGAGGAGCAGGGGGAGGAGGAGGAGGAGGATGAGGAGGGGGATGAGGATGAGAAGGGTGAGCATGAGGAGGATGAGGATGAGGAGAAGGATGAGGAGGAGGAGGAGCAGGAGGAGCAGGGGGAGGAGGAGGAGGAGGATGAGGATGAGAAGGGTGAGCATGAGGAGGATGAGGATGAGGATGAGGAGGAGGATGAGGAGGAGGATGAGGATGAGGAGAAGGATGAGGAGGAGGAGGAGGAGGAGGAGGATTAGGAGGAGGAGGAGGAGGAGGATGA